>NW_028325246.1:0-341725 GCF_987193195.1 Phasianus colchicus | reverse complement strand
CCCTAACCCTAACCCTAACCCTAACCCTAACCCTAACCCTAACCCTAACCCTAACCCTAACCCTAACCCTAACCCTAACCCTAACCCTAACCCTAACCCTAACCCTAACCCTAACCCTAACCCTAACCCTAACCCTAACCCTAACCCTAACCCTAACCCTAACCCTAACCCTAACCCTAACCCTAACCCTAACCCTAACCCTAACCCTAACCCTAACCCTAACCCTAACCCTAACCCTAACCCTAACCCTAACCCTAACCCTAACCCTAACCCTAACCCTAACCCTAACCCTAACCCTAACCCTAACCCTAACCCTAACCCTAACCCTAACCCTAACCCTAACCCTAACCCTAACCCTAACCCTAACCCTAACCCTAACCCTAACCCTAACCCTAACCCTAACCCTAACCCTAACCCTAACCCTAACCCTAACCCTAACCCTAACCCTAACCCTAACCCTAACCCTAACCCTAACCCTAACCCTAACCCTAACCCTAACCCTAACCCTAACCCTAACCCTAACCCTAACCCTAACCCTAACCCTAACCCTAACCCTAACCCTAACCCTAACCCTAACCCTAACCCTAACCCTAACCCTAACCCTAACCCTAACCCTAACCCTAACCCTAACCCTAACCCTAACCCTAACCCTAACCCTAACCCTAACCCTAACCCTAACCCTAACCCTAACCCTAACCCTAACCCTAACCCTAACCCTAACCCTAACCCTAACCCTAACCCTAACCCTAACCCTAACCCTAACCCTAACCCTAACCCTAACCCTAACCCTAACCCTAACCCTAACCCTAACCCTAACCCTAACCCTAACCCTAACCCTAACCCTAACCCTAACCCTAACCCTAACCCTAACCCTAACCCTAACCCTAACCCTAACCCTAACCCTAACCCTAACCCTAACCCTAACCCTAACCCTAACCCTAACCCTAACCCTAACCCTAACCCTAACCCTAACCCTAACCCTAACCCTAACCCTAACCCTAACCCTAACCCTAACCCTAACCCTAACCCTAACCCTAACCCTAACCCTAACCCTAACCCTAACCCTAACCCTAACCCTAACCCTAACCCTAACCCTAACCCTAACCCTAACCCTAACCCTAACCCTAACCCTAACCCTAACCCTAACCCTAACCCTAACCCTAACCCTAACCCTAACCCTAACCCTAACCCTAACCCTAACCCTAACCCTAACCCTAACCCTAACCCTAACCCTAACCCTAACCCTAACCCTAACCCTAACCCTAACCCTAACCCTAACCCTAACCCTAACCCTAACCCTAACCCTAACCCTAACCCTAACCCTAACCCTAACCCTAACCCTAACCCTAACCCTAACCCTAACCCTAACCCTAACCCTAACCCTAACCCTAACCCTAACCCTAACCCTAACCCTAACCCTAACCCTAACCCTAACCCTAACCCTAACCCTAACCCTAACCCTAACCCTAACCCTAACCCTAACCCTAACCCTAACCCTAACCCTAACCCTAACCCTAACCCTAACCCTAACCCTAACCCTAACCCTAACCCTAACCCTAACCCTAACCCTAACCCTAACCCTAACCCTAACCCTAACCCTAACCCTAACCCTAACCCTAACCCTAACCCTAACCCTAACCCTAACCCTAACCCTAACCCTAACCCTAACCCTAACCCTAACCCTAACCCTAACCCTAACCCTAACCCTAACCCTAACCCTAACCCTAACCCTAACCCTAACCCTAACCCTAACCCTAACCCTAACCCTAACCCTAACCCTAACCCTAACCCTAACCCTAACCCTAACCCTAACCCTAACCCTAACCCTAACCCTAACCCTAACCCTAACCCTAACCCTAACCCTAACCCTAACCCTAACCCTAACCCTAACCCTAACCCTAACCCTAACCCTAACCCTAACCCTAACCCTAACCCTAACCCTAACCCTAACCCTAACCCTAACCCTAACCCTAACCCTAACCCTAACCCTAACCCTAACCCTAACCCTAACCCTAACCCTAACCCTAACCCTAACCCTAACCCTAACCCTAACCCTAACCCTAACCCTAACCCTAACCCTAACCCTAACCCTAACCCTAACCCTAACCCTAACCCTAACCCTAACCCTAACCCTAACCCTAACCCTAACCCTAACCCTAACCCTAACCCTAACCCTAACCCTAACCCTAACCCTAACCCTAACCCTAACCCTAACCCTAACCCTAACCCTAACCCTAACCCTAACCCTAACCCTAACCCTAACCCTAACCCTAACCCTAACCCTAACCCTAACCCTAACCCTAACCCTAACCCTAACCCTAACCCTAACCCTAACCCTAACCCTAACCCTAACCCTAACCCTAACCCTAACCCTAACCCTAACCCTAACCCTAACCCTAACCCTAACCCTAACCCTAACCCTAACCCTAACCCTAACCCTAACCCTAACCCTAACCCTAACCCTAACCCTAACCCTAACCCTAACCCTAACCCTAACCCTAACCCTAACCCTAACCCTAACCCTAACCCTAACCCTAACCCTAACCCTAACCCTAACCCTAACCCTAACCCTAACCCTAACCCTAACCCTAACCCTAACCCTAACCCTAACCCTAACCCTAACCCTAACCCTAACCCTAACCCTAACCCTAACCCTAACCCTAACCCTAACCCTAACCCTAACCCTAACCCTAACCCTAACCCTAACCCTAACCCTAACCCTAACCCTAACCCTAACCCTAACCCTAACCCTAACCCTAACCCTAACCCTAACCCTAACCCTAACCCTAACCCTAACCCTAACCCTAACCCTAACCCTAACCCTAACCCTAACCCTAACCCTAACCCTAACCCTAACCCTAACCCTAACCCTAACCCTAACCCTAACCCTAACCCTAACCCTAACCCTAACCCTAACCCTAACCCTAACCCTAACCCTAACCCTAACCCTAACCCTAACCCTAACCCTAACCCTAACCCTAACCCTAACCCTAACCCTAACCCTAACCCTAACCCTAACCCTAACCCTAACCCTAACCCTAACCCTAACCCTAACCCTAACCCTAACCCTAACCCTAACCCTAACCCTAACCCTAACCCTAACCCTAACCCTAACCCTAACCCTAACCCTAACCCTAACCCTAACCCTAACCCTAACCCTAACCCTAACCCTAACCCTAACCCTAACCCTAACCCTAACCCTAACCCTAACCCTAACCCTAACCCTAACCCTAACCCTAACCCTAACCCTAACCCTAACCCTAACCCTAACCCTAACCCTAACCCTAACCCTAACCCTAACCCTAACCCTAACCCTAACCCTAACCCTAACCCTAACCCTAACCCTAACCCTAACCCTAACCCTAACCCTAACCCTAACCCTAACCCTAACCCTAACCCTAACCCTAACCCTAACCCTAACCCTAACCCTAACCCTAACCCTAACCCTAACCCTAACCCTAACCCTAACCCTAACCCTAACCCTAACCCTAACCCTAACCCTAACCCTAACCCTAACCCTAACCCTAACCCTAACCCTAACCCTAACCCTAACCCTAACCCTAACCCTAACCCTAACCCTAACCCTAACCCTAACCCTAACCCTAACCCTAACCCTAACCCTAACCCTAACCCTAACCCTAACCCTAACCCTAACCCTAACCCTAACCCTAACCCTAACCCTAACCCTAATCGCCTAACCCTAACCCTAACCCTAACCCTAACCCTAACCCTAACCCTAACCCTAACCCTAACCCTAACCCTAACCCTAACCCTAACCCTAACCCTAACCCTAACCCTAACCCTAACCCTAACCCTAACCCTAACCCTAACCCTAACCCTAACCCTAACCCTAACCCTAACCCTAACCCTAACCCTAACCCTAACCCTAACCCTAACCCTAACCCTAACCCTAACCCTAACCCTAACCCTAACCCTAACCCTAACCCTAACCCTAACCCTAACCCTAACCCTAACCCTAACCCTAACCCTAACCCTAACCCTAACCCTAACCCTAACCCTAACCCTAACCCTAACCCTAACCCTAACCCTAACCCTAACCCTAACCCTAACCCTAACCCTAACCCTAACCCTAACCCTAACCCTAACCCTAACCCTAACCCTAACCCTAACCCTAACCCTAACCCTAACCCTAACCCTAACCCTAACCCTAACCCTAACCCTAACCCTAACCCTAACCCTAACCCTAACCCTAACCCTAACCCTAACCCTAACCCTAACCCTAACCCTAACCCTAACCCTAACCCTAACCCTAACCCTAACCCTAACCCTAACCCTAACCCTAACCCTAACCCTAACCCTAACCCTAACCCTAACCCTAACCCTAACCCTAACCCTAACCCTAACCCTAACCCTAACCCTAACCCTAACCCTAACCCTAACCCTAACCCTAACCCTAACCCTAACCCTAACCCTAACCCTAACCCTAACCCTAACCCTAACCCTAACCCTAACCCTAACCCTAACCCTAACCCTAACCCTAACCCTAACCCTAACCCTAACCCTAACCCTAACCCTAACCCTAACCCTAACCCTAACCCTAACCCTAACCCTAACCCTAACCCTAACCCTAACCCTAACCCTAACCCTAACCCTAACCCTAACCCTAACCCTAACCCTAACCCTAACCCTAACCCTAACCCTAACCCTAACCCTAACCCTAACCCTAACCCTAACCCTAACCCTAACCCTAACCCTAACCCTAACCCTAACCCTAACCCTAACCCTAACCCTAACCCTAACCCTAACCCTAACCCTAACCCTAACCCTAACCCTAACCCTAACCCTAACCCTAACCCTAACCCTAACCCTAACCCTAACCCTAACCCTAACCCTAACCCTAACCCTAACCCTAACCCTAACCCTAACCCTAACCCTAACCCTAACCCTAACCCTAACCCTAACCCTAACCCTAACCCTAACCCTAACCCTAACCCTAACCCTAACCCTAACCCTAACCCTAACCCTAACCCTAACCCTAACCCTAACCCTAACCCTAACCCTAACCCTAACCCTAACCCTAACCCTAACCCTAACCCTAACCCTAACCCTAACCCTAACCCTAACCCTAACCCTAACCCTAACCCTAACCCTAACCCTAACCCTAACCCTAACCCTAACCCTAACCCTAACCCTAACCCTAACCCTAACCCTAACCCTAACCCTAACCCTAACCCTAACCCTAACCCTAACCCTAACCCTAACCCTAACCCTAACCCTAACCCTAACCCTAACCCTAACCCTAACCCTAACCCTAACCCTAACCCTAACCCTAACCCTAACCCTAACCCTAACCCTAACCCTAACCCTAACCCTAACCCTAACCCTAACCCTAACCCTAACCCTAACCCTAACCCTAACCCTAACCCTAACCCTAACCCTAACCCTAACCCTAACCCTAACCCTAACCCTAACCCTAACCCTAACCCTAACCCTAACCCTAACCCTAACCCTAACCCTAACCCTAACCCTAACCCTAACCCTAACCCTAACCCTAACCCTAACCCTAACCCTAACCCTAACCCTAACCCTAACCCTAACCCTAACCCTAACCCTAACCCTAACCCTAACCCTAACCCTAACCCTAACCCTAACCCTAACCCTAACCCTAACCCTAACCCTAACCCTAACCCTAACCCTAACCCTAACCCTAACCCTAACCCTAACCCTAACCCTAACCCTAACCCTAACCCTAACCCTAACCCTAACCCTAACCCTAACCCTAACCCTAACCCTAACCCTAACCCTAACCCTAACCCTAACCCTAACCCTAACCCTAACCCTAACCCTAACCCTAACCCTAACCCTAACCCTAACCCTAACCCTAACCCTAACCCTAACCCTAACCCTAACCCTAACCCTAACCCTAACCCTAACCCTAACCCTAACCCTAACCCTAACCCTAACCCTAACCCTAACCCTAACCCTAACCCTAACCCTAACCCTAACCCTAACCCTAACCCTAACCCTAACCCTAACCCTAACCCTAACCCTAACCCTAACCCTAACCCTAACCCTAACCCTAACCCTAACCCTAACCCTAACCCTAACCCTAACCCTAACCCTAACCCTAACCCTAACCCTAACCCTAACCCTAACCCTAACCCTAACCCTAACCCTAACCCTAACCCTAACCCTAACCCTAACCCTAACCCTAACCCTAACCCTAACCCTAACCCTAACCCTAACCCTAACCCTAACCCTAACCCTAACCCTAACCCTAACCCTAACCCTAACCCTAACCCTAACCCTAACCCTAACCCTAACCCTAACCCTAACCCTAACCCTAACCCTAACCCTAACCCTAACCCTAACCCTAACCCTAACCCTAACCCTAACCCTAACCCTAACCCTAACCCTAACCCTAACCCTAACCCTAACCCTAACCCTAACCCTAACCCTAACCCTAACCCTAACCCTAACCCTAACCCTAACCCTAACCCTAACCCTAACCCTAACCCTAACCCTAACCCTAACCCTAACCCTAACCCTAACCCTAACCCTAACCCTAACCCTAACCCTAACCCTAACCCTAACCCTAACCCTAACCCTAACCCTAACCCTAACCCTAACCCTAACCCTAACCCTAACCCTAACCCTAACCCTAACCCTAACCCTAACCCTAACCCTAACCCTAACCCTAACCCTAACCCTAACCCTAACCCTAACCCTAACCCTAACCCTAACCCTAACCCTAACCCTAACCCTAACCCTAACCCTAACCCTAACCCTAACCCTAACCCTAACCCTAACCCTAACCCTAACCCTAACCCTAACCCTAACCCTAACCCTAACCCTAACCCTAACCCTAACCCTAACCCTAACCCTAACCCTAACCCTAACCCTAACCCTAACCCTAACCCTAACCCTAACCCTAACCCTAACCCTAACCCTAACCCTAACCCTAACCCTAACCCTAACCCTAACCCTAACCCTAACCCTAACCCTAACCCTAACCCTAACCCTAACCCTAACCCTAACCCTAACCCTAACCCTAACCCTAACCCTAACCCTAACCCTAACCCTAACCCTAACCCTAACCCTAACCCTAACCCTAACCCTAACCCTAACCCTAACCCTAACCCTAACCCTAACCCTAACCCTAACCCTAACCCTAACCCTAACCCTAACCCTAACCCTAACCCTAACCCTAACCCTAACCCTAACCCTAACCCTAACCCTAACCCTAACCCTAACCCTAACCCTAACCCTAACCCTAACCCTAACCCTAACCCTAACCCTAACCCTAACCCTAACCCTAACCCTAACCCTAACCCTAACCCTAACCCTAACCCTAACCCTAACCCTAACCCTAACCCTAACCCTAACCCTAACCCTAACCCTAACCCTAACCCTAACCCTAACCCTAACCCTAACCCTAACCCTAACCCTAACCCTAACCCTAACCCTAACCCTAACCCTAACCCTAACCCTAACCCTAACCCTAACCCTAACCCTAACCCTAACCCTAACCCTAACCCTAACCCTAACCCTAACCCTAACCCTAACCCTAACCCTAACCCTAACCCTAACCCTAACCCTAACCCTAACCCTAACCCTAACCCTAACCCTAACCCTAACCCTAACCCTAACCCTAACCCTAACCCTAACCCTAACCCTAACCCTAACCCTAACCCTAACCCTAACCCTAACCCTAACCCTAACCCTAACCCTAACCCTAACCCTAACCCTAACCCTAACCCTAACCCTAACCCTAACCCTAACCCTAACCCTAACCCTAACCCTAACCCTAACCCTAACCCTAACCCTAACCCTAACCCTAACCCTAACCCTAACCCTAACCCTAACCCTAACCCTAACCCTAACCCTAACCCTAACCCTAACCCTAACCCTAACCCTAACCCTAACCCTAACCCTAACCCTAACCCTAACCCTAACCCTAACCCTAACCCTAACCCTAACCCTAACCCTAACCCTAACCCTAACCCTAACCCTAACCCTAACCCTAACCCTAACCCTAACCCTAACCCTAACCCTAACCCTAACCCTAACCCTAACCCTAACCCTAACCCTAACCCTAACCCTAACCCTAACCCTAACCCTAACCCTAACCCTAACCCTAACCCTAACCCTAACCCTAACCCTAACCCTAACCCTAACCCTAACCCTAACCCTAACCCTAACCCTAACCCTAACCCTAACCCTAACCCTAACCCTAACCCTAACCCTAACCCTAACCCTAACCCTAACCCTAACCCTAACCCTAACCCTAACCCTAACCCTAACCCTAACCCTAACCCTAACCCTAACCCTAACCCTAACCCTAACCCTAACCCTAACCCTAACCCTAACCCTAACCCTAACCCTAACCCTAACCCTAACCCTAACCCTAACCCTAACCCTAACCCTAACCCTAACCCTAACCCTAACCCTAACCCTAACCCTAACCCTAACCCTAACCCTAACCCTAACCCTAACCCTAACCCTAACCCTAACCCTAACCCTAACCCTAACCCTAACCCTAACCCTAACCCTAACCCTAACCCTAACCCTAACCCTAACCCTAACCCTAACCCTAACCCTAACCCTAACCCTAACCCTAACCCTAACCCTAACCCTAACCCTAACCCTAACCCTAACCCTAACCCTAACCCTAACCCTAACCCTAACCCTAACCCTAACCCTAACCCTAACCCTAACCCTAACCCTAACCCTAACCCTAACCCTAACCCTAACCCTAACCCTAACCCTAACCCTAACCCTAACCCTAACCCTAACCCTAACCCTAACCCTAACCCTAACCCTAACCCTAACCCTAACCCTAACCCTAACCCTAACCCTAACCCTAACCCTAACCCTAACCCTAACCCTAACCCTAACCCTAACCCTAACCCTAACCCTAACCCTAACCCTAACCCTAACCCTAACCCTAACCCTAACCCTAACCCTAACCCTAACCCTAACCCTAACCCTAACCCTAACCCTAACCCTAACCCTAACCCTAACCCTAACCCTAACCCTAACCCTAACCCTAACCCTAACCCTAACCCTAACCCTAACCCTAACCCTAACCCTAACCCTAACCCTAACCCTAACCCTAACCCTAACCCTAACCCTAACCCTAACCCTAACCCTAACCCTAACCCTAACCCTAACCCTAACCCTAACCCTAACCCTAACCCTAACCCTAACCCTAACCCTAACCCTAACCCTAACCCTAACCCTAACCCTAACCCTAACCCTAACCCTAACCCTAACCCTAACCCTAACCCTAACCCTAACCCTAACCCTAACCCTAACCCTAACCCTAACCCTAACCCTAACCCTAACCCTAACCCTAACCCTAACCCTAACCCTAACCCTAACCCTAACCCTAACCCTAACCCTAACCCTAACCCTAACCCTAACCCTAACCCTAACCCTAACCCTAACCCTAACCCTAACCCTAACCCTAACCCTAACCCTAACCCTAACCCTAACCCTAACCCTAACCCTAACCCTAACCCTAACCCTAACCCTAACCCTAACCCTAACCCTAACCCTAACCCTAACCCTAACCCTAACCCTAACCCTAACCCTAACCCTAACCCTAACCCTAACCCTAACCCTAACCCTAACCCTAACCCTAACCCTAACCCTAACCCTAACCCTAACCCTAACCCTAACCCTAACCCTAACCCTAACCCTAACCCTAACCCTAACCCTAACCCTAACCCTAACCCTAACCCTAACCCTAACCCTAACCCTAACCCTAACCCTAACCCTAACCCTAACCCTAACCCTAACCCTAACCCTAACCCTAACCCTAACCCTAACCCTAACCCTAACCCTAACCCTAACCCTAACCCTAACCCTAACCCTAACCCTAACCCTAACCCTAACCCTAACCCTAACCCTAACCCTAACCCTAACCCTAACCCTAACCCTAACCCTAACCCTAACCCTAACCCTAACCCTAACCCTAACCCTAACCCTAACCCTAACCCTAACCCTAACCCTAACCCTAACCCTAACCCTAACCCTAACCCTAACCCTAACCCTAACCCTAACCCTAACCCTAACCCTAACCCTAACCCTAACCCTAACCCTAACCCTAACCCTAACCCTAACCCTAACCCTAACCCTAACCCTAACCCTAACCCTAACCCTAACCCTAACCCTAACCCTAACCCTAACCCTAACCCTAACCCTAACCCTAACCCTAACCCTAACCCTAACCCTAACCCTAACCCTAACCCTAACCCTAACCCTAACCCTAACCCTAACCCTAACCCTAACCCTAACCCTAACCCTAACCCTAACCCTAACCCTAACCCTAACCCTAACCCTAACCCTAACCCTAACCCTAACCCTAACCCTAACCCTAACCCTAACCCTAACCCTAACCCTAACCCTAACCCTAACCCTAACCCTAACCCTAACCCTAACCCTAACCCTAACCCTAACCCTAACCCTAACCCTAACCCTAACCCTAACCCTAACCCTAACCCTAACCCTAACCCTAACCCTAACCCTAACCCTAACCCTAACCCTAACCCTAACCCTAACCCTAACCCTAACCCTAACCCTAACCCTAACCCTAACCCTAACCCTAACCCTAACCCTAACCCTAACCCTAACCCTAACCCTAACCCTAACCCTAACCCTAACCCTAACCCTAACCCTAACCCTAACCCTAACCCTAACCCTAACCCTAACCCTAACCCTAACCCTAACCCTAACCCTAACCCTAACCCTAACCCTAACCCTAACCCTAACCCTAACCCTAACCCTAACCCTAACCCTAACCCTAACCCTAACCCTAACCCTAACCCTAACCCTAACCCTAACCCTAACCCTAACCCTAACCCTAACCCTAACCCTAACCCTAACCCTAACCCTAACCCTAACCCTAACCCTAACCCTAACCCTAACCCTAACCCTAACCCTAACCCTAACCCTAACCCTAACCCTAACCCTAACCCTAACCCTAACCCTAACCCTAACCCTAACCCTAACCCTAACCCTAACCCTAACCCTAACCCTAACCCTAACCCTAACCCTAACCCTAACCCTAACCCTAACCCTAACCCTAACCCTAACCCTAACCCTAACCCTAACCCTAACCCTAACCCTAACCCTAACCCTAACCCTAACCCTAACCCTAACCCTAACCCTAACCCTAACCCTAACCCTAACCCTAACCCTAACCCTAACCCTAACCCTAACCCTAACCCTAACCCTAACCCTAACCCTAACCCTAACCCTAACCCTAACCCTAACCCTAACCCTAACCCTAACCCTAACCCTAACCCTAACCCTAACCCTAACCCTAACCCTAACCCTAACCCTAACCCTAACCCTAACCCTAACCCTAACCCTAACCCTAACCCTAACCCTAACCCTAACCCTAACCCTAACCCTAACCCTAACCCTAACCCTAACCCTAACCCTAACCCTAACCCTAACCCTAACCCTAACCCTAACCCTAACCCTAACCCTAACCCTAACCCTAACCCTAACCCTAACCCTAACCCTAACCCTAACCCTAACCCTAACCCTAACCCTAACCCTAACCCTAACCCTAACCCTAACCCTAACCCTAACCCTAACCCTAACCCTAACCCTAACCCTAACCCTAACCCTAACCCTAACCCTAACCCTAACCCTAACCCTAACCCTAACCCTAACCCTAACCCTAACCCTAACCCTAACCCTAACCCTAACCCTAACCCTAACCCTAACCCTAACCCTAACCCTAACCCTAACCCTAACCCTAACCCTAACCCTAACCCTAACCCTAACCCTAACCCTAACCCTAACCCTAACCCTAACCCTAACCCTAACCCTAACCCTAACCCTAACCCTAACCCTAACCCTAACCCTAACCCTAACCCTAACCCTAACCCTAACCCTAACCCTAACCCTAACCCTAACCCTAACCCTAACCCTAACCCTAACCCTAACCCTAACCCTAACCCTAACCCTAACCCTAACCCTAACCCTAACCCTAACCCTAACCCTAACCCTAACCCTAACCCTAACCCTAACCCTAACCCTAACCCTAACCCTAACCCTAACCCTAACCCTAACCCTAACCCTAACCCTAACCCTAACCCTAACCCTAACCCTAACCCTAACCCTAACCCTAACCCTAACCCTAACCCTAACCCTAACCCTAACCCTAACCCTAACCCTAACCCTAACCCTAACCCTAACCCTAACCCTAACCCTAACCCTAACCCTAACCCTAACCCTAACCCTAACCCTAACCCTAACCCTAACCCTAACCCTAACCCTAACCCTAACCCTAACCCTAACCCTAACCCTAACCCTAACCCTAACCCTAACCCTAACCCTAACCCTAACCCTAACCCTAACCCTAACCCTAACCCTAACCCTAACCCTAACCCTAACCCTAACCCTAACCCTAACCCTAACCCTAACCCTAACCCTAACCCTAACCCTAACCCTAACCCTAACCCTAACCCTAACCCTAACCCTAACCCTAACCCTAACCCTAACCCTAACCCTAACCCTAACCCTAACCCTAACCCTAACCCTAACCCTAACCCTAACCCTAACCCTAACCCTAACCCTAACCCTAACCCTAACCCTAACCCTAACCCTAACCCTAACCCTAACCCTAACCCTAACCCTAACCCTAACCCTAACCCTAACCCTAACCCTAACCCTAACCCTAACCCTAACCCTAACCCTAACCCTAACCCTAACCCTAACCCTAACCCTAACCCTAACCCTAACCCTAACCCTAACCCTAACCCTAACCCTAACCCTAACCCTAACCCTAACCCTAACCCTAACCCTAACCCTAACCCTAACCCTAACCCTAACCCTAACCCTAACCCTAACCCTAACCCTAACCCTAACCCTAACCCTAACCCTAACCCTAACCCTAACCCTAACCCTAACCCTAACCCTAACCCTAACCCTAACCCTAACCCTAACCCTAACCCTAACCCTAACCCTAACCCTAACCCTAACCCTAACCCTAACCCTAACCCTAACCCTAACCCTAACCCTAACCCTAACCCTAACCCTAACCCTAACCCTAACCCTAACCCTAACCCTAACCCTAACCCTAACCCTAACCCTAACCCTAACCCTAACCCTAACCCTAACCCTAACCCTAACCCTAACCCTAACCCTAACCCTAACCCTAACCCTAACCCTAACCCTAACCCTAACCCTAACCCTAACCCTAACCCTAACCCTAACCCTAACCCTAACCCTAACCCTAACCCTAACCCTAACCCTAACCCTAACCCTAACCCTAACCCTAACCCTAACCCTAACCCTAACCCTAACCCTAACCCTAACCCTAACCCTAACCCTAACCCTAACCCTAACCCTAACCCTAACCCTAACCCTAACCCTAACCCTAACCCTAACCCTAACCCTAACCCTAACCCTAACCCTAACCCTAACCCTAACCCTAACCCTAACCCTAACCCTAACCCTAACCCTAACCCTAACCCTAACCCTAACCCTAACCCTAACCCTAACCCTAACCCTAACCCTAACCCTAACCCTAACCCTAACCCTAACCCTAACCCTAACCCTAACCCTAACCCTAACCCTAACCCTAACCCTAACCCTAACCCTAACCCTAACCCTAACCCTAACCCTAACCCTAACCCTAACCCTAACCCTAACCCTAACCCTAACCCTAACCCTAACCCTAACCCTAACCCTAACCCTAACCCTAACCCTAACCCTAACCCTAACCCTAACCCTAACCCTAACCCTAACCCTAACCCTAACCCTAACCCTAACCCTAACCCTAACCCTAACCCTAACCCTAACCCTAACCCTAACCCTAACCCTAACCCTAACCCTAACCCTAACCCTAACCCTAACCCTAACCCTAACCCTAACCCTAACCCTAACCCTAACCCTAACCCTAACCCTAACCCTAACCCTAACCCTAACCCTAACCCTAACCCTAACCCTAACCCTAACCCTAACCCTAACCCTAACCCTAACCCTAACCCTAACCCTAACCCTAACCCTAACCCTAACCCTAACCCTAACCCTAACCCTAACCCTAACCCTAACCCTAACCCTAACCCTAACCCTAACCCTAACCCTAACCCTAACCCTAACCCTAACCCTAACCCTAACCCTAACCCTAACCCTAACCCTAACCCTAACCCTAACCCTAACCCTAACCCTAACCCTAACCCTAACCCTAACCCTAACCCTAACCCTAACCCTAACCCTAACCCTAACCCTAACCCTAACCCTAACCCTAACCCTAACCCTAACCCTAACCCTAACCCTAACCCTAACCCTAACCCTAACCCTAACCCTAACCCTAACCCTAACCCTAACCCTAACCCTAACCCTAACCCTAACCCTAACCCTAACCCTAACCCTAACCCTAACCCTAACCCTAACCCTAACCCTAACCCTAACCCTAACCCTAACCCTAACCCTAACCCTAACCCTAACCCTAACCCTAACCCTAACCCTAACCCTAACCCTAACCCTAACCCTAACCCTAACCCTAACCCTAACCCTAACCCTAACCCTAACCCTAACCCTAACCCTAACCCTAACCCTAACCCTAACCCTAACCCTAACCCTAACCCTAACCCTAACCCTAACCCTAACCCTAACCCTAACCCTAACCCTAACCCTAACCCTAACCCTAACCCTAACCCTAACCCTAACCCTAACCCTAACCCTAACCCTAACCCTAACCCTAACCCTAACCCTAACCCTAACCCTAACCCTAACCCTAACCCTAACCCTAACCCTAACCCTAACCCTAACCCTAACCCTAACCCTAACCCTAACCCTAACCCTAACCCTAACCCTAACCCTAACCCTAACCCTAACCCTAACCCTAACCCTAACCCTAACCCTAACCCTAACCCTAACCCTAACCCTAACCCTAACCCTAACCCTAACCCTAACCCTAACCCTAACCCTAACCCTAACCCTAACCCTAACCCTAACCCTAACCCTAACCCTAACCCTAACCCTAACCCTAACCCTAACCCTAACCCTAACCCTAACCCTAACCCTAACCCTAACCCTAACCCTAACCCTAACCCTAACCCTAACCCTAACCCTAACCCTAACCCTAACCCTAACCCTAACCCTAACCCTAACCCTAACCCTAACCCTAACCCTAACCCTAACCCTAACCCTAACCCTAACCCTAACCCTAACCCTAACCCTAACCCTAACCCTAACCCTAACCCTAACCCTAACCCTAACCCTAACCCTAACCCTAACCCTAACCCTAACCCTAACCCTAACCCTAACCCTAACCCTAACCCTAACCCTAACCCTAACCCTAACCCTAACCCTAACCCTAACCCTAACCCTAACCCTAACCCTAACCCTAACCCTAACCCTAACCCTAACCCTAACCCTAACCCTAACCCTAACCCTAACCCTAACCCTAACCCTAACCCTAACCCTAACCCTAACCCTAACCCTAACCCTAACCCTAACCCTAACCCTAACCCTAACCCTAACCCTAACCCTAACCCTAACCCTAACCCTAACCCTAACCCTAACCCTAACCCTAACCCTAACCCTAACCCTAACCCTAACCCTAACCCTAACCCTAACCCTAACCCTAACCCTAACCCTAACCCTAACCCTAACCCTAACCCTAACCCTAACCCTAACCCTAACCCTAACCCTAACCCTAACCCTAACCCTAACCCTAACCCTAACCCTAACCCTAACCCTAACCCTAACCCTAACCCTAACCCTAACCCTAACCCTAACCCTAACCCTAACCCTAACCCTAACCCTAACCCTAACCCTAACCCTAACCCTAACCCTAACCCTAACCCTAACCCTAACCCTAACCCTAACCCTAACCCTAACCCTAACCCTAACCCTAACCCTAACCCTAACCCTAACCCTAACCCTAACCCTAACCCTAACCCTAACCCTAACCCTAACCCTAACCCTAACCCTAACCCTAACCCTAACCCTAACCCTAACCCTAACCCTAACCCTAACCCTAACCCTAACCCTAACCCTAACCCTAACCCTAACCCTAACCCTAACCCTAACCCTAACCCTAACCCTAACCCTAACCCTAACCCTAACCCTAACCCTAACCCTAACCCTAACCCTAACCCTAACCCTAACCCTAACCCTAACCCTAACCCTAACCCTAACCCTAACCCTAACCCTAACCCTAACCCTAACCCTAACCCTAACCCTAACCCTAACCCTAACCCTAACCCTAACCCTAACCCTAACCCTAACCCTAACCCTAACCCTAACCCTAACCCTAACCCTAACCCTAACCCTAACCCTAACCCTAACCCTAACCCTAACCCTAACCCTAACCCTAACCCTAACCCTAACCCTAACCCTAACCCTAACCCTAACCCTAACCCTAACCCTAACCCTAACCCTAACCCTAACCCTAACCCTAACCCTAACCCTAACCCTAACCCTAACCCTAACCCTAACCCTAACCCTAACCCTAACCCTAACCCTAACCCTAACCCTAACCCTAACCCTAACCCTAACCCTAACCCTAACCCTAACCCTAACCCTAACCCTAACCCTAACCCTAACCCTAACCCTAACCCTAACCCTAACCCTAACCCTAACCCTAACCCTAACCCTAACCCTAACCCTAACCCTAACCCTAACCCTAACCCTAACCCTAACCCTAACCCTAACCCTAACCCTAACCCTAACCCTAACCCTAACCCTAACCCTAACCCTAACCCTAACCCTAACCCTAACCCTAACCCTAACCCTAACCCTAACCCTAACCCTAACCCTAACCCTAACCCTAACCCTAACCCTAACCCTAACCCTAACCCTAACCCTAACCCTAACCCTAACCCTAACCCTAACCCTAACCCTAACCCTAACCCTAACCCTAACCCTAACCCTAACCCTAACCCTAACCCTAACCCTAACCCTAACCCTAACCCTAACCCTAACCCTAACCCTAACCCTAACCCTAACCCTAACCCTAACCCTAACCCTAACCCTAACCCTAACCCTAACCCTAACCCTAACCCTAACCCTAACCCTAACCCTAACCCTAACCCTAACCCTAACCCTAACCCTAACCCTAACCCTAACCCTAACCCTAACCCTAACCCTAACCCTAACCCTAACCCTAACCCTAACCCTAACCCTAACCCTAACCCTAACCCTAACCCTAACCCTAACCCTAACCCTAACCCTAACCCTAACCCTAACCCTAACCCTAACCCTAACCCTAACCCTAACCCTAACCCTAACCCTAACCCTAACCCTAACCCTAACCCTAACCCTAACCCTAACCCTAACCCTAACCCTAACCCTAACCCTAACCCTAACCCTAACCCTAACCCTAACCCTAACCCTAACCCTAACCCTAACCCTAACCCTAACCCTAACCCTAACCCTAACCCTAACCCTAACCCTAACCCTAACCCTAACCCTAACCCTAACCCTAACCCTAACCCTAACCCTAACCCTAACCCTAACCCTAACCCTAACCCTAACCCTAACCCTAACCCTAACCCTAACCCTAACCCTAACCCTAACCCTAACCCTAACCCTAACCCTAACCCTAACCCTAACCCTAACCCTAACCCTAACCCTAACCCTAACCCTAACCCTAACCCTAACCCTAACCCTAACCCTAACCCTAACCCTAACCCTAACCCTAACCCTAACCCTAACCCTAACCCTAACCCTAACCCTAACCCTAACCCTAACCCTAACCCTAACCCTAACCCTAACCCTAACCCTAACCCTAACCCTAACCCTAACCCTAACCCTAACCCTAACCCTAACCCTAACCCTAACCCTAACCCTAACCCTAACCCTAACCCTAACCCTAACCCTAACCCTAACCCTAACCCTAACCCTAACCCTAACCCTAACCCTAACCCTAACCCTAACCCTAACCCTAACCCTAACCCTAACCCTAACCCTAACCCTAACCCTAACCCTAACCCTAACCCTAACCCTAACCCTAACCCTAACCCTAACCCTAACCCTAACCCTAACCCTAACCCTAACCCTAACCCTAACCCTAACCCTAACCCTAACCCTAACCCTAACCCTAACCCTAACCCTAACCCTAACCCTAACCCTAACCCTAACCCTAACCCTAACCCTAACCCTAACCCTAACCCTAACCCTAACCCTAACCCTAACCCTAACCCTAACCCTAACCCTAACCCTAACCCTAACCCTAACCCTAACCCTAACCCTAACCCTAACCCTAACCCTAACCCTAACCCTAACCCTAACCCTAACCCTAACCCTAACCCTAACCCTAACCCTAACCCTAACCCTAACCCTAACCCTAACCCTAACCCTAACCCTAACCCTAACCCTAACCCTAACCCTAACCCTAACCCTAACCCTAACCCTAACCCTAACCCTAACCCTAACCCTAACCCTAACCCTAACCCTAACCCTAACCCTAACCCTAACCCTAACCCTAACCCTAACCCTAACCCTAACCCTAACCCTAACCCTAACCCTAACCCTAACCCTAACCCTAACCCTAACCCTAACCCTAACCCTAACCCTAACCCTAACCCTAACCCTAACCCTAACCCTAACCCTAACCCTAACCCTAACCCTAACCCTAACCCTAACCCTAACCCTAACCCTAACCCTAACCCTAACCCTAACCCTAACCCTAACCCTAACCCTAACCCTAACCCTAACCCTAACCCTAACCCTAACCCTAACCCTAACCCTAACCCTAACCCTAACCCTAACCCTAACCCTAACCCTAACCCTAACCCTAACCCTAACCCTAACCCTAACCCTAACCCTAACCCTAACCCTAACCCTAACCCTAACCCTAACCCTAACCCTAACCCTAACCCTAACCCTAACCCTAACCCTAACCCTAACCCTAACCCTAACCCTAACCCTAACCCTAACCCTAACCCTAACCCTAACCCTAACCCTAACCCTAACCCTAACCCTAACCCTAACCCTAACCCTAACCCTAACCCTAACCCTAACCCTAACCCTAACCCTAACCCTAACCCTAACCCTAACCCTAACCCTAACCCTAACCCTAACCCTAACCCTAACCCTAACCCTAACCCTAACCCTAACCCTAACCCTAACCCTAACCCTAACCCTAACCCTAACCCTAACCCTAACCCTAACCCTAACCCTAACCCTAACCCTAACCCTAACCCTAACCCTAACCCTAACCCTAACCCTAACCCTAACCCTAACCCTAACCCTAACCCTAACCCTAACCCTAACCCTAACCCTAACCCTAACCCTAACCCTAACCCTAACCCTAACCCTAACCCTAACCCTAACCCTAACCCTAACCCTAACCCTAACCCTAACCCTAACCCTAACCCTAACCCTAACCCTAACCCTAACCCTAACCCTAACCCTAACCCTAACCCTAACCCTAACCCTAACCCTAACCCTAACCCTAACCCTAACCCTAACCCTAACCCTAACCCTAACCCTAACCCTAACCCTAACCCTAACCCTAACCCTAACCCTAACCCTAACCCTAACCCTAACCCTAACCCTAACCCTAACCCTAACCCTAACCCTAACCCTAACCCTAACCCTAACCCTAACCCTAACCCTAACCCTAACCCTAACCCTAACCCTAACCCTAACCCTAACCCTAACCCTAACCCTAACCCTAACCCTAACCCTAACCCTAACCCTAACCCTAACCCTAACCCTAACCCTAACCCTAACCCTAACCCTAACCCTAACCCTAACCCTAACCCTAACCCTAACCCTAACCCTAACCCTAACCCTAACCCTAACCCTAACCCTAACCCTAACCCTAACCCTAACCCTAACCCTAACCCTAACCCTAACCCTAACCCTAACCCTAACCCTAACCCTAACCCTAACCCTAACCCTAACCCTAACCCTAACCCTAACCCTAACCCTAACCCTAACCCTAACCCTAACCCTAACCCTAACCCTAACCCTAACCCTAACCCTAACCCTAACCCTAACCCTAACCCTAACCCTAACCCTAACCCTAACCCTAACCCTAACCCTAACCCTAACCCTAACCCTAACCCTAACCCTAACCCTAACCCTAACCCTAACCCTAACCCTAACCCTAACCCTAACCCTAACCCTAACCCTAACCCTAACCCTAACCCTAACCCTAACCCTAACCCTAACCCTAACCCTAACCCTAACCCTAACCCTAACCCTAACCCTAACCCTAACCCTAACCCTAACCCTAACCCTAACCCTAACCCTAACCCTAACCCTAACCCTAACCCTAACCCTAACCCTAACCCTAACCCTAACCCTAACCCTAACCCTAACCCTAACCCTACCCTAACCCTAACCCTAACCCTAACCCTAACCCTAACCCTAACCCTAACCCTAACCCTAACCCTAACCCTAACCCTAAGACCCTAACCCTAACCCTAACCCTAACCCTAACCCTAACCCTAACCCTAAACCTAACCCTAACCCTACCCTAACCTAACCCTAACCCTAACCCTAACCCTAACCCTACCCTAACCCTAACCCTAACCCTACCCTAACCCTAACCCTAACCCTAACCCTAACCCTAACCCTAACCCTAACCCTAACCTAACCCTAACCCTAACCCTAACCCTAACCCTACCCTAACCCTAACCCTAACCCTAACCCTACCCTAACCCTAACCCTAACCCTAACCCTACCCTAACCCTAACCCTAACCCTAACCCTAACCTAACCCTAACCCTAACCCTAACCCTAACCCTAACCCAACCCTAACCCTAACCCTAACCCTAACCCTAACCCTAACCCTAACCCTAATTAACCCTAACCCTAACCCTAACCCTAACCCTAACCCTAACCCTAACCCTAACCCTAACCCTACCCTAACCCTAACCCTACCCTAACCCTAACCCTACCCTAACCCTAACCCTACCCTAACCCTGACCCTAACCCTAACCCTACCCTAACCCTAACCCTAACCCTAACCCTAACCCTAACCCTACCCTAACCCTAACCCTAACCCTACCCTAACCCTAACCCTAACCCTAACCCTAACCCTTACCCTTACCCTAACCCTAACCCTAACCCTAACCCTAACCCTAACCCTACCCTAACCCTAACCCTAACCCTCACCTTAATTGATAACCCTAACCCTAACCCTAACCCTAACCCTAACCCTAACCCTAACCCTACCCTAACCCTAACCCTAACCCTACCCTAACCCTAACCCTAACCCTAACCCTAACCCTACCCTAACCCTAACCCTACCCCTACCCCTACCCCTACCCTAACCCTAACCCTAACCCTAACCCTAACCTTACCCTACCCCCACCCTAACCCTACCCCCACCCTAACCCTACCCCCACCCTAACCCTCCCCCTACCCTAACCCTACCCCTATCCTAACCCTACCCTAACCCTACCCCTACCCTAACCCTAACCCTACCCTAACCCTAACCCTACCCTAACCCTAACCCTACCCTAACCCTAACCCTACCCTAACCCTTACCCTAACCCTTACCCTAACCCTAAACCCTAAACCGTACCCTAAACCTAACCCTATCCTTAACCCGACCCTAACCCTACCCTATCCCTACCCTTAACCCTACCCTAACCCTAACCCTAACCCTACCCTAACCTAACCCTAATCTAACCCTAACCCTTAACCCTAACCCGTAACCCTAACCCTAATCTTTAACCCTAATCCTTAACCCTAACCCGTACCCTACCCTAACCCTTACCCTACCCTAACCCTTACCCTACCCTAACCGTTACCCTACCCTAACCCTTACCCTAACCCTTACCCTAACCCTTACCGCTATCTTAACCCTAACCCCTATCCTAACCCTACCCTCACCCTAAACCCTACCCTAAACCCTACCCTAACCCTAACCCTACCCTAACCCGTACCCTAACCCGTACCCTAACCCAACCCTAACTTTACCCTAACCCTACCCTAACCCTAACCGTAACCCTACCCTAACCCTAACCCTACCCTAACCCTAAACCCTAACCCTACCCTAACCCTACCCTAACCCTAACCCTAACCCTAACCCTAACCCTAACCCTAACCCTAACCCTACCCTAACCTAACATTAACCCTACCCTAACCTAACCCTAACCCTAACCCTTACCCTAACTACCCTAACAACCCTAACCCTAACTTTACCCCTACCCTAACCCTAACCCTACCCTAACCCTTACCCTAACCCTGCCCCAACCCTAACCCGCCTAATCCTAACCCGCCTAACCCTAACCTCACCCTACCCTAACCCCCTAACCCTCACCCCTCGCCCCAAGCCTGCCTAACCCCCAGCCTCCATACCTACCTCTCAGACCTACCTCCAAGTGTGATCCAAGTCGTGATTGTGTCAAAGCAAGACACTCCACAGCATTAAATGACTCAGCAATAATACTTGTTAAAGCACTATTTTCACAGAATCATATGCACAGAAACTATACCAGCAATTATACCTTGGGAAGTACATCAGGGTTACCCATCTTCATTACAATTCCTGAACTTAGTTTATAGCCACAGCATTCATATATTCTGTACATGGCACAATGCAATTTATAGGTGCAGCATCCATACATTCCATATGTGGCACAACACAGTTTACAGGCGCAGCATTACACAGATTGACTATGTGGCACAATGCAGTTTAGAGATGCAATATACACTTACTCCATACAGTTTAACACACGTGGTTTACATACGTCAGATTAACCAGAGAAAGGTCACAGAGCCTCCATACCCCATTAATGACATTACATTTTCAAAAACATTATGTATTGCAATCCACCTCAAAAGCAGTTTAGATCTCAGCCCATCCAAAACAGAATGCAAGTCTCAGACTGGCCGGAAAGGAAGGCAAATGACCTCCAACGGCCCTTGGGTGTTGCTTACAGGGTTGGGTTAGCCCTGCGGTACAAACAAAGCAAAGCTAACCCAACCCCATAAGCAAGGCAAAGCTAAAGCCTATTTGGTTGAAATAAACCGAATGTAAAACTAAAGCCAATTTGGTGGAGAGAAATTGATTGTAAAGCTAATGACAATTTGGTTGACTTAAATTGAATGCACATACTGAAATCAGCGCAACTCTCAGAATAGCCACAAAGGGGCATGAGTCTTAGACTGGCTGGGAAGGAACACAAAATCACATGAGAAGGAAGGATTGATTGGCCTGGGAGTAGAAGGGCCCTAAGGAAGGGTGTGGGTGGGTTGGATTTGCTGGGCTGAGGCCAATGGGGTGAACTATAATGAGAACAAGTACTGCATTCCACACATTGCCTGTGATGACCTTGGGCGGTGGTAGGGGCTTGTGGCAGAGTGAAAGGGAGACTATGGGAAGGGAAGAGACCGGGGGATATGGGTAACAGCTCAACTGAACTAAGCTGGCGGTGAGTGTGGGAGGCCTGGAGAGAGCATGGCATCCCAGGGGGGAAGTCATCGACTGGAAGTGTCAAAGGCATCTTTGCCTGCAATACAGAGAGACACACTTTAGAAAGAGGAACGCCAAGACACAAACGGCGCTCACCGTAAGACCACCCCCACAAAACGTGCAAGCAAAAGACCACCCCAAAAAATGGCTTAACATTAAGGTTAGGAGTATTTAACAGGGAAGATGTAGAATTATTTTCAGTATTACACTGAAGGTTAGAGATGGGTTAGAGGGTAGGTTCAGGGTTAATTTGGACAGTTAGTATAGTTATCTATACAGTCATGGTTACAATTAGCACTACATTTGGTGTTCAGAGCTCATTAAGGCTGGGGTGAAGATATTACAGTTAGGTTTATTAGGATCATGCTCAGCGTGACTGTTAGGGAAAGCCTAGGCAAAGGCAAGAGCAAAAGGCGAGAACACTGAAGCAAACACCAAAACAGAGTGTAAAGGTATAGACAGTACCCAAGGGAGGGCAAAGTATCAAAGTAAGGCTAAGTCATGGAAAACAACAAAGAGGTGGCCGCGTCAAGAGGCCAGGCCCAAAGAGGCGGCCGGGCCCAAAGAGGCGGCCTCAGGGAATGCCAAAACGGCACAAGACTGAAGAGAACGTTACACATAACACCATAACAGAGGGCAAAGCCCAAGATAATGCCACAGGGAACACCAAAATGGAGGGCAAGGCCCAATAGAACATCACCACGAATGCCAAAACACTGGGCAATGCACAAGAGAATGCCACCACAAACACCAAAATAGAGACTAAAGAGAATGCTGCAGGAAATAACCAGGCACAGAGGAGAGGCAAGGAGAACGCAGAAGGAAGAGAACAGACAGCCTGTAAGGCACGCTGAAGTGCAGAAATGAACTCTGGGTACCCTACCTTGCGTCTTACTAAGTAATATATAAACACTGGTAGATGTACATTGCCCTTACCTGTTGGGCAGATAATTACCGGTCAGCAAAGTCGGCTTCCAGGGCATCCGAGGAAATACAGATTTCTGTTCCTAGCTGCTCTCAGGAGGAACCACAGATCTCTCTGTACAGTTTTTACACTGCTCAGGAGCGCCGCAGCTCTCCGCTGCCACCTGTTGGACACAATACAGTAATGAAGGCACTGTCCCGCAAATGCGGGGGCTGCACCCTGTGCACATTGCTCAAATGATGACGCAAAGGAGTGTTAGGGATATAACTAATGCTATTTGTTGGCTTGAAGTCACAGTTAGTTTAACAATTCTTTTCTGCACTACAATTAGGATGAAGGTTACTTTGACAGAAAACAAGGAGTGTCATTTTTATTGCTGCATTTAGGGTTAGAGACATTTTTAATATCAGGCTAAGGGTTAGGGTGACAGACACATTGCAGGTAAATGTAATTATCATTAGAGCTCCCATTAAGCTAGGGATTCAGGTCAAGATTACAATTAACACTGCCTCCCAGCCAATCCCAGAGATCCAAAGGCAAAGGTGAGCCAAACTCCCAGGACAAGCAAAGGGAAATCCAAGGTAAAGGCAAAGCAAACAGCTAAGGCTAAGGGAAGGGCAAAAGCAAGGAAAATACCCAATGAAAAGCTATGGTGAGGGCAATGAGAGTACAGCAGGGAAGGCCAACAGCAAAGGCCGAGAGAACACAGCAAGAAACACCAAAACAGAAGGCCAAGAGAACATGGTAAGAAATGCCTAGGCAAGAGCTAAGAGAACATGGCAAGAAATGCCAAAACAGGAGGCCAAGAGGACGTAACGCCAGAACAAGCGGCCAAAGAAAACATGGCAAAGAAAGCCAATGCAGAAGGTGTAGACAGTGAGCATAGAACTTTCGAGTAGTTGCTAGTAGTAACCAGATAAGAAGTAGTGACGCAAGTGCTTACGTACGATAAGAGGGGCGTAGACGAAGTTGTACAAGGCTATATAAACTGTTGTCACGAGTTAATAAACGCCATTTTACCACCCACCACATTGGTGTGCACCGAGGTAGATGGACAGACCAATGAGTCCCTAACGATTGCGAACACCTGTATGAAGCTGAAGCGGGCGTTCGGCTTCATATGGTGACCCCGACGTGACGTTAGGGAAGAGTGGTCGGCCACAGGCGGCGTGGCGGGTTCCTGCTCTCGTCCCACCTCCCTTGGGGAAGGAGGTGATGACCCTAGAAGAGGGGGCTGCGGCTTAGGAGAGTGGAAGCTGGGTAGCGTCGGAAGGTACGGCCGATAGCCTATAAGGCCTGTCCGAGGACCCAGGAGATCATCGGAAGAGGTGCCCGGTGGTCGCTTGTTCCGTCGAGGAGATTACGCCCGACGATGGAAGCCGTCATAAAGGTGATTTCGTCCGCGTGTAAGACCCATTGCGGGAAAAATGCTCCTTCTAAGAAGGAAATAGGTACAGTGTTATCACTGTTACTAAAGGAGGGGCTGCTTACATCTCCCTCAGATTTATATACCCCGGGGTCTTGGGATTCTATCACCGCAGCGCTTTCTCAGCGGGCGATGGTACTCGGGAAGTCAGGGGAGTTGAAAATCTGGGGATTGGTCTGGGGGGCGCTGAAGGCAGCTCGAGAGGAGCAGGTTACATCTGAGCAAGCGAAGTTTTGGCTGGGTTTAGGGGGAGGGAAGGTCTCTCCCACAGATTCTACAGGAAAACCGACCGCGGAGCCTCAGAACGGCGTGGAGGAAAAGATAACAGCTGCGCAGCAAGAAACGAAGATGGCGCCGGGAGAGGTGACCGCGCCTAAAACCACATCTTGTTATCGCTGTGGAACAGGCGCTGGCTGCAGTTGCGTCACGGCGGCCCCCTCGGCCCCTCCTCCTTACGCGGGGAGTAGCTTATATCCTTCTTTGGAGGGGTTGGGTGGGCCGAGAGGGGAGGGCGTAGCCACGTCACAAGCGGGGAGGGACGATCCGCCCCAAGGGGTGGAGCGAAAGGTGGAGCCGGGGTGCCCCGACTCGGCCCCCGGGCCAGCTTTGACTGACTGGGCAAGGATAAGGGAGGAGCTTGCAACGGCAGCTCCGTCCGTGATAGCCATGCCCGTGGTGATAAAAACGGGGGGACCGGCCTGGGCTCCTTTGGAGCCAAAAGTAATTACGCGATTAGCCGATACAGTTAGAACCAAAGGCTTGCGATCTCCAATTACTATGGCAGAAGTGGAAGCTGTAATGTCTTCCCCGCTGCTGCCGCACGATGTCACGAATCTTATGAGGGTCATATTAGCCCCCGCTCAATACGCTTTGTGGTTGGACGCTTGGGACGTCCAGCTGCAGACGGTTGTAGCGGCAGCCACCCGAGACCCCAGACACCCTGCGAATGGTCAAGGAAGAGGGGAGCGAACCAATTTAGATCGTTTAAAAGGCCTGGCGGATGGAATGGCCGGAAACCCGGAAGGCCAGGCTGCGCTTTTGAGACCGGGGGAGTTGGTCGCTACTACGGCGTCGGCTCTCCAAGCGTTCAGGGAGGTTGCCCGGTTAGCGGAACCTACTGTCCCCTGGGCAGATATCACACAGGGACCATCGGAATCCTTTGTGGACTTTGCTAATCGCCTCATAAAGGCGGTTGAGGGGTCGGACCTTCCATCTTCGGCACGAGCCCCGGTGATTATCGATTGCTTTAGACAGAAATCACACCCGGATGTCCAACAGCTTATCCGAGCGGCACCCTCCACTTTAACGACACCAGGAGAGATTATCAAATATGTTCTAGACAGACAGAAGGTTACCCCACTTACAGACCAGGGAATAGCTGCGGCTATGTCATCGGCCCTCCAGCCCTTGGTTATGGCGGTAGCCAACAGAGAAAGGGACGGACAAGGTGGGCCAGGAGGCCGCGTCCGGGGAGTTTGCTATTCTTGCGGATCCCCAGGGCACTACCAGGCGCAATGCCCAAAAGGAAGGGGGTCAGGAGCTGACGGTGATCGGTGCCAACTATGCGGCGGGCTGAGGCACACCGCTAGGTCATGCCGGAAATTTCAACACGCCCTGCGGGATGAGGGTATGAGTAGGGGCCGCCGGCCAGGGAAGGGATCCTTCTCAGGGCTGGGGCCTACTTTAACTCGCCCTTCCGTGTCATTGGCAATGACTATGGAACATAATGACCGCCCCCTGGTCAAGGCTGCAATGACTAACACGGGCAGCCACCCAGTGAAGCAGCGCACCGTTTACATCACGGCGTTGCTGGATTCTGGGGCTGATGTTACTATCATCTCGGAGGAGGATTGGCCTGTCGACTGGCCATTGATGGAGGCTTCGAAGCAGGTTTATGGGATAGGCGGGGGAGTTCCTATGCGGAAATCCCGAGAAACGATTGAAGTCGGGGTCATAAATCGAGACGGCTCTCTGGAGCGACCTTTGCTTATTGTTCCGGCGGTGGCCCCGGTCAGAGGAAGCATCCTAGGGAGAGATTGCCTGCAGGGCCTAGGGCTTCGTCTGACAAATTTATAAGAAGGGCCACTGTTCTTACTGTAGCGCTACATCTGGCTATCCCGCTAAGATGGAAGCCAGACCACACCCCTGTGTGGATTGATCAGTGGCCCCTTCCTGAGGTTAAACATGTAGCGCTAATGCATCTGGCTGAGCGGGAACTTCAATTAGGGCACATAGAACCTTCGCTTAGCTGTTGGAATACACCTGTTTTTGTGATTCGGAAAGCGTCTGGATCCTATCGTCTGCTGCATGACTTGCGTGCTGTTAATGCTAAACTAGTTCCTTTTGGGGCAGTCCAACAGGGGGTACCAGTTCTTTCGGCGCTCCCGCGTGGTTGGCCCCTGATGGTACTGGACCTCAAGGACTGCTTCTTTTCTATTCCCCTCGCGGAGCAGGACCGCGAAGCCTTTGCATTCACCCTTCCCTCTACCAACAATCAGGCTCCTGCACGCAGATTTCAATGGAAGGTCTTGCCTCAAGGGATGGCGTGTTCTCCTACTATCTGCCAGCTGGTAGTAGGACAGGTATTGGAGCCCCTCCGACGTAAATATCCGTCTTTGTGTATGCTACACTACATGGATGATCTCTTGATAGCTGCCCCTGACCGCGAGAAAGTGGAAATGATGGGGGAGGAGATCATCAGTGTACTAGAGGAGGCGGGCTTTACTATTTCTCAAGATAAAATCCAGAGAGAACCTGGCGTAGAGTACCTTGGATATCGGTTAGGTAGCACCTGCGTAACTCCAGTAGGCCTATTAGCAGAGCCGAAGATCTCTACTTTGTGGGACGTTCAGAAGCTGGTAGGATCCCTTCAATGGGTCCGGCCAGCGTTAGGGATCCCACCACGACTGATGAACCCCTTTTACGAACAGTTGAAGGGGTCGGATCCAAATGAGGAGAGAGAATGGAACTTGGATATGAGATTAGCATGGAACGAAATTGTGCAGCTCAGTACTTCTGCTTCTTTAGATCGTTGGGACCCCGCTCTGCCACTAGAGGGAGCAGTTTCTCGATGTGAGCAAGGAGCGGTAGGGGTCCTGGGGCAGGGATTGGCGACGCACCCCAGACCATGCTTGTGGTTGTTTTCCACCCAACCTACTAGAGCATTTACCGCTTGGCTGGAGGTGCTTGCCCTCCTGATTGCTAAGCTCCGTGCCTCGGCCGTAAGAACCTTTGGTAAGGATGTTGAGATCCTTTTGTTACCCGCGTGTTTCCGAGAAGACCTCCCTTTCCCAGAGGGAATCTTGTTGGCCCTTAGAGGATTTGCGGGAAAAATAAGGAGCGGCGATTCGCCGCCCATCTTCGACATCGCACGACCGCTACGTGTCTCGCTGAAGATAAGGGTCACCGATGGCCCCGTGGTAGGGCCTACGGTGTTCACCGATGCCTCCTCGAACACCCATAAGGGGGTGGTGGTATGGAGGGAAGGTTTTGAGTGGCTGGTAAAGGAGACCAGTGATCCAGAGGCGAGTGTACAACAACTTGAGGTTCGCGCTGTAGCAATGGCACTTCTGTTGTGGCCCGCAACGCCCACTAACGTAGTTACAGACTCTGCGTTTGCCGCGAAAATGCTGCTCAAGATGGGACAAGAGGGGGTTCCGTCTACGACGGCCGCCTTTGTCCTAGAGGATGCACTAAGCCAGAGAACGGCCATGGTCGCGGTCCTTCATGTACGTAGTCATTCTGATGTACCGGGGTTCTTTACAGAGGGGAATGCCGTAGCGGACACTCAAGCCGCCCTCCAGGCATACCCGCTAAGGGAAGCCAAAGACCTCCATACGGCCTTCCATATCGGGCCTCGTGCTCTGTCTAGAGCATGTAACATATCTATGCAACAAGCTCGGGAGGTTATTCAGGCCTGCCCCTATTGCAACTCTGCTCCAGCATTGGAAGCCGGGGTAAATCCTAGAGGCTTGGGGCCCTTACAGATATGGCAGACTGATTTCACGCTTGAACCAAGAATGGCCGCGCGTTCTTGGCTGGCCGTTACTGTGGATACTGCCTCGTCAGTAGTCATAGCAACCCAGCATGGGCGTGTTACATCAATAGCGGCGCAGCATCATTGGGCCACGGCTATTGCCGCATTAGGGAAGCCCAAGGCGATCAAGACAGACAATGGGTCATGCTTCACCTCAAAATCCACTCGAGAGTGGCTGGCGAGGTGGGGGATAGCACACACGACCGGAATCCCAGGGAATTCCCAAGGTCAGGCCATGGTAGAGCGAGCTAACCGTCTTCTGAAGAATAAGATCCGCGTACTTGCAGAGGGAGACGGGTTTATGAAAAAGATCCCAATGAATAAGCAAGGGGAAATCTTGGCGAAAGCTTTGTATGCGTTGAATCATTTTGAGCGGGGCGACAACGCCAAGACCCCGATGCAGAAGCACTGGAAACCGACCATCCTTACAGAAGGGCCACCTGTTAAAATACGCTTGGGAGCAGGTGAATGGGAAAAGGGATGGAATGTCTTGGTCTGGGGTCGGGGCTATGCGGCAGTTAAGAATAGGGAAACGGACAAAATTATTTGGATCCCCTCCAGAAAGATCAAACCAGATCTAGGTCGCGAAAATAATGTGACTGGAAAAGATGAGGCGAGCTCTCCCTTTGCAGGCATTTCTGACTGGATATCCCAGGAGCACCACCAAGAAGGACCCGAAGAAGAGACCCCTGAAGACAGACGAGAAAGATCCGGAGAAGAAGCCCTTGCTGCCAACGAGAGTTGATGGAGTTATGGTGTTTGTCTGTTTGTTGATTCTGTGCGGGGTCACGGGGACGGGCGCTGATGTACACCTTGTAGAACAGCCAGGGAACCTTTGGGTCACTTGGGCCAACCGCACCGGCCAGACAGACTTTTGTCTCTCCGCACAGTCGGCCACCTCGCCATTTAAAACGTGCTTAATTGGTGTCCCATTAGGGATCCGAGAACAGGATTTTAAAGGCTATGTCTCTAATACTAATTGCGGGGCCTCAGAACAAGACCGACTCTTTGTATCAGAGGAAATCAAGAGTGGCCCTCACACAAGTGTTACCTTTGCCTATCGAAAGGTATCTTGCTTGCTGACAAGATTGAATGTTTCCCTCTGGGACGAGCCACTAGAGATGCAACTATTAGGCTCACAAGCCCTCCCAAACGTCACCCATAGCACTCACTCTACAACTGATCCTACGGTGGGGGGATGTATAGGGTTCGCCCCATACTCAAAACCAGCCGGCATCTACGGGTGGGACCGTGAGGGAATGGCACACAACTTTCTGATAGCCCCATGGTCTAATCCCTTTTTTAACCGTGAAACCAACTCCTCTGACCCGTTCACTATAGTAACAGCTGATAGGTACCAACTCTTCAAGGGAGGGGGATATTGTGGCAGGTATCAATATAAGTATTGGAAAATGTTTAATTGTACACACTCGCAACACACGGGATCCTCTCGATCCTTCGACGTCTACACGTGCACAATAGGGAAGTCTACTACACAAAGCTCGACACCTCCCTGGGTCAACTGCGAGAGAGGGGGTGAGTGGATCAATAGGTTCCAACCCTTTAATGTGAGTGGTACCACGATATACTGTACTGGCGATCAGCTTGGTAACGCCAGCGGGTGCTGTGGATGGGCTGCCACAGTCTTCCCACCAGGGGCATGGCTTAATTGTAAAAGTAGTACCTTCTCCAAGCCAAAGGCGCTACCACCTAACATCTTCCTCATTTGCGGAGATCGCGCGTGGCAAGGAATACCAAGCCGTCCGGTAGGGGGTCCTTGCTATCTGGGGAGGCTCACCATGTTAGCACCTAATCACACGGAAATCATTAAAACCCTTAAAGTGCTCAGCGATACAACACGAACACCTAGCAGAATAAAACGGGGCATAAAGCATTTGGGCGAGACATGCTCAGATGGCGTGCAGCTTTGGAGTGCCACGGCAAGAATCTTCGCGTCTATCCTAGCTCCGGGAGTGGCAGCGGCACAGGCTTTAAAGGAAATTGAGAGACTGGCTTGTTGGTCCGTTAAACAGGCCAATGTAACGACATCACTCCTCAACAATCTGTTAATGGACGTCACGAGTATCAGACACGCGGTCCTACAGAACCGAGCAGCTATTGACTTCTTGCTTTTGGCTCAGGGTCATGGTTGTGAGGACATTGCAGGGATGTGCTGTTTCAATCTCAGCGATCACAGTGAATCTATGCACAAGAAGCTCCAGTATCTGAAGGAACATGTCAACAAGATCGGCGTGGAGACGGACACCATCGGGGACTGGTTGAGAAGTGTGTTTGGAGGCATCGGAGAATGGGGTGTGCACTTATTGAAGGGACTGCTTTTAGGGCTTGTAGTTATCCTGCTTTTGGTAGTGTGTGTACCATGCTTTCTACAAATTATGTTAGGTTGTATTCAAAGGATGATTGACCGCACAGTTAATTATCGCGTAGAATATAGTAAAATGCAAAAGGCTTGTAGGCAGTCAGAAAACGCAGCGATATAAGGGTAGCGCGGGAATATTTTGCGATTCGGGATGTAACGGGGCAAGGCTTAACTGAGAGGACAGAGGCATGTATAGGCGCAAAGCGGGGCTTCGGTTGTACGCGGTTAGGGTCCTCTCAGAATAGGGTAGTTACGCTTGTGCATAGGGAGGGGGAGATGTAGACAGTGAGCATAGAACTTTCGAGTAGTTGCTAGTAGTAACCAGATAAGAAGTAGTGACGCAAGTGCTTACGTACGATAAGAGGGGCGTAGACGAAGTTGTACAAGGCTATATAAACTGTTGTCACGAGTTAATAAACGCCATTTTACCACCCACCACATTGGTGTGCACCAAGGTAGATGGACAGACCAATGAGTCCCTAACGATTGCGAACACCTGTATGAAGCTGAAGCGGGCGTTCGGCTTCAAGAGAAGAAGGTGGCCTTCAAGAGAAGAAGGTGGCCTTCAAGAGAAGAAGGTGGCCTTCAAGAGAAGAAGGTGGCCTTCAAGAGAAGAAGGTGGCCTTCAAGAGAAGAAGGTGGCCTTCAAGAGAAGAAGGTGGCCTTCAAGAGAAGAAGGTGGCCTTCAAGAGAAGAAGGTGGCCTTCAAGAGAAGAAGGTGGCCTTCAAGAGAAGAAGGTGGCCTTCAAGAGAAGAAGGTGGCCTTCAAGAGAAGAAGGTGGCCTTCAAGAGAAGGTGGCTGGGTAGGCCAAAACAGGAGGCCAAGGAGAATGCCACAGGGAAGGGAACGCCAAAACAGGACGCTGAGGAGGACATCACAGGGAACGCCCAGGCAAGGGCTATGAGATGGCAGGAAATGCCGAGGACAACGGCCAAGAGAACACGGCAAGAAATGCCAAAACAGAAGGCTAAGAGAACACAGCAGTAAATGCCTAGGCAAGGGCTAAGAGAACATGGCAGGAAGTGCCAAAACAGGAAGCCAAGAGGATGTGGCAGGGAATGCCAGAACAAGTGGCCAGAGAGAACATGGCAAAGAAAGCCAATGCAGAAGGCCAAGAGAAGGTGGTTGGGAGGCCAAAACTGGAGGCCAAGAAGAATGCCACAGGGAACGCCAAACAGGATACCGAGGAGAACATCACAGGGAACGCCCAGGCAATGGCTATGAGATGGCAGAAAATGCTGGGGACAACAGCCAAGAGAACATGGCAAGAAACACCAAAACCAAACGCTGAAGAGAATGCAGCAAAGAAAGCCAAGTACAATGGCCAAGACAATGGGGCACAGAACACCAAAACAGGACAGCAAGAAAATGCAGTAGAGAATGTCTAGGGTAAAGAGAAGGAGAACACTGCAGTGAAAGGCCAGAGACAAGGAGAACACAGAAAGAAAAGGACAGGCAGCCTTCTGGGCACCATAAAGTGCAATTAAGAGCTCTGGGAGCACCATGTTGTGCCATGCTATGGAATGGGTAAACACTGGTGGGCGTGCGTTGCTCTTACCTGTTGGGCAGACAATTACCAGTCAGCAAAGTGAGGTTCCAGGGCATTCCAGGAAAGGCAGATTTCAGTTCCTGGCTGCTCTCACAAAGAGCCACACATCTCTCTGTGCAGTCGTTACAGCACTCTGGAGCACCACAGCTCTCTGCTGCCACATGTTGGATACAATACAGTAATGAAGGCACTGCCACACATATGTAGAGCAGTGCCTCTCTCACAAACGTGCGCTGTAGTCTCCTTTCTCAGAGCAGCGTGGCTGCACTCTGTGCCTGATGCTGCTTACCGGCAGCACTGCAGCTGGGAACAACGCACAGGAAAAAGCTCAGATACACAACACCATTTTTGCTTCCCTCTTCTCTGATAACTGCTCATTAGACACAGCCCTCATCTTTGGTTTGGTAGGTGGGGATTGAGGAAGCAATGCCAGTCCCACAGACCCCTCCCCATCCCACAGTGTGATGGGACATCAGGTTCTGGACCACCTGAGGATCCAAACATCCAGGCATCCAGGAGTCTTTGGGTCCTGGCGAGATGAATCCCAGAGTTCTGAGGAAATTCACCGCTGCAGTCACCGAGCCACTCTCAATGGTATTTGAGAAGTCAAAGCAGTCAGGTGAAGTCCCTGATGAGTAGAAAAAAGCAACAGCACACCTGTTATTAAGGATAGGGAACTACCACCATGTCAGTCTTACCTCTGTGCTGGGAACGATCGCAGAGCAGATCCTTCTGGAAGTGACCCTAAAGCACTTGTTCCAGGGCATCACCACCCTCTGCGTGAAAAACTTCCTCCTAATAACCAACCTAAGCCACCCCTGGCTCAGTTTAAAACCATTTCCCCTTGTCCTATCACCATCCACCCTCGTAAACAGCCATTCCCCCTCCTGCTTATGCATTCCCTTTGAGTATTAGAAGGCTGTGATGAGGTCTCTCCGGAGTCTTCTCTTCTCCAAGAGAAACAATCCCAGTTCCCTCAACCTTTCTTCATAGGAGAAAGGTGCTCCAGCCCTCTGATCATCTTAGTGCCCTCCTCTGGACCCGCTCCGAAAGCAAAAGCTCCACGTCCTTTCTGTGCTGGGGCTCCAGGCCTGGACACAGTACTGCAGATGGGGCCTTACAAGAGCTGAGTAGAGGGGGACGATCACCTCCCTCTCCCTGCTGGCCACCCCTCTTTTAATGCAGCCCAGGATATAGTTGGCCTTCCAGGCTGCAAGCACACTCTGCTGGCTCATGTCCAGCTTCTCATCCACCAGGATCCCCTAGTCCTTCTCTGCAGGGCTGCTCTCAAGGGGTTCTACGCTCAGCTTCTACAAACATCTGGAATTGCACCTTCATCAGTGACATCAACAGTGGGATCAAGTGCACCCTAATGACATCAAGTTGTGGGGTGCAGCGACACACCAGAGGGATGAGATGCCATCCAGAGGGACCTCAACAGGCTGAGTAGGGGCATAAATCCAAGTGCTGGGTCAGCAGCTGGGATGAAGGAACACCCACCACCAAAACATGCTGGGGGATGAAAGGACTGAGTGCAGTCCTGCCCCATAAGGCCTTGGGGGTACTGATGGGTGGGAGCTGGACACAAATCAGCAATGTGCCTCTCCAGCCCAGAAAGCCAACTGTATCCTGAGCTGCATCCAAAGATGTGCAGTCAGCAGGTGAAGGGAGGCGATCCCCGCCCCTCTGCTCTGCGCTGGTGAGGCCTCACCTCGAGTGCTGCATCTGGATGTGGAGTCCTCAGTGCAGGAGAAACATGGAGCTGTGGGAGCACATCCAGAGTACAGCCGCAAATATGAACCGAGGGATGGAACACTTCTCTTATAAGAAGAGAGAGTTGGGCTGTTCAGCCTGGAGAAGAGAAGGCGCCAAGGTGACCTGGTAACAGCCTTTCAATGCCTAAAGGAAAGAAGAAGGGAAAATTGAGGTTAGATATACAAGAAATGTCTTCCACAGTGAGGGTGGTGAGGTGGTGGAACAGGTTGCCAGAGATGTGGTGAATGTGCTATCCCTTTCAAGGTGAAACGGGGTCAGGCTCTGAGCAACCTGATCCAGCTGTGGATGGTCACTGTGGGGGAGTTGGACCGCATCGCAAACCTGCATACAAGCAGTGCACCAACGTGGGGCTTGCGATGTTCATTACCTGCTGCACAGATCTCACACCACTGATCAGAGGAGCCCAGGCAATCCTTAAACCCCATCGGGTTGCAAAATGAAGTCAGAAGAGATGCAGAATGTAATTTAATACATGATAATAATGCACAGAATGCCCTTAAAAATTCTGTATTGGTGCAATTAACACATGGCACTATGAATTACAGCCATGAAGTGGGATGACATAGGAGCAGACAAACCACGTTTGGAGCCCCAGACTGGAGATTATGAGGTGAGAACCACTGAAGAGGTAACAACACACACAGCAGATACAGCTGCTCTAATCCAGCTTGAGATTCCCCCAGAAAGGCAGAGCTCACAACTCTGAATCAAAGCAGGAATTGCTCACCCCATACCCCAAAGGAAGCAGTCTCCAGGTTCAGATGTTGTCCTTACAGCTACCACCCTTAAATGACATTAGGATCCCCCCAAAGAGGGGGGATCACAGCCCTGAAATAAAAACAGAGCCACTCACCCCATTCCAAGGACCAACACTCACCCACACACTAAAGGAAGCAGTTTCCATGTACAGATGGCTGCCAGCCCTCCAACGTAGTCAGGAGACCCTAGAAAAAGGAGAGATCACAGCCCTAAAATAGGGAAGGGATCACCCACCCCATTGAGTAAGACTCACCCCACACTCTAAAGGAAGTACTCCCCAGGTTCAGATGCTGCCCCTGTGCTTCCCAGCCCTTAAATGGAGTCAGGGAGGGGTGGAGACTGGTTCTGCTCCACCCCACAGCCAAACTGCCCCCAGCTGTGCTTGCAGGGCTGCACCCCTCCCCAGGCGCTCTATCACAGCTTCAGGCTGTGCTCTTAAAGTGCTGATACAGCCACAGAGCAAAGGAAATGAATAACGTGAATGTCTACCAAGGGAGGCTGATGGATGACCTGTGATAGTCCTCACACTTTGATCCCAGGCTGTCCTCGGTGCTGGTTGGTGACTCTTCTAACAGACTGGGGAGCACGGATCTCAGTGCTGACACAGCAGATGCTGAGATCTGTGTGAGCAGCCCAGACAGCGAAGGCTGAAATCACAGCTGGGTATGCAGAGTGCTGTTTGCACACCTACAACTCCCAGTGACACACATCTGTCATTTAACGGCCCTGTGAATGGGAGCTGTTGAGTCATAGCTTGAACTGTTTATGCCACTTCTTCATATCTTCTCCATGGTCATGTAGGTAATGCCACAAGGCAAAATGTGACATAGTCTTACTGTTGTCACTTGCTCAAGCAGGAGGACGTCTTCTTTTGATAGAAGAGACATTGGATGACACCAGCTGGGAGGAAACCAAGTTGATCAGGCCCTCCAGTAGGCTGTTTTGGGAATTCTGGTTCCCATTCGATGCATCTGTTACCACCTTGGATCCATCAGCATTAGGCACAGTTGACAGTTTGTCTATTACTACACATTTGGTGTACACCTGACTCTCTCAGGATCGTGCTCTTGGTCTGGCTCATCAGGAATGAAATCGGGACTATGTAGCATTTCCACCACAGCATATTCTCTCAAATAACGGACGCCTTTTTCTATATCAGCCCATTTCTTTTTCTCAGGCATCAGATCGTCTTTGAAGGGGTATCTTTCTTTTACAGCTAACAGCATCCTCTTCCAGAGGGTGAAGGCCTGGTTCTGGCATGTACTAATGCCTCTATCAATGGCTGATTCCCTAGCAATGCCACCCAGTTGGCGAGCTTCTCTCTATCTTATCTAGCCACACACTGTTGGCCCCATTGTCCCAGCATTGAAGTAACCAGGTGGCAATAGGCTCATTTGGGTGACATGAAAAGTCATTTCTCGGACTTCGAATTTCATTCATTTTCAGAGATCGATCAACAATGGTAACAATATCTTGCTCACCTCTTACTCTTTCAGGACTTCTTGTTGCCCTCATAGGCGTTGATGACCGTGGTCTTACTGAGGGCCCCTCCCCTGGACTCAGGGGTGCTTCCCCTGGATCTCAGAGCCACTCCTCTGGACCTCTTTGCTCCTCTTTCTTCTCTTCTAACTCAGTTGAGATTCATCTTGTTTTCCGTCCTCTCACAGGGGCAACTGACATCAATTGTGGTGCCTCCTGTGGTTGATCAGGTTGGTCAGTTCCAATGCTCTCACCCTCCAGCTCGGCTCGGAGTCTGTCTTGTTTAATTATGAGAGCATTTAGTTCAGATTGGAGGGTGTCTCGGTTAGGATTGGATGGTGTCCCGTTCAGACGGGAGGGTGTTGAGTTTGGATTGCAGGGAGTCTCTTTCGATTCGGAGGGCATCTCATTGAGATTGGAGACTCCTTCTCTCAGCTTGGAGATCTTCCCCTTCGGCTTGGAGACTTTCTTTCTCAGTGTGGAGACACTCTTGCCAGGTTTTGAGATTCTCTCTCCTGGCTAGGAGACTCTCTTTCTCAACCTGGAGATTCTCTCTTTGAGATTGCAGGGAGTCTCCCTCGATTCAGAGGGCATCCTGTTCAGACTTGAGAATATCCCTCTCAGACCGGAGGGCATCTCTCTCAGATTGGAGATTCTCCCTCTCTGCTCAGAGTGTCTCCTGGAAACTCTCCATTTCAGTTTGGAGACTCTCTTGCTCATTTTCTACTGTCTCCCTGAGACTGTCCCTTTCAGCTCTCAGACACTCATGCTGAGCTATCAGAAATAGAAGTAAACATCACAAGAAGCTAGTAGTAGAGACAATGGCAAGACTGAAATGTTCACCATTGCATGGAACTTCTGATAGCAACAGAAAACCAAGCCTTACAAATGTGCAGTTCCCGTGCCACTCTTAAATGGTGCTATTTGAAAAGTTCTACCTTACTTTAAGATGTTCTGGGTATCATTAAGTGTATGGGAACTGCTGAATCATGGCCTGAACCTCTGATTGACCACCTGAGACAAGCAATGTGTCAGCCACGGGAGCACAGGTGAAGGTAATTCACCTGTACTACTGGAAGGGGTGGAGTCTGTCTGCACCTCTCCTAGATCCCATTTAAGTGCTGACTGCCACTGAGGAAGGATCTCTTCCTGGAGATCGCTCCTTGTGGAAAATAGTGTGAGCCTACAACATTGGTAAGCATTTTCCATTTATTATCCTCTTGTAGCAATGATCTTAGCCTAACTTTCCTGGATATTTCTTAATTATAACATCTGTCTATTCATTGATAGTCTTTCCTAACGCTGGAAGTGAGGCACAGATCTTATGTTTCTCAGGGAGAATAAGGAGTTACAGCTGTATCCAAACCTACAATTGACTTCGGCTAATATAGGAAATATCCAAATAATTTTCTAGGACAGAATCTCTGATAAAGCAGGTTTTATTTGCAATTGCAATGGCAGGCCTCCTGCAAGCAGGAGAGCACATAGAAAACAGAGTTACATCTTTAATTCCCTATTCCCTGGCTTATCTCCTTCTCTCTAGTTCCTTATTGGCTGAGGTCTTCAGGTTCGCAATCTTCTTGATGCTTCACTAAACATTGGAAATACTAAACAAACATAAATTTCTGCTGCATGAGTGTGAATCTGTAGTTAATTATTTCACACCTGATCATTATTCTGCAGATATCTGCTTGTCCTTCTTTCTACAAAGATAAGCTTGAGAGAAAGACAGGGGAGTATCTTGATGCCTGCCTGTCACATCCCAACTTCTCACAGAGTGAGACAGTCCGGCCTTGTGTAGAGGCCCTGGCTTCTTTGGTGTTTGCTAAATCTGTTTTTCTCTTGCTGGGAGTTTCTTATCCTAACAAAACAACTCTACAGTATGTTTTCTAATCTCTAACACGCTCTAAGTCTCATTGTTTAGAACATTTAACAACTATTCCAGTTTTGCAAGAAAGAATTAATCACATAATTCAGTAAAAAATGTTTCTAAAACGTGCTGCTAACATACATAATATTTCACTTCTAATTTTACTTCTTCTTATTTCTAAGGATAAGTTACAGAATACAACATTCCATTCCCACAGCTAGTAAAATTCCTCCTACAATGTATGTATGAATTAATTCATTTCAGAGAGAGATTTCAAAGAAAAACAGTATATTTTATGGAATGATATTACTTCAAAGCTACATCAGTTACTTTAGTCACCTGTTGTGTAACACCGTAAATAAAAACAATACCCCATCTGCAGGGCAAAATTGGGATTAGGTGAAAATTGGACGGGTTTTGGAGCCGTTTCAACAGTTTTTCCTTGATTTTTCCAGCTCCGGGAATGAGAAGAAGCTCTAAAGGAGCTAGAAGTGAAGCTCTAAAGGAGCTAGAAGTGAAGCTCTAAAGGAGCTAGAAGTGAAGCTCTAAAGGAGCTAGAAGTGAAGCTCTAAAGGAGCTAGAAGTGAAGCTCTAAAGGAGCTAGAAGTGAAGCTCTAAAGGAGCTAGAAGTGAAGCTCTAAAGGAGCTAGAAGTGAAGCTCTAAAGGAGCTAGAAGTGAAGCTCTAAAGGAGCTAGAAGTGAAGCTCTAAAGGAGCTAGAAGTGAAGCTCTAAAGGAGCTAGAAGTGAAGCTCTAAAGGAGCTAGAAGTGAAGCTCTAAAGGAGCTAGAAGTGAAGCTCTAAAGGAGCTAGAAGCCTCTCTGGATAAACTAAAAGAGGTGCAGTAATTTAAGGATGCTTATTTCCTTAAGTGCCATTTAACTTCGTGTTTGTTAACTGAAGCCATCATATGTTTGCCAGCTTTAATGCTTTTTTCTTTGAAGTACTTGAAATATGGAATTGGAAGTTTATCAGATTGCTTTAATACTGAAGCTGACAGGAGCTGTCAGTGCTTCTGGAGCCCAGTTCTATGTAGCTGTCTGTGATGGGTGCACCGAGCAGCTGTTCAGACAGACACACAGCCATAACCTAGCCTTCTGCCTTGCTTCCTCAGGTTTTCTGTGTTATTTCATCTAGAATCCTGCTAGTTTTCTTTTGTTGTTTTTCTTTCATCTATTGCTTTGCTTTGCTATGCTGTATAAGAAGTGTTGAATCCCAGCCTGAACCACTGATTGAGCACCTGAGGAAAGGACCCGGTCAGCCCTGGGAGCACAGGTGAACGCAATGCAGCTCCGTGGCTGGAAGGGGTGGAGCCTGGCTGCCCCTCTCAGAGCTCGTTTAAGGGCTGATTGCCACGGGGGAAGGGTTTCTTTCTGGAAGTTTCTCCACTCTGGAGTCAGTTCTGTGGGTGTAAATCCTTGGAGATGGTGAGCAGTCCTTTTCTTACCTTTGTAATATACTCCCATTCCACTGGTGTTTCTGCCGTTACTTATGTTATGGCTTTCTTTCTTATTTGCTTTTTTTTTGTGTGTGTGTTCTGTCACACACGGCCGAACCGGGCCGTGCTGCGCCGCTCCGGGGGGGGTGGGGGGGGCGCCGCGGCCGGGCGGCTCCGGGGGGGTGGGGGGGCGCCGCGGCCGGGCCGGGCTTCTTTATGTACATTTCTTTATGTACTGATACGTTGCTGCAGCTGCCCTTCTGTATTGTCGTTGCTTTTTTTGTTAAAGAATATTAACACGTTATGGAGACGATAAGGGTCTGGAGCAGCTCCCCTACAAAGACAGGCTGAGGGAGTTGGGCTTGTTCAGCCTGGAGAAAAGAAGGCTGCGGGGTGAGCTCATTGCAGCCTTTCAGGACCTAAAGGGAGCCTACAAACAGGAGGGGAATCAACTCTTTGAAAGGGTAGATAACAGCAGCACAAGGGGAAATGGTTTGAAGTTGAGGGAGAGAAGATTCAGGTTGGATGTCAGGGGGAAGTTCTTTACAGAGAGAGCAGTGAGGTGCTGGAACAGCTGCCCAGAGAGGTTGTGGATGGCCGTCCATCCCTGGAGGTGTTGAAGGTCAGGTTGGATAGGGCCCTTGGCAACCTGGTCTGGTATTAAATGTGGAGGTTGGTGGCTCTGTATGTGGCAGGGGGCTTGGAGCTCCATGATCCTTGAGGTCCTTTCCAACCCTGGCCGTTCTGTGATTCTGTTATCTCTGTGTTTGTTGCCATCCCATTTTCTTATCTCTGTGTTGCAGGTCAGCTTGTGCTAGAAGTTGATGGTGTCACTGTATGAATGAAGGTCAATTTAGGAGTAGCTGCTGAAGTCCACGTTAGTAAACTGAAGCATCTCATGGTAAGGTGTCAGAGCCAGCAGTAGTGATGTCTGTCACTGAAAAAACGAGAGGGCTGGCTCCTCCAAGTGCTTGCTGGTTGATGTGTGAGAGCATCTGCCCTCTCCAACTGAATGATAAGAAAGCTAAATATGCTGAATCATTACAGCTTATGCAGAAGCTGTGAACATGAAAGGACACATCAGCTTTCTACCTCACTCAGCAGTTTCTACCTGAGCAGAGGTTTGGTCACTTTCCAGTTCCTCTGTAGCACCCCCCTATGCCGTTAGTTCTCTTTTTCTATGTTGGTATCCTGTCTAATTGTCAGTTTGCCCCAGGATGCCAGGCCAGTTGAAAAGACTGTCATTACCATCAAGCAGAATTGAGCTTCTTATGTCATGAAAGATATAATTTTGATTGTTAATTATGAGCAGTTGCAGTGCAATAGGGCATCTCAAGTAACCATTTATTTGGGAGTTCAGGGAAGACTCATGAGAAGTGAAATGCTGGTTTCTGTTTTGGCTGTCAAAATGGTGGAGCTTTATTGGAAGTGAAAGGTGTGGGCTTTCTGTAGGTAGGCCCCAGGTTTACTTCTGTAAGCAGGCCCCCTCTCAGAGATTGGTCTTTGCTTGCTGCTTTGCTGTGCCTACCTGCCTGCTCCCTGTGCTTGCTGCATCTGATACCAGTGGTTGTGGAGCAGGCTCCCCAGGGCTGTGGGCCTGGTCCTGAGCTGCTGCAGCTTAAAGACCGTTTGTGTTTGGGTGGTCCTTCCTGGAGCACGAGGTTGGACTTGATGATCCTTGTGGATGCCGTACAACTTGGGACATTCTGTGATTCTATGATCTTGGTGTTTGCCTGGAAAATACCAGATGATTTTTTTTTTTCCCTCATTTTTTCCTGGCATTTAAAGTTGTAGTTTCACTTCTAAATGTGAGAGAGGAGTTGGATAAGGGGAGGGTAAATTGCTTCTTTATTTTCTATCCTCCCAGGTGGGTCTGTATATTTTCTGCCCAAGTTGTGGTAGCTCTGTAACTGGGAATGTTCCTAATGGTCGTAAGAAGAGTCTGCTGCCAGCACAAAATTTGGTCACAGGACTGCCTGCTGGATTAAATTCTGTAGATTGATTATATGCTATTTGAGATGGCGTGTTCTGTTTATTTTTTCCAAGACAATCAGGTTTTGAGGTTGCTGAGATTTATTGATTAATCAGTCACTTGCAGCTTGTTTGAGCTTGAAGCAGTTGAATCGTCCCACACAACAGCATTGTTAAATAAAACCTTATAATCACTTTGGAATTGTAGCTCTGTGTTAGGCTATGCCACGTTGTGAATGTCTGTGCTGCAGATATCATCCATCCTCATCCTCCCACTGTGCTCCTCATTGGCAGAAGGTATCACCATCAGCTTTCTGCCTTACACAGCAGTTTCTATCTGAGCAAAGATTTGGTCACTTTCCAGTTTCTCTGTGGCACCCCCCTATGCTGTTAGTTCTCTTTCTCTGCACTGGTGTCCTGACTAGTCTTCAGTTTGTCCTGGGATGCCAGGTCAGTTGAAAAGAATTTTCAAATTATATCCATCCTGATTTTTTTTAATGTATTATCTTTTTTCTTGATGAGGAACACCCTAGAGTCTTCAGAAGAAATCACCATTTCAGGTGTGCGTATTGTTTATCTGCATAACCAACTAGTCCTCTCAAGGCTCTTGTTGTCTAATGTGTTTGGTTCAGGATCAGTCCATGTCCTTCGTCCTCCTTGCTTTGCTGTCCTCTATGGATTTACCTGAGGTTTTTTCTTCAGCCTGCTTTGCTTTCAGTGCTGACAGTCATGAGGAACTCTATGTTGTATGCTGCTGTGTTCATTTTCCTCAGCACGTTCCTTCTTGATGTATAGCATGTACTGGTGATAGCAGAGCCACTGTTCTGTGTGAGTGACTTGTGCCAAGCCAATGTTTATTGAGCTCTGATCTGCAAGATTAAACATAGCTTCAGGCTACCTGTGTGGAATTGTGGTTTGCGCTGCTTTGAATTTAGTCCTGCTGGCCAGAGATGGACAAGGCAGGGATGTTGGGATACTGAGGAAAGTGTTGGCGCTTGATATTCTTGCTGGATTTTATTTTTTAAGCAAGCATTGGGAACCACTGAAGTTTAGCAAAGGAGCCTTAGTGGTGTGGTCGTATCAGGTGTACCTGATTTCATGATGATATGTGGTCTTTTAGAAGAGTTTAGGCTCTGACCCCTCAAAGCAGTGAATGGAATGAGTTCCGGGTGATACCAAGGCTAATACAATAACGTTCCAATGAAGCTGTCACAGAAGAGTTACCTATCTTTACCAGCCTGGCTGGTGTGTGATGTATGTTACTGAGACGCTCCTTCCTCTGTGTTTGATGAAGTAGATGCTGTTACATAAGGGCATTAAGGCATTGGATCTTAGCTTCAAAGCACAGTGAAGGCAGTTGGAAAGCAGGAAGGTGACAAGTTGGAGTCATATTGTGAGCCCAAATTCAGCAAGCCGTTACTGCTAAACAGAGGCCTCAGGCATACGTTTTAAGTTGTTCTGATTCCTATAAGATTTAAACATCTGTTTATAGGTTTGCAGTGTAGATGCCTAGGAGTGATGTTTTTCCTAGGGAGAACGGTGTGCTTGCGTATCTTGTGTGCTCTTCAGCAAGGACATGGTTAAAACCAGTCCTGGATGTTTGGTGAGGGAGCAGAGTGAGAGAGGTGAGCCCAGTTAGTGATGGGAGTCCTGATCCAATGGGTTTCTGTGCCTCTCTCTAGAGCGAAGACGTTTGGAAATTTTCAGATTAGCTTTGGATAAGCCTCTGAGCTTCTGGATGCTTTTCATGACCAGTTCAGACCTCTCAAAAGCTTGAGGTTTGTCCTTTACTAATTTCCAAAGGAATTGCATGGAAAAAATATATATGTTTCTTATTTTATAAATAGAAGCAATGATGAATATGCTAGTAGTGTCACAGTCATGGAGGAGCACAAAGTAGTAGTGAAGTGATAGGAGAAAGGAGGAAGAACGTCCTTTGTTTTTTTTCTCTAGGATCTCCAAGAAATCTTGATAAATGTGAAAATATGTAATGTGCACATAAAAAAAAAAAAAAGGTAGTTCTAACAATTGGGTACCTCACATTTTTTTTTCCTAGTTTTACTCTGGGTCAGAAAGCTTTGGAACGCTCCCAGAGTAGAGAACAGTTTCTCTGATTTTTTTTTTTTTAATTTTGCTGAGCAGTTGAAAGCATCTGTCATGGTTTTATGATTTTTGGTTATCAGTATTCCACATCATAACATCATGTAATGCACTGGAGGTTTGACTGTGGATGCTCAAGTTCCGGGTGCCTGTCTGGAGGAGAACAACAACTGCATTCCCCAGGGGGCTTTGCGGTCAGTAAGGAGATGTAACTCCCGGCAAGGTCACTTGATGTTCTCTTCTTTGCCTGCACTTCTCTGTCTGCTCTTCTGTCTGCTTTTCTTCGTCAGCTCAACTGGACTGCACTTCTCACCTCAGCGTTGTGGTGAGACCAATCCACCTTTCACACACACTCCCTCTCTCTCATTATATTTTGCTGATACTGTATTTAGTAAATTAGTTTGTTTCTCCTGAGATCGTTGCTGCTGTTTTCAATTATTTTGGGTCCCCTGTTTCCCTTTTCCAAAGGTGCAGATCTGTGGATCCCTCCACCCCACTAGTCACAGAACCAGGCTGAACCAGCCCATAAACCGTTGACAGCATCCAAGAGGACTTGCTGGCCTCTGGATGAAGAGAGAGTATTGAGAGGAAGTGGAAACCAAGTTGTTAAGATCTGTGAAGAAGGAAGGAATTTATTACTGTTTGCATTGATATTTCATAGAATCATAGTATCGCAAGATTGGAAACGACCTACAAGATCATCTAGTCCAACCATCCTCCCATCACCATTGCCACCACAAGCACTAAATCTCATCTTGTAGCTCCTCATGCAGATGCCCCTTGAACACTGCCAGGGACGGCGACTCTACCACCTCCTTGGGCAGCCATTCCAGTGCCTGACCACTCTGAGAGAAAAACCTCAGAGCGGTCTAACCTAAACCTCCTCCGGTACAACTTATGGCTGTTTCCTTGGGTCCTGTTTGTTACCTGGGAGAAGAGGCCAAACCCCTCCTCATCATCACAACCTCCCTTCAGGAAATTGTAGAGTGCAGTAAGGTCTCCTCTGAGCCGCCTCTTCTCCGGACTAAACAATCCCAGCTCCCTGAGCCACTCCTCATAAGATTTGTGCTTCAGACCCCTCATCAGTTCTGTTGCCCTTCTTTGGACATTGGGGCCTCAGTGCCTTTTTTGTAGTGAAGAGCCCAAAACTGGACACAGTACTTGAGGTGTGGCCAGAGCTGAGTACAGGGGGATGATTCCCTCCCTGCTACTGCTGGCCACACTATTTCTGATGCAGGCCAGGATGCCATTGTCCCTCTTGGCCACCTGGGCACACTGTTGGCTCATGTTCAGCCAAGCATCAACCAACACCCCCAGGTCCCTTTCCTCCTTGCAGTCATCCAGCCACTCATCCCCAAGCCTATAGCACTGCATGGGGTTGTTGTGGCCAAAGTGCAGGACCTGGCACTTGGCCTTGTTGAACCTCAGCCCAGCGATCCAGCTTATCTAGATCCCTGTGAAGTGCCTCTCTGCCTTCAGGCAGGTCAGCACCACCTCCCAACTTGGAGTCATCTGCAAACATACTGAGAGTACACTCAATCCCTTCATCTAGGTCGTCAGTAAAGATATCAAACAAGATGGGCCCCAGTACCGACCCCTGGGGTTGCCAGCTGGACTTAGCTCCATTAACCACTACCCTTTGGGTGCAGCCTTCTAGCAGTTCCTTAGCCAAAGAAGGTTATACCTGTCCAGGCCATGGGCAGCCAGTTTCCCCAGGAGAATACTGTGGGAGACCATGGAAAAGGCTTTGCTGAAGTCTAGGCAGACTACATCAATAAATAGCCCTTCCCTCATCTACCAGGCTGATCACCCAGTCATAGAAGGAGATGAGGTTTGACAAGTATGACCTGCCTTTCAGCCCGGTCCCTTGGGCTTGTGACAGTCCAGATGGAGGAGGAGCTCTCTGTCTCCACCTGAATCACCAGGGGTGTATTCTGCGTAGCATCCCAGACTTACAGATTGGGACACAAAGTGCCCTGATGATAACTGATCTGCCTTTTAAAGGCAGATGTAAAGAAGGCATTGAGGACCTCAGCCTTCTGCTTATCCTCAGTGGTTGCACTCCCCGCTGCATCAAGTAAAGGATGGAAATTCTCCTTGGTCCTTCTCTTACCATTGATATATTTATAAGAGGATTTTTTACTCTCTTACTGCGGTGGCCAGTCTGAGTTCAAGTTGGACTTTTGCCGTCCTAACTTCCTCCCTGCATACCTTAGCAACTTCTTTGTAATCTCCCCAAGTAGCCTATCCCTTCAATTTTGTCACCTTATTGCCCTTCTTGTCTCCCTAGAGCCCATCTGACTTGCTGGGATTGCTGAATAGCTGTGTTTTGCTACCTCCTGCTTGTAACATCCAAAACCAGTGGTATAAAAATCAATGGGAATTTGTTGGAGTAAGTTTTTGAGTATTCTTTATTTTAGTAAAATGCACTGAATGTCTTTGGATGAAAGTCCAAATACCTACCCAAGTGTATTACAGTAATCATGGAATTTCTATTTCAAAGAGTTTTTCAAAGCCCTTCAAATGGAAAGACAAAAGGAAATGCAACTTCGGAGAAGTAAATGGTGCATATTAAGCAAACAAGCATCTAGGAATTTTAAAGAGGACTAACTTATGAAAACTGACTCCAGTAATGTTAGCATATAGCTTTCTTTATGAGGGTACTCAGGAATTCTTTTGGTAGTGAATGATACAATCCCAACTCCAGGTACACACTCAGCTTGGAAATGCGTGCACATTGTGTTTGGTTGGCCAGCTGCTTTGACTCCATCACATTGCATCATCTTGTCTTGATTTCTTTGCTCCCTCTGTTGAAAGCTTTGCTCAATCTAGACTCATTGCAGGTGCTGAATCTGTTATTTTGATCCACGTTAGATTGATACAGAGATTAAACTGAAAATAAGGTAGGGTTCTGCCACACTAATTTGAGTGTCTTAGGAGCACAATCTTGCTTAGGATAGGGTATCTGCCACAGTGCCAATTGTCATCGCCCCACAGCCTTTGTGGGATTCAGACTTGTAGAATTAGCTCCTTGAAGAGAGGGGCTCACAAGGTGTTAATCCATGTAAACTTCAGAGTGCCAGGTTGTGTGATGGCATTTATAGGGCAGAACCCATAGAGAATATGCCTCTGTCGCCACTCTGTCTTGTGATGACACAGCACCTGCTGTAGCATGGGGTTAGCGGGACTGCAGGCACAGCGGGATGGGAGCTGAGCCAGCCACAGCCTGGCAGATGCCATGCAGGGTGCCCTGCCTGGTGCTGGGCTTAGGCTGCCCTGTGCTGGTGAGGCTGCTTGGGGTGGGTGTAGGGCAGCTTCCTGCCAAGCAGGACCACAACCAGCAGCAGGTTACTTGTGTGAGCAGGGGCGTGGGGGGAGAGCGTACTGCACTTGCTGTTACTGCCTCAGAGGAATGTTGTTATCTTTAAAATGTTTTTAACTGCTGTAGGACTCATGTCATTCTTACCTCCACTCTAGAGCACTCTGTCACTACATTTGAGAGTACAGGCTAAGAGTACAAGCTGTTGTTGGATTTCATTTTATTTTTACTATCCACAGGAAACAGTGGGTTGTTTCAAAAATAGAATCGTCTTTGCTAAGATGAAGTTTCACTCCATGTAACACAGAACCCTGAACTCTTGGTATTTTATAGCTGATACAACCAGTCTTTCCAATCTACTGAAGAAGTAGGCTTAGGAACACAGAGAATAAGTCCCAGCTGCAGTAGATGATCGTGTAGCTTGAGAAAGGCTGACCCTGGGGGCTCAGGTAGTTCAGATCTAACCTTTTGGTATTCTAAAGCGTGAATAATTCAGCTGATGTACTTTTCCTTGTATTGTTGCCTCTTCATTGTTGATGGATAATTTCAGTAGTTTTTGCTGGGCCGGTTGCTGGTTAGCAGATAGGCTTTTGTACTTACCTTCATAAGGCAGTGATTTTAGAAGTCGTGAATGTTCTGCTTCCGAGTGATTTTCTCCCATTTTTTGATTCAAACAAGAACAACTTATGATTATTTTTTTTTTTTTAATGCCAGGCATTGTGTTCAAGTTAAAAAATTAACACATTAAACATAGCTTTGTTTACATGTTGGTAACTGCTGAGGCTTTGGCTGACAACAGCTTTCAGCTATGTCTGAACTAGACTGGATTTGTTTCATGCTCTTAGTATGTCAGTATTTCTCTTCCAGACCTCTGAATCAATTATTCCTCTGCTATTTATCTTTTTTGGTTGCTGGAGAGAAGAGTTACTATGTTACATCCTGATTTGTAAGATCAAGCGTGGTGATTTTCAGTAATTGAGGATTTTCTTGCTTTTCTTTAAGTGAAATAAGTGGTAACCTTTTCCTTTTCCTGTGCGTAATGCAAAGGGGATGGGGTTGGAGGTCTGGCTGGTTCATGTGGCATCCCAGATTTTCCTACGCAGCTTAAGTTAATTCCTACATAACCTACATAACCAGAAATTCTCAAATATGGTAAAACTTGATTTCTAGTGTTTTGGTATGTATGTTAAAGTCACTGTGTTTTCAGTTCAGACAACATTGCCTCACATATGTTTGTTGTCTCATAGTAAAAAATTCTTTTAATAATTTGGCTACATACGTACTCCACCCATAGTTTGCATATTGTCTTCTTATGATGAGGTTTGCCTGTTGAGTAGAAAGACAAAGTGAGCTTAGATTACAGAAGCAGAGAAGCAAAGACAGCTTAGAGGCTCAACACAGTATAGATGAATTAGACTTTTAAAGTTGTAATGTTCTGGGTTTTATGTGGGATGAGATACAGGTGTGAGTGTTACAGACAAGTGTTTTTCCTGGGTACATTGTTTACCTGCTGCCATGCAAGCCAGCTCTTTTTTTCTCTGCCTCTGCTTTTATTGCCCATATCTATCTGCATCACAAAATCTCTAACAGATTTTGTTTCTAAAATTGTATGTCTAGAAGAAGGGCTTATCACAGTCTTTATATCATCCTCGGATGGAGATTGGTAGTGTATGGGGGAGTTTGCATAAATTATTAGCATCTTACCAAAACCAAGGAACAGGAAAAAAAAAAAAAAAAGCCCAAAGAAATGATTATAGCCGAGCCAGGAGGAAACATTATCTTCAGTTTGTGGAGTCTACCCTTTGTCCCCATTCTGCTCAGCACTGACTGGATGGGGTTAACATTGACCACTAACAAAAGCACTCTGCTACCTGTCTCACAGTGCTCCGGTCTTTGTTGCTGCATTATGAGTGTACTGCTCCTACTGACATGTTTTCTCACAAGCTGTACAGTACCTGCTTGCTCCAGGTGCTACATAAGCACAGCAGAAGGATGCCAGGGGTAGTGTCTGCACACTGTTGCTCTTTCAAAGAAGCCCCTATTCTGGCTAACTGTAGAAGAAACCATTTTTTTCCTTCATAAGATCCTTGCAAACACAGTCAAAGTGAATGGAAGTTTGTGTCTAAATGTCTTTTTGCAGTAGGTGCAATGAGGTTATCTGTTTTTCAGGCAGATAAGTGAGACAGTAAGGAAAACTGCTGGCTCAGGCTTCACCTCTATTGTTGTGTTACCCACTCACAGGTATCATGTACCAAGACTGCTGTCATAGGCCAACAAGGGCCTGTGATGCCAGGGTGAAGGCTGATATTGCAGATTACTTTTGGTCACTGGAATACGTGGAGTTTACACAGTCTTGGACATGGGGCTGTGCTCCTTTATTTGTCTTTTTTGTTTCCTTCTTGTTGCAGGGAGACAGCTGTTTGTTCTGCCCCTGTGAAGACATTCTTCCACTGTGTGGAATGAAAGGGTCTGCAGCTGTGGAAGGAGGATCACTGCGTCGGGGTGGCTGCACATTCAGACACATGGAAATTGGTGTGTTTGCCTAAAGATGTGTTCTCAAACTCAATCCCCAAAACCACTGCATTGCTGTAGGAGGCTAAATGTGCTTTTACAGGCTGGATTCACTTGCTTTGAAATGATCCCGGTTTTGATGACAGGGAAGACAATTGAATGCTGCCAAAGATCTGTGTTGATGAGACAGGAAATAGTGGGCGTTGGCCTCCTGTGAGATGGGCTTGATACTGATCCACCAGGACTCTTCTGTCCTGGATTTCTACAGAGAACGTTGTTCTAGCTGCTTGTAGTTTTGAAGTGTGGGGAAGGAAAGAGTGGTAAGGAACTAAGAAGATAATTTTGCAAGATAATTTTGAATAGATTTAACTGAGGCAGCTGAAGACAACGTTTCCCTCTGAAGAATCCAAGTGTTTTGCACTGTGTATTAGTTCAACTCCTACAGACTGATGTTTGAATGTGCCTGTCTTCTCCAACTGAATGATGAGAAAGCAGAATATGTTAATTAGCTTCAGCTTGTGCAGACTTTGTGAATATGCCCCCAAATTCTATCCTTTACTGATAAAGGATCATCTGAAATAATGTTTCAGCACTATGATAATCCTGTCCCTGGCATGTACTGGAGACGTGTTTCTCTTTGCAAACCTTAGGTGCCTGTTTCCAATAAGATCATGGTTGTCTGAACTAAGCATCTCCAAAGAGCTGCTCATAATATACTACTTTCTTAAACTATGAGTATGATACAAGTGCCCTTCCACTGACGAACAGAATTGCTGAAATGCAGGGGAAGAAAACAGAGTCTGAAACATGAACCAAGTGAGAGATAGAGATACACAACAGGCATGTGGATTGGATGCAGGGCTTTTCTGTTCAGGTTTCTGTTTGTTCTTTCATGGGACTGTTCTCCATGCATGTTGATTCAGGTCGAAAACCCTGGGATTTACAGTTAGACTAAAAGATAGTTGTATTATTGCATTTCTACTATTTTACCACTAAGTAAAGCAAGAGTTTTGCCTTCCTGCAGAGAGATGCTTTGTTCTACCCGGCAGCCGCAGACTCCTTCTGGGCTGGCGACCCTGAAGGCTCATCTCTGGTGGAGGTAGCAGCATGCCCAGCAGCTACCCCTTCCTCCTCCCAGGCACGGATGGGAAGATTTTGGCCTCCTGCAGGCTCGGTCGTCATCTCTGCTTTGCCATGACCGTGTATTCATTTCCTTTGCTTTTTTGTGTTGCTGCTGCTGCTTCTGGATGGGTTGATGTTGGTTTGCTCTGTTTGTTTTCCTGGTTGTTTTTCTGTTGTTTCTGCCTTGGTGTCCTGCTTCTTCTGCATTGCAGTGCATTGGTTTCTTTTCAGTTTTGTTGATTTTCATTCCCCCTCTGTTTCTGTTCTTTGAAAAACTTTTTCTGTCCTAAGCGTATTCCCTTTGGTTTTTTTTCCTTTTTCCCAAGAGGACGGCTTGCCTCTAAACCAAATGTTGAGCCCTTTGGTCTTAACACTATCCCCTATGTGAAGCTTTTAACCCCGAACCTAAAGAGGAGAGGTTTAACGTGTAATCATGTCTAATATTGTTAACAGTTTGCCCTCGTGCTTAATGGGTTTTCTTTAAGCCTGCTAGGAAAATGTAACCCGTAACGAGCAAGTTAACTGTCCCCTCTTATGCCTACCACTTACTCTGTTGTGTAACTCATATCACTAACTCAAATGCATAAACCTGAAATCTTCACTCTAAAGCAAACAGGTAATATGTAACCTTCACCAAATGGGGAGCACATAACCGTTTACTGTTAATGCAACTGGGAAAGCCTTGACCCTAATCAAAAAAGGGTAACCCTTAATACTAACACAAGAGGGTAGCCCTTAAGCATACCCCCATGTGGGAATCCTTTACTCTAATCCAATATCGGAACCGTTAACTCTTACTACAAAAGGGAAGCCTTTCATCCTAATCTAATATGGTACCTCTTCATCCTAAACTCTAGCCCAAAACAGTCACCTTTAACCTAAAGGGTTTTCCTTAAACCTTAGCACTAAAAGAAATTGGTAACATTTCACCTTTAAACGTAATCCAAAATAGCGATCCTAAAACCTAATGCCGAAGGGTAACCCTTCACAATTAGCAGTAATGCTGAATAGTAGCACTTCAGCATAATCCAGAGCGGGATGAGGCTGAGTTTGTCTGCTTCCAGGGCTGCTGTGAGGCGCAGGGCTGGTGAGCGGCTGCGGGGCCCGTCGTCATCATGGAAACGCACTGTGACAGCACACAGGTTGCGGGAGCCCGGGTGATGGCTGCTGTGACATCCTGTGGCGGGCCTGGAGTTGCAGCCTCCAAGCTTTTTTGGCCTTGCGCCCTAAGGAGTTAAGCCTGCTGTCCTGCACATGGTCCCACTGCAGAAGCCCTTTGGACGTAGGAAGTTTCTGGCTAGAGGGTAGATGCCTGAAGGCATTATTTTCTTCTTTCCAGAGAGTTTTCTTTTTCTTTGTTCTTTCCAATTGGTTTTTCTTTGCTTTTCCTTTTGCTATTTAATATTTTTTTCTTTCTTTCATACTTCTTTCTCTGTTGCTTTGCAATGCTTTTTTTGCTTATTTTTTCTTTTCCTTTTTTCTTTTTCTTCCTTTCAGGCAGAGCCCAGGGGGCTGCTTGGTCAATGCCCTTACTGGGAGGAGGAGGCTGGGTTTTCCTTCTGAGGGCTTCATGCACAAATTGCGAGGAGAACTGGGACACAGGGCAGTCCTCAGGAAAAGCACTACTTTCCTGAGATGCTGTCTCAAGCTGCCTGTGCTCACCCTCCTCTCTTTTCTTGGAAGGTAACTCCCCTGCTTTTTCCATCTCTTCGTCTGATTGCTTGCATTTTTGTACAGCTAGGGCTTAGGAGAAAGTTGGGAGATGTGTCCCAGGAAGGAACAAAAAGAAAACCTAGGTAGAAAGACAGTGCATCAAGTCCAGGTGGCTGTTGTGTATCTGTACCTCTTGTTGGTGCCTTCTAAAGTTTTGTCTTCCTCCCCTGCCCTTCCACATGGCTGAGCATCAGGGGAAGGCCACTTGCATCAGCTGCTGTCAGAAACAAAGCAGTACTTGAGGAGCACAAGCTTCATCTCTTCATCTCTTAGATCGTAGTCCCATCTCTTCATCTCTTCGATCGTAGTCCCATACGTTTGCCATTCCACTTCTACACGTTGTCCCGTTTCAGCCGACTCAGATCTGCAGTGCCTTCTCCTCTCTCCTACATCAAACACATCCTTTCATTCAAAATGTTGGTTCTCACCCACACAAGCTTTCCATTTCCCACTTTCTTAAAAAGATTGAATCGACGCCTAGGCTGCTTCCCTAAAACAAAGTGCAATTTTTCTATTTTGCTGAAACCAGTCACCAACAGAAGTTCTCCTCTCCTTTAATGCTGTCTTGAAACTGGCCTGAGTGCTCCTGCTGGCCGCCGTGCTGCCACAGCCAGCTTTGCCTAGCGCCGATGTTTGTGGCCTGGAACATCCTGGCAGCGCGGCAGCTTCCTCTTTGCGGCTGGGATGCTGCCAGCGTGCTGCTTGTGCCCGGTGCTCTTGCGTTTGGTGGTGGTGCAGGCGGGCGTTGTTCACCTGGGTGGCTCGGTGCTGTCCCCGTGGTGCTTGTCTGCCAGCCGGCAGGAGATGCATCTGGGTGGCAGTGCGAGGCGCGTGAGAACCACGCGGGGCTGTTCCTGCTGCGCCTCTTCCAGGAGCCGTCCAGTTTGCGGCAAAGGAGGCACGGGGCGCTTGGCTGTCTCAGTGCCATCCCCCTGGTGTTTGGCCGCCACCCGGCAGGAGATGCATCCGGGGGGCAGTGCGAGGCGGGTGAGAATCACCCGGGGCTGCCTCCACTGCACCTCTGCCATACTTTTGGAAATGCACTATCCAGCCTCAGTCTGCCCTGGCACAAATTGAGGCCATTCCCTCCAGTCCTATTGCTAGTTAACGATGTTAGTTAGCAATGAGAGAGCGTTAACAATGAAAGTGACTTATGTGTGTGGGGCATCCCTGACTTGGCTGACAGGAGTGGAACATTGTAGACGCCGTAGACGGCGGGAAGCTTGTTCCTGTGAAACGGTCCCTTGTGCTCCAGGAATCTCTCTGACTTTCTATCATGGCCTCTTCCTCCTGCTTTTCAGCGTGCTCAGAGGCATTGGTAATGAAGAGAGAACAGACGTCTTTGTAGGCCCTGGAATGGAAGGTGCTTGAGAAGCAAAGGCAGGCAGGTGTGTGCAAAGCAAAGGCTGGTGTGTGCTTGCAGAGCAAAGGGAAGCATGTGCATGCATCGAAAGCGAAGGCGGGCAGGTGCTTGTGAGGCAAAGGCAGGTATGGGTGTGCTTGCTTGCTTAGGAAAGGCACGCAGGTGCATGCTTGCATAGCAAAGGCAGGCAGGTGCGTATGATGGAACAGCAGGTAGATGGATGCATGCTTGCTTCGAAAAGGCAGGCAGGTGCATGGCTGTGAAGCAAAGGCAGGCAGATGGGTTCTTGCAAAGCAGTGGCAGGCAGGCAGGTGATTGCTTGTGAAGCGAAGGCCGGGAGGTGGTTGCTTGGTTAGCAGTGGCAGGCAGGTGTGTGCTTGCAGAGCAGTCTCTAGCCAACTGAGGGGATGATGTTCTCAGGTTTTGTTGCTGTTTAATGACTCTTTTTTTTTCCCTTTTCTTCTTTACTGCCTTCACTGTCCCCGTCTCTCCCAGAAGCTGCTCTTCTGGCAGCCGCCGCGTGGGCTCGTTAGATGCCCTGAGTGTTTGGAAGAGAGCAGTTTTGTTGAGGGCTGTTGGTGGAATTTCTGTTGCCAGGAGCGCACGGACAGAGAAAGAAGCGTGCAGGCGGGGCAAAAGGAGTGCTGGGGGTCCTGGGAGCAGCAGTGAGGGAAGGTGTTTGAGCTAGTGCCGTTCCACTGGAACGTCCCTTTGGTTTTCTACTTCTGAGAGTACTGGAACTGGTTGCAAAAGATGTGACTTTAAGCGAGGGTGCAGAGCAGATTTAAGCTTTACAGGTGGCTGTGCCAGAGCGTGAAGCATCATCAGCAGGCATGGGTAGCACCAGCTTGAAACATCAGGGGAAGCAGTTAGCTTCCTCAGAGCCCCCAAATGGAGTGCCAAGGTGATGAGATGAAGCAGCACTGAGGGTGGTTTTCCAGGATCTGTGTCTTCTAGGGCTCGGGGCCAGAGCTGTCACTGGGGTTGCTTTCACTGGACACCCGCCACCCCTCCTCAGGACCCATGGTGAGCGTGTGGGTGACAAACGTGTCACTGAGTGAGAGCATCAGGGTGGGAATGCGTGGAACATAGCGCCCAGGGGAGAGACAGGCAGCACGGGGAGGGGGCGTGGGGGGGGAAGGTCAGCCCCAAGGAGAAAGTCTCCCCCGATGGAAAAAAGGGCTTGTTGAATGCCTTGGGTGAGATGTTGGAGAAGAGGAAATCAGTGAGGTTAGTTAAAATGTGCCACCTGGGTTCTGTTTGAGCCCCCTCCAACCCCACAAGTGCCGTCCAAAGCTCTCCGGTGCCGCCTGGTGCTCTTTGCAGTTCCCCAGTAAGGTCCCATTGCCTCTCGGCGTTGTCTGGACTCTCCTTGTGCAAACTCAGTGCCCCCCAGTGCTGCCTGGAGCCACCCCAGTGCTGTGTGCGGCCCTCACTAGCCTCCCAGTGCCCCGCAGTGGACCTCCCAGTGCCACCAGTACTGCCCAGTGCCCCCAGTTCAACACCCCCATTGCTCAGTATGTGACCGACTATTTCCCCAGGAACAAAACAAGGCAACAGAGATGATGACAGCAGCGATTGTGCTAGAGATGTTCAGTGTGGAGGAGCTGCAGCTCTTGGCTCCCTGCGGCCACCCCAACATCCCCAGAGGTGGGCACGGAGGCCTGGGGGGGCTTTGGTGCTGCATGAACGACTGCAGGCAGAGGTGTAGCAAAGCGAACGCAAACCATTTAATAGTTAAACGTACAAAAGAGTAAATAAATGACAATATTCCCAACCATTTCCCACCCTAACAATAGTTGCTGATCCCACCCCCTAAAATTCCCACCCTCTAATCAGTTTCCCACCCCCCGATCAATTTCTCAGCCCCCGCTCCCTCCCACCAACAGTTTCCTCCCCCTCCAAAAAACTTCCCAGCCCCCCCAATTCCCACCCCAGTAATTCTTTCCTCCCAGTTCCAACGATTTTGGAGTGTAACATTGTATCAGAGTACAATTTCTCACTCAGAATTGCCACCCCACAAAATTCCCTCCCCCTCCCCACATCCCCAATGCCAGCAGTTACAGAGTACAAGAATTTTTGATGCCAGCCATCTCCCACCGCAGCCAGTTCTCACCCCAGTCATTTCCCACCCCAACAATATCACAGTACAGCCATTTCATTTGCCACTCCAAAAAGATCCCACCGCCCCAAGAATGCCCACCCCCAACCATTTCCCACCCCAAGAATTCCCACCCGCAATTCCCACCCCCATCCATTCCCTCCCCCCAGCCATTCCCACCCGCAATTCCCACCCGCAATCATCCCTCCCCCCCCCCCCATTCCCACTCGCAATTCCCACCCCCAACCCTTCCCCACCCCCAGCCATTCCCACCCCCCAACCATTTCCCACCCCCCAAGCAACATTTCCCAGCCCAAAGCTTTGACAGTCCAGCACTTTTGCGGTCCATCAGCTTCAGAGTCCCACATTGCCCCAGTCCAAGACGCCGCTTGTGGACAGCGCAGTTTTGGAAGGGTAGGGCTGGGGCCGGTGCTGGTGCTCCTGGAACGCTGCCGCTGCTCTCTGGGTGTTGTGGGGGCCAGCGAGGAGCCCAGGGCTACAGGGAGCCATATTCATCGGCTACGGCCACGTCTCCTGCTGCACCAAGTGGCGCCCATCACACCCCAACAGTGGCCCGAGCGGGAGTGTGCCAAGAAACCAGCCTGAGTGCTCCTGCTGGCCGCCGTGCTGCCACAGCCAGCTTTGCCTAGCGCCGATGTTTGTGGCCTGGAACATCCTGGCAGCGCGGCAGCTTCCTCTTTGCGGCTGGGATGCTGCCAGCGTGCTGCTTGTGCCTGGTGCTCTTGCGTTTGGTGGTGGTGCAGGCGGGCGTTGTTCACCTGGGTGGCTCGGTGCTGTCCCCGTGGTGCTTGTCTGCCAGCCGGCAGGAGATGCATCTGGGTGGCAGTGCGAGGCGCGTGAGAACCACGCGGGGCTGTTCCTGCTGCGCCTCTTCCAGGAGCCGTCCAGTTTGCGGCAAAGGAGGCACGGGGCGCTTGGCTGTCTCAGTGCCATCCCCCTGGTGTTTGGCCGCCACCCGGCAGGAGATGCATCCGGGGGGCAGTGCGAGGCGGGTGAGAGTCACCCGGGGCTGCCTCTGCTGCACCTCTGCCATCAGGTGTGCCGTGCAGGGCGACGGTGGTGCTGGGGCAGCCCGTGGGTTTGGCAGTGCGAGGCGGGTGAGAATCACCCGGGGCTGCCTCCGCTGCACCTCTGCCATCAGGTGTGCAGTGCTGGGCGCCGGAGGTGCTGGGGCAGCCATGGGGGTCGGCACGGGCAGCTCCGGGGATGCTGTCTTCTGCCAGAACGAGTTGGTGCGGAGCCCAGATTCAGCATCTGTCTCGTTGCTGAGCTCCCGGCTGGCCCTGGGGGAGTCAGGCAGCTCTGCGTTGGAAGAGCAGGAGTCGAAGCTGCTGGAGACATCTGAGCTCAGTTGCTCCGTGGCTGTGATGCACTGCATCAGCTCTTCACTTTTGCAGCTGTCCAGAGCACTCGCTGCTTCTGGAAAAGCAGAACATCCCCCAGAACAATGATGGCAGCCTTCCCACGCCAGCTCGGTGTGGACACGGACCCGCCATCTCTGCAGACCACAAACTCACCATCAATGCAGGTGAGCAAATGGTCAATTTCCACATCGTCGGCAAGACTGTTGGTCCTGGGTCTCTCTTCTGGAAAAGGGAAGAAATCCCCAGTGGGGCAATGCCAGCTTTCCCACGGCCACTCAGCGCAGACAGGCCTCCATCAGCTGTGCTGCTCCCAAACTCACCGTTGTTGATCCACGTGAGCAGGTCATCCATGTCTGCGGTGTCGTCCAGGAGGCCTGTGTTGGCCGTCACTTCTGGAAAAGGAAGAAAATCCCCAGTGGGGCAAAGCCAGCTTTCCCGAACACCCCCCCGCCAGTTGTGCTGCCCCCAAACTCACCCTCGTTGATCCACGTGAGGAGCTCATCGATGTCGTCCGCGATGTCCTCCGGGGTGTCTGCGCTCGTTGTCACTGCTGGAAAAGCAAGAACATCCCCAGTGGAGCAATGCCAGCTTTCCCACAGGCAGCCGGTGCGGACAGCGTGCCGCCCGCTCCGCAGCCCCTGAACTCACCGCCTGGTTCCAGCGTGGCAGCGCTGCAGGTGAGCGGAGCCGTGGCGGGATGGGGGCACACGTCGGTGGGCGCAGGGTGCCCCCGGTCCTCCGAGAGCACCACGTCATCTTGGAAGGGCTCCATCGGCGGCTCCCAGGTGTCAGGCAGGGTGCAGGGCACGGGGAGCACCTGCTGCTGCAGGGAGGGTACCTGCAAAAGAACGGGGGGGGGGCCGGGGCGGGCGGGGGCCTGCGGGCTGCGGGGGCTCCCCGTGGAGGAGCACGGCCCCAGGCCACAGCCCCATGGGCTGCTGGGGCAGCAGCGTCCCTGCCAGCAGGGGATGTCCCGAGCAGGGAGCAGGGGCGGTGGGGGGAGCCACAGCTGGGTGCAGCCCCCCAGGTAGGAGCAGCAGCACCGGTAAGTGCAGCCCCGCAGCTGGGGTCAGGCCCCCAGGTGGCAGCTGAGCCGGGGTTGGGGGCAGCCCCCCAGGTGGGAGCTGTGCTGCCTGTCCCCAGACACCTGGTCCCCCAGGCCAGACAGAGGCCTGAGGTGCCAGGTAGGTGGCAGTGGGGACAGGGGAGGGTTGGGGTGGTACCGGCATCGGTCCGCGGACGGTGGGCTGCATCCAGGCGGGGTCCGGTGGCGGCACAGTCGCATCAGCGAAAATGGCGTCGGGTGTCAGAGGCACCGTCAGCGCTCGTCGAGGGAATCTCTCTGTGGGGAAATGCCAGAAGGGGCGCTGGGCTGAGAGCCGGGGCACTGGGGTGAGATCCGGGTGAGAGGAGTGGGATCTGGTGTGCTGGGGTGCGATCTGGGGTCACGGGTGTGAGATCTGGGGCCCTGGGGTGAGATCTGGGGGCACAGGGGTGAGATCTGGGGCCCTGGAGTGTGATCTGGGGGCACAGGGGTGAGATCTGGGGTCAAAGGGGTGAGATCTGGGGCCCTGGAGTGTGATCTGGGGGCACAGGGGTGAGATCTGGGGTCAAAGGGGTGAGATCTGGGGCCCTGGGGTGAGATCTGGGGCATTGGGGTCAGATGGAGTGTCAGAGCAGGGGGAGCCTGCTGCCTTACCTGCCATGACAGCTGGAGAGTGGCAGTTGGGGGAGCCCCTCCCCCCAGGGGGGTTCCGTGACCGTTGGGGTCAGCCCCTTTCCCCCAGGCTTGCGATGGTTTGACTTTTCGTACCCAGACATCCTTTTCATGCCAGTTGTTTCCCATCCCGATGATCAGTGACCATCCCGATGGGCATTTGGCAGCCCAGTGCTCTTCCTTGCCAAGGGTCTGCCCGTCCCAGTGGGGATTTGCCATCCCTGTAGTGAGTTCTCACCCCAGGGATGGTTTCCCCTCCCGTCCAAGCGATTTCCAGTCGTCACCACCCAAGACTGTGTAAAGTGCCAGCATTAGTTACGAGTTCTTGAAAGTGGTAGCGGCCGTGGTAGGCCAGTTAGACCTATGGTAACAATGAAAAGGAGGGATTTCTGTGGGACAGCCCTGGTTTAGCTGAGAACAGTGCAGGAATGAGTCAGTGCCCGTGCAGCGTATGCCGAGCTTGTTACTGTGAACTGGTCCTTTGTGCCTCGAAGAACATCACTAACTTTAAACTGTGGACTTTTTCTCCTGGTTTTGGCTGTCTCTTGGGGGCACTGCTAGTGAGGACAGAAGAGACAGCATCGTCTTTTCTGCTCTTCCCTCTTCCGTGCTTCCCCTTTCTGCTCTCTTCCTCATCTACTCTTCAGCTCTTCTCCCTGAGTGTTATCCTCTTTTTGCTGCTCATCTGCTGTTCTTTCTTCCTTGTGTCCTGACTCCTTTCCTGCATCTGTACTCCTCTTCTGCTTTTCTTTCTTACCCGTATCCTCTCTTCTCCTCTTGTTCTCCTCATCCGCTCTTCTGACTTAACTGTTTCCTCTTTGCACATCTTGCGCTCTACGGTTCTTCTGTTCTGGCCACTCTCTGCTCTTCTACTTTACTGCTCTTTTCCTTCTCTGTCTTCTGTGCTCTCTTCCTCCCTTCTGTTCTGTTTCATTTCTGCACTTCTCACTGACCCGTGTCCTCTCTTCCCATCTTCTGTACTTCTGCCATACCCGTATTCTGTCCTCTTCAGCTCCTCTCCCTTTCTGCTTTTCTGCCTTAGCTGTCTTGGCTCATCTCCCTTTCTGCTCTTCTCCTCGTCTGCACGTCTTTCTTACCTTCATCCTCTCTTTTATTCTTCTGCTCTTCTCTTCGTCTGCTCGTCTTTCTTACCTTCATCCTCTCTTTTATTCTTCTGCTCTTCTCCTCTTCTGCTCATCTCCTCATTGCTTTGCTGTCTTGTATCCAATCTTTTTCTCTATTGCACTTTTCTTCTTCTGCACTTCTTTCTTCCCTCATCCTTTCTTCTTTTTCTTCTCTGCTGCTCTTCTTTATTTCAGTCTTGTCTGCATGTGCTCTTCCCCTGTTCTGCTCTTCTAGTGCTCTTGTCAGCATCCAGTCTCTGCACCGCAACTCTGTGTTGGACTTTATCTTGGGGTGGAGGAAGGTCGTAGGGCCTAGATTTGTAGAAGAAAACCCAGAAGGTGATGAAGAAGAGCCCTGAGGAACCAGGAGCACAAAGGCAGCGTGTTTCTCCGAAGGCCACAGCGTGAGCACGTGTTCCCTTTGGCGGACTCCTTTGTACCTCTCCAGGAAGTGCTTTGGAATGGAGAATTTTCTGGAGTTGTTTCCAGTTGTTGCTTGGATGAGCTGAGGCTTTTCTCCTTGTATCTTTGCAGGAAAGCAGAGCGGAGAGAACGTCTGTGGTGAGATGCTCAGGTGGAGTTGCCTTCCGTGCACCAACAGCCTGTTTGTGTCCACGTGATGCACGGTGAAGGGAAGGCTGCTGTTCTGTGAGTAAGCCTGGCAAATGGAATGATGGTTCTGGCCTTTTTGTCAAGTGTGTGAGGAGAGGTCTTTGGACAGGCTGTTCTTTTGTTGTTTTGTTGTTGTTGTTGTTGTTGTTGTTGTTGTTGTTTTTCAGGGGAAATGCTATTTCAGTTGTTAGTTACAGTGGTTGGTTGGTGCTTGTTTGAAAAATGTTGTTCATCTAGAGAAGCAGTGTCTCGCACCAGAGAAGTGAGAAATCTCCTGTACATCCTGTCTTCTCCACCAGCCTTCCATGTAGAGACATTTAGTGCCTCTAAATGCCTGTAGAAATGGTGGGGGGATAAATGGGGAAGAGCTGAGGTGCAGTTTCTGTGTGTGCTCTGTACACGGAGCAGGCGTCACCTAGTGAGAGCTAGGGGCCCTTTGCAGCGTTGTGGATTTGTTTTCCTTGCTTGTTGGAGCGTGATGCTTTTGTAGGTGCTGTGTGCATTGTAAGTAACTGTGAACTGTGCTGAGACAACAGGTGTCCTAGAGAGAGCCCCTCTGCAGGCTTTTTGTTTGGGCAGTTTTCTTCCCTCTGGGGATTAAAAGGGACTTGAAAAACTCACAAGTACACCTTGCTACTGCTCCAGCCCGTCAAGTGGAGATGATGCCTTTCCTCCCATTGGGGCAGGGAGGAAAGTAGCTGAGAAGTTTGTCTGCCAGCGTGAAGTAGCAGGTTCGGAAGATGGTAACAGGCACGGTAGGCCAGTTAGCAAGATGTTAGAATCCTAGAATCGCCAAGGTTGGAAGAGACCTATGAGATCATCAGTCCAACCATCCAACTATCATCAGTAGCTCTCACTAATCCATGTCCCTCAACACAACGTCTAACCGTTCCTTGAACACCTGCAGGGTGGGTGACTCCACCACCTCCCTGGGCAGCCCTTTGCAGTGCCCGACCACACTTTTGGAAATGCACTATTTCCTACCATCCAGCTTGAGTCTGCCCTGGCACAAATTGAGGCCATTCCCTCCAGTCCTATTGCTAGTTAACGATGTTAGTTAGCAATGAGAGAGCGTTAACAATGAAAGTGACTTATGTGTGTGGGGCATCCCTGACTTGGCTGACAGGAGTGGAACATTGTAGACGCCGTAGACGGCGGGAAGCTTGTTCCTGTGAAACGGTCCCTTGTGCTCCAGGAATCTCTCTGACTTTCTATCATGGCCTCTTCCTCCTGCTTTTCAGCGTGCTCAGAGGCATTGGTAATGAAGAGAGAACAGACGTCTTTGTAGGCCCTGGAATGGAAGGTGCTTGAGAAGCAAAGGCAGGCAGGTGTGTGCAAAGCAAAGGCTGGTGTGTGCTTGCAGAGCAAAGGGAAGCATGTGCACGCATCGAAAGCGAAGGCGGGCAGGTGCTTGTGAGGCAAAGGCAGGTATGGGTGTGCTTGCTTGCTTAGGAAAGGCACGCAGGTGCATGCTTGCATAGCAAAGGCAGGCAGGTGCGTATGATGGAACGGCAGGTAGATGGATGCATGCTTGCTTCGAAAAGGCAGGCAGGTGCATGGCTGTGAAGCAAAGGCAGGCAGATGGGTTCTTGCAAAGCAGTGGCAGGCAGGCAGGTGATTGCTTGTGAAGCGAAGGCCGGGAGGTGGTTGCTTGGTTAGCAGTGGCAGGCAGGTGTGTGCTTGCAGAGCAGTCTCTAGCCAACTGAGGGGATGATGTTCTCAGGTTTTGTTGCTGTTTAATGACTCTTTTTTTTTCCCTTTTCTTCTTTACTGCCTTCACTGTCCCCGTCTCTCCCAGAAGCTGCTCTTCTGGCAGCCGCCGCGTGGGCTCGTTAGATGCCCTGAGTGTTTGGAAGAGAGCAGTTTTGTTGAGGGCTGTTGGTGGAATTTCTGTTGCCAGGAGCGCACGGACAGAGAAAGAAGCGTGCAGGCGGGGCAAAAGGAGTGCTGGGGGTCCTGGGAGCAGCAGTGAGGGAAGGTGTTTGAGCTAGTGCCGTTCCACTGGAACGTCCCTTTGGTTTTCTACTTCTGAGAGTACTGGAACTGGTTGCAAAAGATGTGACTTTAAGCGAGGGTGCAGAGCAGATTTAAGCTTTACAGGTGGCTGTGCCAGAGCGTGAAGCATCATCAGCAGGCATGGGTAGCACCAGCTTGAAACATCAGGGGAAGCAGTTAGCTTCCTCAGAGCCCCCAAATGGAGTGCCAAGGTGATGAGATGAAGCAGCACTGAGGGTGGTTTTCCAGGATCTGTGTCTTCTAGGGCTCGGGGCCAGAGCTGTCACTGGGGTTGCTTTCACTGGACACCCGCCACCCCTCCTCAGGACCCATGGTGAGCGTGTGGGTGACAAACGTGTCACTGAGTGAGAGCATCAGGGTGGGAATGCGTGGAACATAGCGCCCAGGGGAGAGACAGGCAGCACGGGGAGGGGGCGTGGGGGGGGAAGGTCAGCCCCAAGGAGAAAGTCTCCCCCGATGGAAAAAAGGGCTTGTTGAATGCCTTGGGTGAGATGTTGGAGAAGAGGAAATCAGTGAGGTTAGTTAAAATGTGCCACCTGGGTTCTGTTTGAGCCCCCTCCAACCCCACAAGTGCCGTCCAAAGCTCTCCGGTGCCGCCTGGTGCTCTTTGCAGTTCCCCAGTAAGGTCCCATTGCCTCTCGGCGTTGTCTGGACTCTCCTTGTGCAAACTCAGTGCCCCCCAGTGCTGCCTGGAGCCACCCCAGTGCTGTGTGCGGCCCTCACTAGCCTCCCAGTGCCCCGCAGTGGACCTCCCAGTGCCACCAGTACTGCCCAGTGCCCCCAGTTCAACACCCCCATTGCTCAGTATGTGACCGACTATTTCCCCAGGAACAAAACAAGGCAACAGAGATGATGACAGCAGCGATTGTGCTAGAGATGTTCAGTGTGGAGGAGCTGCAGCTCTTGGCTCCCTGCGGCCACCCCAACATCCCCAGAGGTGGGCACGGAGGCCTGGGGGGGCTTTGGTGCTGCATGAACGACTGCAGGCAGAGGTGTAGCAAAGCGAACGCAAACCATTTAATAGTTAAACGTACAAAAGAGTAAATAAATGACAATATTCCCAACCATTTCCCACCCTAACAATAGTTGCTGATCCCACCCCCTAAAATTCCCACCCTCTAATCAGTTTCCCACCCCCCGATCAAGTTCTCACCCCCCCGTTCCCTCCCACCAACAGTTTCCTCCCCGTCCAAAAAACTTCCCAGCCCCCAACATTCCCACCCCAGTAATTCTTTCCTCCCAGTTCCAACGATTTTGGAGTATAACATTGTATCAGAGTACAATTTCTCACTCAGAATTGCCACCCCACAAAATTCCCTCCCCCTCCCCACATCCCCAGTGCCAGCAGTTACAGAGTACAAGAATTTTTGATGCCAGCCATCTCCCACCGCAGCCAGTTCTCACCCCAGTCATTTCCCACCCCAACAATATCACAGTACAGCCATTTCATTTGCCACTCCAAAAAGATCCCACCGCCCCAAGAATGCCCACCCCCAACCATTTCCCACCCCAAGAATTCCCACCCGCAATTCCCACCCCCATCCATTCCCTCCCCCCAGCCATTCCCACCCGCAATTCCCACCCGCAATCATCCCTCCCCCCCCCCCATTCCCACTCGCAATTCCCACCCCCAACCCTTCCCCACCCCCAGCCATTCCCACCCCCCAACCATTTCCCGCCCCCCAAGCAACATTTCCCAGCCCAAAGCTTTGACAGTCCAACACTTTTGCGGTCCATCAGCTTCAGAGTCCCACATTGCCCCAGTCCAAGACGCCGCTTGTGGACAGCGCAGTTTTGGAAGGGTAGGGCTGGGGCCGGTGCTGGTGCTCCTGGAACGCTGCCGCTGCTCTCTGGGTGTCGTGGGGGCCAGCGAGGAGCCCAGGGCTACAGGGAGCCATATTCATCGGCTACGGCCACGTCTCCTGCTGCACCAAGTGGTGCCCATCACACCCCAACAGTGGCCCGAGCGGGAGTGTGCCAAGAAACCAGCCTGAGTGCTCCTGCTGGCCGCCGTGCTGCCACAGCCAGCTTTGCCTAGCGCCGATGTTTGTGGCCTGGAACATCCTGGCAGCGCGGCAGCTTCCTCTTTGCGGCTGGGATGCTGCCAGCGTGCTGCTTGTGCCTGGTGCTCTTGCGTTTGGTGGTGGTGCAGGCAGGCGTTGTTCACCTGGGTGGCTCGGTGCTGTCCCCGTGGTGCTTGTCTGCCAGCCGGCAGGAGATGCATCCGGGTGGCAGTGCGAGGCGCGTGAGAACCACGCGGGGCTGTTCCTGCTGCGCCTCTTCCAGGAGCCGTCCAGTTTGCGGCAAAGGAGGCACGGGGCGCTTGGCTGTCTCAGTGCCGTCCCCCTGGTGTTTGGCCGCCACCCGGCAGGAGATGCATCCGGGGGGCAGTGCGAGGCGGGTGAGAGTCACCCGGGGCTGCCTCTGCTGCACCTCTGCCATCAGGTGTGCCGTGCAGGGCGACGGTGGTGCTGGGGCAGCCCGTGGGTTTGGCAGTGCGAGGCGGGTGAGAATCACCCGGGGCTGCCTCCGCTGCACCTCTGCCATCAGGTGTGCAGTGCTGGGCGCCGGAGGTGCTGGGGCAGCCATGGGGGTCGGCACGGGCAGCTCCGGGGATGCTGTCTTCTGCCAGAACGAGTTGGTGCGGAGCCCAGATTCAGCATCTGTCTCGTTGCTGAGCTCCCGGCTGGCCCTGGGGGAGTCAGGCAGCTCTGCGTTGGAAGAGCAGGAGTCGAAGCTGCTGGAGACATCTGAGCTCAGTTGCTCCGTGGCTGTGATGCACTGCATCAGCTCTTCACTTTTGCAGCTGTCCAGAGCACTCGCTGCTTCTGGAAAAGCAGAACATCCCCCAGAACAATGATGGCAGCCTTCCCACGCCAGCTCGGTGTGGACACGGACCCGCCATCTCTGCAGACCACAAACTCACCATCAATGCAGGTGAGCAAATGGTCAATTTCCACATCGTCGGCAAGACTGTTGGTCCTGGGTCTCTCTTCTGGAAAAGGGAAGAAATCCCCAGTGGGGCAATGCCAGCTTTCCCACGGCCACTCAGCGCAGACAGGCCTCCATCAGCTGTGCTGCTCCCAAACTCACCGTTGTTGATCCACGTGAGCAGGTCATCCATGTCTGCGGTGTCGTCCAGGAGGCCTGTGTTGGCCGTCACTTCTGGAAAAGGAAGAAAATCCCCAGTGGGGCAAAGCCAGCTTTCCCGAACACCCCCCCGCCAGTTGTGCTGCCCCCAAACTCACCCTCGTTGATCCACGTGAGGAGCTCATCGATGTCGTCCGCGATGTCCTCCGGGGTGTCTGCGCTCGTTGTCACTGCTGGAAAAGCAAGAACATCCCCAGTGGAGCAATGCCAGCTTTCCCACAGGCAGCCGGTGCGGACAGCGTGCCGCCCGCTCCGCAGCCCCTGAACTCACCGCCTGGTTCCAGCGTGGCAGCGCTGCAGGTGAGCGGAGCCGTGGCGGGATGGGGGCACACGTCGGTGGGCGCAGGGTGCCCCCGGTCCTCCGAGAGCACCACGTCATCTTGGAAGGGCTCCATCGGCGGCTCCCAGGTGTCAGGCAGGGTGCAGGGCACGGGGAGCACCTGCTGCTGCAGGGAGGGTACCTGCAAAAGAACGGGGGGGGGGCCGGGGCGGGCGGGGGCCTGCGGGCTGCGGGGGCTCCCCGTGGAGGAGCACGGCCCCAGGCCACAGCCCCATGGGCTGCTGGGGCAGCAGCGTCCCTGCCAGCAGGGGATGTCCCGAGCAGGGAGCAGGGGCGGTGGGGGGAGCCACAGCTGGGTGCAGCCCCCCAGGTAGGAGCAGCAGCACCGGTAAGTGCAGCCCCGCAGCTGGGGTCAGGCCCCCAGGTGGCAGCTGAGCCGGGGTTGGGGGCAGCCCCCCAGGTGGGAGCTGTGCTGCCTGTCCCCAGACACCTGGTCCCCCAGGCCAGACAGAGGCCTGAGGTGCCAGGTAGGTGGCAGTGGGGACAGGGGAGGGTTGGGGTGGTACCGGCATCGGTCCGCGGACGGTGGGCTGCATCCAGGCGGGGTCCGGTGGCGGCACAGTCGCATCAGCGAAAATGGCGTCGGGTGTCAGAGGCACCGTCAGCGCTCGTCGAGGGAATCTCTCTGTGGGGAAATGCCAGAAGGGGCGCTGGGCTGAGAGCCGGGGCACTGGGGTGAGATCCGGGTGAGAGGAGTGGGATCTGGTGTGCTGGGGTGCGATCTGGGGTCACGGGTGTGAGATCTGGGGCCCTGGGGTGAGATCTGGGGGCACAGGGGTGAGATCTGGGGCCCTGGGGTGAGATCTGGGGGCACAGGGGTGAGATCTGGGGTCAAAGGGGTGAGATCTGGGGCCCTGGGGTGAGATCTGGGGCATTGGGGTCAGATGGAGTGTCAGAGCAGGGGGAGCCTGCTGCCTTACCTGCCATGACAGCTGGAGAGTGGCAGTTGGGGGAGCCCCTCCCCCCAGGGGGGTTCCGTGACCGTTGGGGTCAGCCCCTTTCCCCCAGGCTTGCGATGGTTTGACTTTTCGTACCCAGACATCCTTTTCATGCCAGTTGTTTCCCATCCCGATGATCAGTGACCATCCCGATGGGCATTTGGCAGCCCAGTGCTCTTCCTTGCCAAGGGTCTGCCCGTCCCAGTGGGGATTTGCCATCCCTGCAGTGAGTTCTCACCCCAGGGATGGTTTCCCCTCCCGTCCAAGCGATTTCCAGTCGTCACCACCCAAGACTGTGTAAAGTGCCAGCATTAGTTACGAGTTCTTGAAAGTGGTAGCGGCCGTGGTAGGCCAGTTAGACCTATGGTAACAATGAAAAGGAGGGATTTCTGTGGGACAGCCCTGGTTTAGCTGAGAACAGTGCAGGAATGAGTCAGTGCCCGTGCAGCGTATGCCGAGCTTGTTACTGTGAACTGGTCCTTTGTGCCTCGAAGAACATCACTAACTTTAAACTGTGGACTTTTTCTCCTGGTTTTGGCTGTCTCTTGGGGGCACTGCTAGTGAGGACAGAAGAGACAGCATCGTCTTTTCTGCTCTTCCCTCTTCCGTGCTTCCCCTTTCTGCTCTCTTCCTCATCTACTCTTCAGCTCTTCTCCCTGAGTGTTATCCTCTTTTTGCTGCTCATCTGCTGTTCTTTCTTCCTTGTGTCCTGACTCCTTTCCTGCATCTGTACTCCTCTTCTGCTTTTCTTTCTTACCCGTATCCTCTCTTCTCCTCTTGTTCTCCTCATCCGCTCTTCTGACTTAACTGTTTCCTCTTTGCACATCTTGCGCTCTACGGTTCTTCTGTTCTGGCCACTCTCTGCTCTTCTACTTTACTGCTCTTTTCCTTCTCTGTCTTCTGTGCTCTCTTCCTCCCTTCTGTTCTGTTTCATTTCTGCACTTCTCACGGACCCGTGTCCTCTCTTCCCATCTTCTGTACTTCTGCCATACCCGTATTCTGTCCTCTTCAGCTCCTCTCCCTTTCTGCTTTTCTGCCTTAGCTGTCTTGGCTCATCTCCCTTTCTGCTCTTCTCCTCGTCTGCACGTCTTTCTTACCTTCATCCTCTCTTTTATTCTTCTGCTCTTCTCCTTGTCTGCTCGTCTTTCTTACCTTCATCCTCTCTTTTATTCTTCTGCTCTTCTCCTCTTCTGCTCATCTCCTCATTGCTTTGCTGTCTTGTATCCAATCTTTTTCTCTATTGCACTTTTCTTCTTCTGCACTTCTTTCTTCCCTGCATCCTTTCTTCTTTTTCTTCTCTGCTGCTCTTCTTTATTTCAGTCTTGTCTGCATGTGCTCTTCCCCTGTTCTGCTCTTCTAGTGCTCTTGTCAGCATCCAGTCTCTGCACCGCAACTCTGTGTTGGACTTTATCTTGGGGTGGAGGAAGGTCGTAGGGCCTAGATTTGTAGAAGAAAACCCAGAAGGTGATGAAGAAGAGCCCTGAGGAACCAGGAGCACAAAGGCAGCGTGTTTCTCCGAAGGCCACAGCGTGAGCACGTGTTCCCTTTGGCGGACTCCTTTGTACCTCTCCAGGAAGTGCTTTGGAATGGAGAATTTTCTGGAGTTGTTTCCAGTTGTTGCTTGGATGAGCTGAGGCTTTTCTCCTTGTATCTTTGCAGGAAAGCAGAGCGGAGAGAACGTCTGTGGTGAGATGCTCAGGTGGAGTTGCCTTCCGTGCACCAACAGCCTGTTTGTGTCCACGTGATGCACGGTGAAGGGAAGGCTGCTGTTCTGTGAGTAAGCCTGGCAAATGGAATGATGGTTCTGGCCTTTTTGTCAAGTGTGTGAGGAGAGGTCTTTGGACAGGCTGTTCTTTTGTTGTTTTGTTGTTGTTGTTGTTGTTGTTGTTGTTGTTGTTTTTCAGGGGAAATGCTATTTCAGTTGTTAGTTACAGTGGTTGGTTGGTGCTTGTTTGAAAAATGTTGTTCATCTAGAGAAGCAGTGTCTCGCACCAGAGAAGTGAGAAATCTCCTGTACATCCTGTCTTCTCCACCAGCCTTCCATGTAGAGACATTTAGTGCCTCTAAATGCCTGTAGAAATGGTGGGGGGATAAATGGGGAAGAGCTGAGGTGCAGTTTCTGTGTGTGCTCTGTACACGGAGCAGGCGTCACCTAGTGAGAGCTAGGGGCCCTTTGCAGCGTTGTGGATTTGTTTTCCTTGCTTGTTGGAGCGTGATGCTTTTGTAGGTGCTGTGTGCATTGTAAGTAACTGTGAACTGTGCTGAGACTACAGGTGTCCTAGAGGGAGCCCCAAAGTCCTTAGTTGAGTGAGGGCCTTTTTTCTCTGTCTCTCAGTTTTTTTTTTCTTCCTCTTTTCTTTCTGTTAGTGTGACATAGCTGGCCCATGAGATAATTCACTGGGAGTTGTGCCTTCTTGCAAAGCTGTGGCAGGTGGGTGCATGCACTTCACTGCTAGTATGACAAAGCTGAAGATGCCTGAGCTGTGTGAGAGCTTTGAGAATTGAATGGAGATTCTTGACCAAGGAAGAGCCCTGTGGTCCTAGCCCCCTGTGGAGAGGCTGGGATTACTGACGGGAGAGAGGATTCTTTGAGTGATCTGAATGGTCTAAGAAGGGAGGTGACAGGTTTAGGGTTCCTTTGCAGTGCTCTGCCCAGGCTGTGACACTGCTGGGGTTTTATTTTGAGTCACTCTGAATACAAAAGGAGACAAATGGTATTTTGTGCAGCCTGAAACCCTGCAACTCTGCTGTAGGGTCTCCATGTCTGCTGACCACGCTCTTCCCTTCTCCACAGTGACCACGGCCAGCCCCTGAAGCCCCAGTCATGAAGACCCTGTACGTCATGCCCAATGGCCATCTGTCTGTGCTTCCCATGTCTGTGATGGGTGATGGAAAGAGGTTGGGAAAATTGTCATTTTTCTTTTTCAATGCTTTCTACGTTAAATGATGAAATGTTTAGTATTCACTTTGCTACACCTCTGCCTGCAGTCATTCATGCAGCACCAATGCCCCTGTACAGTGCATTCCTTAAACCCAGAGTAGAAAATGTGTTATTTGTGGGCAAATTGTATGATGTACATTTTTTATTGCTAAATCTGTCTATGATGTACTTAAAAAATGATTATTTTTTTGATAGAATTAGCTTCAGGTTTTAATTTATTTTTCCAGTCGATCCTTTCTTTTGTGTCCTGACTTGATCCGTCTGGTAGCTGCTGTGATAGTCTTGCCATTGCCCTTTGGACTAAGGGTCTGTGTCTGCTGTGGAATTGCCTAGCAGGGATAATGGTAACCTAGTTGCAACTGGAAGACTAGACCAAAGGTGTTTTTCAGTGGCACTGTTTGTTTGTTACTGGTGGTGTTCTTGTTACAGAGGTAGACAGGGGCAGAGCAAATGAAGTGCTGAGTAGGCAAGTGAATGAATGTGAACTTCTCAGTCAAAATTCCTTCTATCAGGCTTTGGGCAGGGGGAGGATGTGTTGAAAAACCCTGGGTTGGGAAAAATACTGGGTTGAGAAAGCTGCCAGGCTGCTTCCTGGGAATGCTGCTGCTCTCTTGAAGGTTGAAGGTAAATTCCAGCTTCTCATGTCATCTAGTCATCTCAATATTTCCTTGGCTAGATTATTTTAGAATCAGGAATCTTAAATCAATTACACATTAATTTCTTTGCTGCCTGCTGTTTTTTTCTAGCTTGCATGAAAATTACAGCTCTGGGCTTTCACATGCATTTTAAGGTTTATCTGTTCAAAAATGTGGGGAAATTGTTAGTAATAATATCTAAGAAGTTGAGCTTAGATAGGCAATACCTGATGTGTCTCTTGTGACTAAGCTCCTTTTTAGTTTTTTGAGTTTAAAAATGAAGTGTGTGGGAAGTGCTGTCATTCTCAACTACTGTGTAAATGCTTTCAGTTATACAGTGTCACTTTGGCACTTAGTTTTATGTAGCACAGCAGCAATGACATTGAGGTTCTTAGGGGCTTCTGTTGGTTTTCTTTTGTTTTACTTGGACTAGTGTATGGTCAATAAGTATACAGATGCTATGTAGTATATAGAAGAGTTAGGCTGGTAAGGTTATCACGTTGAGAAAGATAATCAGAAATAAATGAAAAAAAGCTCACTGATATTGTAGGCTCGCAAGAAACTCCATGAGGAGCGATCTCCAGAGAGAGATCCTTCCTCAGTGGCAGTCAGCCCTTAAATGGGGTCTAGGAGAGGTGCAGCCGGGCTCCATCCCTTGTGGTCACACAACTGAATTGCCTTCACCTGCGCTCCCAGGGCTGACTCAGTGCTCACCTGAGGTGATCAATCAGAGGTTCAAACTGTGATTCAATAGTTCTCATACGGACTAGCTATTCTGTAACAAGGTGTGCTGTCACTGAATCAAACTGTCTGACAGTCTTAACTTAGCATCTACAAGAGGCACATTCTGAAGTTTTTTTCCCTGTTATCTTGTTTGTAAGATGTTGGAGTAATTTCATCAAGTCTGTAGTCTGTGTAGTGGAGGTGAGCAAACAGTGGTGATGTGGTTGTTGAAAAGACTGATGCAGAAAAAAAAATTAATTATGTTGCCTTCATGTTTAATAGGAGAAGTTACAAGAATGTAAAGTTGAAGATGGCTGGAATGAGCTCTTTTATGTGACTCAAGCTGAATTCCATGCAAGACCTGATGACGTCTCTCTTAACATCAAACTTGGTTGCACTGTACCAGTCATGCAATAAATTGCAAGATGCTGTGCTCCATGTTCAGGAGGCAGAGAAGAAAATACCTCTGGAGACGAGCTTGGAATGGTGCTCCTGTGTCGTAAAGACACTTGGGGTATTTAATCATCTTTTGATTCTGTCATAATCTTCCGTATCCTCAAAACTGGTCACAGTCTCTCAGTTTCGTTCCACTGACAGCTATTGCTCAAATAATGTAACTCCTCCAAATGAAAGTCTACTGAAGCCAATTGTTTAATGGGGATTTTCTTCCTAAAGTTAAACCTTGTATATTTTCTAACTTCAAGTCTAAGCTAGATATAGTAGCTTCATCAAGGAGAGAACTGTTTGAAGAGTTCCTGGAACTTCACTGCTGAAAGATACATTAATGCCTCACCTGTGAAAGTGGGTTAGGTAGCAGTGTGTCCTGGAGAAGTAATGTCCTTGCCTTCACAGAAAGATGGTGGTTCCTCATCCTCTGATGAACTTTATTCTTTAGGAATACCTTGAATCAGCCCAGGACTTGGAATCTAATACAAGGAATTGGAGAGCTATCAAAAGCGGTCATCTGCTGGCGCATTCTAGCTTTATTAAAATGAAATTTGCTTCGGGAGATGTCCGTCAGTGCAAATCCAGAACGGAATGCTTTTTTCTTAGTCAGAGAACATCTAGCAGGTATCAGTTTCCCTGAGTAACCAGTTTGTGGACAGGAGAGGAGTTTCTTTGTACTAAGGTTCTTAGTAGGCTTGAAGCCCAAGCTATGTATTTGTCCAAGCTACAAGCCTTGGAGAAGACTTGGTGATATCCTGGGTCAGTTATCTTCTGTCTCTTCAGTAAGAGAACGTTGTTCTATACTTCAGCAGCTAATTCAGATTTCACAGACATTTGTGGATCAGCTTTGTCCTGATCAACTTAACAGAACCTGCAGTGAGATAATGAAGAATTGTAGGTCTGTAGTATAAAAGAGAAGCAGAAGGCCACTTTCAGTAAGAACATTCTCCTTCAGAAAAAAACGGTAGGGCCAGGTAAACCAACTGACTTCAAGGTATATCATCTGAGGCACAGCTGGCATAGTGCAAAACAATGTCTGTAGGAAACTCCTTGGTGAAGTTCTGTGTTCCATTCTTCCCGTTATGTTTTCTTTCATACTGACTTCTACTGACTTCCGTTGATTTCACTTCCATAAGTGAAGGTCAGTGCTTTGGGAACTTGAGGCTGTTGTCCTGCTTTCTTGTGCAACTCAGGTTTAAACAACTGAGGTGGTGGCAGTTGAATCACCGAGTTGCTTGGTCCGCAGTTAAATAACACTGACCCAAAGCATGCAATGGCTTTTACCAGGACTTTGTTGAAAATGAGTTTTTTCTGCCTTCTAGCTTTGATCGTCTCCTTCACTCTGTGAAACAGTATGTGAGAGAAGCTGAGGAGCTGTCTCACACCGTCCTGGAAATGAAAGGACAGCTATACATGTATGCTGGGACGTTTCTGCTCAAACTGGCCCAGAACAGTGAGGTGCAGTGGAGCGATGCGTGTCAACTGGCAGCACTGTGTTATTTGAAAAGTTTCAACGTAAGTCACTTTTCACTTTCTGCCTGTAGTTAATGCAGTTCTTGACCACTCTTGCTGTACATGTGCGGAACACCCATATTCCAAAGATTAATTAGTGTTTGTAAGGCTCTCCCCTCACTAAGTCTTACTCTTCCACATGCCTTTAAAGGATGTGGACAGGAGCTAACTGAGTATCTCCCACATTCTTGTTCACAGACAGTCAGTAGAGCTTAGTCAGTCTTAATTCTTTGCCTTATGAAATACTACTAATTTTCCATTTTGTGCAACTGCTGGTGTTCGGAACTTTACTTTCTCTTGTGTGTGCTTACAGCTATTGGCAGTAGTTAAAATTACTCACTTTGTGTCTTCTTCATTGATATGTTGCAGAGTGCCTTCAGAATGAGTGTATATTTCTAAAGTTTTCTTATGCTAGAAATAAGAATATGTTTCCTAATGTTCAAGACTAAACTAAGTGATCTGCTTTTTGTTGTAAAGAAGCTGTGACAAATCCTCTCCTTTCTTCTCCAGGTTCTTAAACCAAAGTCAAAACTAATAAAAGGGGATCCTGCTGGAGAAGACAAGCTGGAAATGTTGGCTTGTGATCGAAAAAGCCAGTCTGGTAATAAGAATTAATCGTTAAGAAAGTTCCATAGATCTCTTTTAATCTTATGAATAGTTACTTGAAGAGTTAAGTGGCTCGATTCCCAACCTTAAGTAGCAAGAGCAGCCCACTGTTGGGGTTGTCCTTCAGTGTTTTTATGTGAAATCCCATTTTTGTTTTCTAGGTCATATGTTGCTGAACTTAAGCCATGGCAAGGAAGATTTCTTGAAAGAGATTGGAATGTTTTGCCAACACAAGGGGTTTACTGACGTTGTTTGAAAGCCTCTTTGGGAGGGGGGCTTCTCAAGAGAGTTCTTTCCTTGGCGTAGATGAGACAAGCAGTGTCAGTACACGAGCACCAATGTAAGAAGAACTTAATAAATATGATAATGGTAAGAGGTGTTTCTTAAATTCAACTGAAGCACGACTGTTTCAGAGGAGCTTTTTTAACTCCTTCCTTTTGCAACGAAAGAGGTGGGGCTGTGACAGCTGTTCAGTGTATCAATGCAAGGGGGTGATGTGCACGAAGCTTCCATTGATGCTTGTTGCTGAGAGGTGGTACTGTCACGCCTGCTTCTGAAGAATTTCTCATGCACTTCCTGCTTCCACAGTGCTGTCTTCTCGTCTGCTCTGATTCATTTTCACTTCAGCTGTCTGCTTAGCCTTTTGTGTCTGAACACTAGGAAGTGTTAATAGGAAGGCACATCTTGTAATGCAAGAATGCAGTTTCCAAGCATAAAAATGAAGTAACTCTAGGATGAATTGCTGAGACTTGATGATGAAGTCTGGCTTTGAAATTGAGTGAGAGAAGATTAGAATACTGGTAGTTTTCTACTTAGTTAGTTTTCAGAAATGTTTAGATTATTAAATCTAAAATGATCTAGCAGGATACAAAACAATAACTACAGCAACAACTATGGCCTTTTTTCTTGATAGATATAGCTAAAGAGAGATACGTGTAGGTATAAAGGAAAAAAGTTTATAGTTTTACAGTCTCTCCTAAGGGGTTTGTTTCTTTATATTATTTTGTAATGTGTATTTAAAAGCAAACTAACAAAAACGAAAACAAACAACAAAAAAAAAAAAAACAGCACTCAAAGGCTTGTGCTTATTATACATGGGATAAAGATTTCCCCTGTTAGAGGAAAAGCAGTGTAAGCATATTTGCAGGAGTAAAAAACAAAACTGAATTCAAAACAGAAATTAAGCATTCAGGTTGTTTTCTTTGCTGAAAATGGTAGATCTCTTGAGCTTTACAGACTTAGAAAAACGGGAAGGATGTCTGTATAATACATCAGCTTAACCTGATACCTCAAAATGGAGAGGTTAATGTTTAAATTTTTTATGTGCTTCCTTGGAGATGTTCTCTCCATTTTTCGCCTTGACAGAAAGAGCAAATGTACCAATATGTTTGCCTTGTGCACTTCTGTGAAGTTGGTATTTCTCCTTTAAAAGTTACTTGTGTAAACAAAATAGATGGAGAAATCACTTGAAGAGTGTTACATCTGCTTTTCAAAAGGCTTAGTTCCAGCTTGTTAGACAAAGGCAAACAGGTCGGAAGAGGTTGCTAGGAAGCTCCTAGGATGGGAGAAATCTTCAGAGCTCCTTACTTCTCTTGGAATGAAACCCAGCTTTGATCAGACGCTAGCCTTCCTCCCTAGGACGTAGATACTAACTTACCACTGCTTTGTTTTTGCACAGGTGCTGTTCGAATGCACAACGGTAGTCTCCAGCACCTTGTGTGGCTTGGTTTGCAGTGGAACTCTGTGTCGGTGTTACCCCCAATGTGACAATTTTTAAAACAGCTTTTTCACTTGCCCCAAGAAACATCAAGACTTGAGACAGATGCTCCTGAATCCATTTGCCTGTTGGACCTTGAAGTCAGTACACTTTCGTACATCTTAAATGCATTTAAGTGCTTTTTCTCTTTTCTTATTTCTTTTCTTCTCCTTTTTTTTCCTTTCTTTTATTTCTTTTGGTATCTAATTTTTTGGTTGTTGTTTATTTATTTTCACAAAAACAGGTATTTCTACTCAGGATGGTATTCACTAGCAACTTAGAATTGCAAGAGAAATTTAATACTCGTAATGAAACACATCAGCCTCCTTTCTTACTGTTGCTGCTGTGCAAACAGTGCTATACTGAGAAGCAAACATCCTGGTGGGATGCTGTTCATATTCTTATGCAGAAAAAAACAACGTAAGAATTCTTCAGTTCGGAAATATTTGAAACAAGCCTTTAGACAGGTTCTGAATTGATTCCCATAGTTTGTGTAAAACTAGTTTGCTTTGTTGGGCTGTTTTGGACATGAATGTTTTGTTGCAGTAGGGGTTTGAGACCTACTGCATACAAGCTTTCTGTAAATGGGCTTAATGTTTCACGTACAGCATTTCTAAACTAGAGCTAGTTTAGAACCTACTAGCTATTTGTTTTAGTCAAACAAGTCACGTGAATAGAAGAAAAAGAGAAAATACTAACTGAGGACTGTTTCCTTTGATACTCAGACCAGAATGAGAGACAAAACTGAAGTTTCTTGCACAGCATGGATTAAGTTCTCTGCAAGCACTGCAAGCCTTCGGCCCGCCTTAATTATACACTGGGCAAGAAGCCTGCAAAATATAACAAGCTAAGATTATTTTTAAAGGTGTACAGTCCATTTTTTCTCTCCTTGTGTAAATTGAACACACAAAATAAACAAAATCAGATGAGAAGGTACTATTGAGAACTGCTGTTAACTTTGTCGGGTAAGTTAGTTTCTCTAGTCAACCTATCAGGTACACTCTCCCTCACTACCTCTTCACATTACAGTGAACTGTAGTGTTGTTTTCTGTCTTTATGTTACTTCAAATAACTCTAGAGAGAGACCTCCTGAAATTTATCACAAGTGTCAGAGAACAATTCTTGAATTTTTCAAGAAAACAACTACACCAGGAAAGAATAAGTGTTAGTAAGACTTGATTTGAATTTGTTGAGGTAGTTTCTATTTCTTTTCAACAGGGCACCAGCCTGAAAATTTTCTGTGATCAGAAGGAATACATTGGAAGAAGTGTCTACTACTGGAAGAAAATCCTGATTAGTTTGGAAACGATAAAAAGAACAAAAATATTCCTGAACCAACTGATCCTCTCTTCAAATGTTTCCATAATATGGACATTCAGGTGCAGATTGACCAATCTAAGATTGGAGTAAGGTTATATGTCTTTATACAAGCTTATGGTTGTGGTTTAACCTGGAAGATGGCTAAGCATGATGTCATCCTGCACGGAACACCCCTTTGGCCAGTTTAAGTCAGCTGTCCTAATTCTGTTCCCTCCCAGCTGCTTGGATTATTTGCTGAGAATGGCTTGGTTCTGTACAACATGCTTAGCAGGAACTATAAGCATTGGTGTGTTCTCAACATTGCTTTTCTCCTAGAACCAAAACATCGCATCATACCAGACACGCTGAAGATAACAGTTCCCAGCTGAAAATAAGACACATTTACATTGGGGTTTTTGTTTTATTTATTTATTTATTTATTGTAGTAGTAGTTGGATTTTTTTTTTTTTTTTTTTTTTTTGCATTGTGCTAACAGTGAGACTTGGTAGTATTAGAATGCATCTGATAAAGGGGGAAAAATATTTTCTGAGAACTTTTCTTAGATGTGAACCTGTATCTGCTTGGACAACACTGAACTCCCTTAGCACCAACTTTGTTGAAAAAGTATTTTCTTGTCTTAGAGGAAGATGAGTAATACCTGATTACTTCCTGGATGTTGGCATGCACTAGCTGTTCCAAGTATTCACGCATATGTTAGGTATGACTTGTCTTTGGCTTTGGTTGTAGGTCTTTCAGGTTGCAGCCTATGAAGAAGAGGCACGAATAGCATTTGCAGTGCTGGATGCAGTTGAAAGCAAAACTGATGATGCCTTCCTAGCATTTGAAGCTATCAAGAATGTGATTTCATACTGGAATCTTGCCAAGGTTGGTCCCTAACCTGCATTACCCCAAATGCTTTTTCGTTACTTGCATTCCAACTGATTCTTATTAATCCAAATGCTGTTGCTTAGCTTTGCCAAAGAAAGGCAGAGGAGATTGTGAATGGTGATGTTTTGCCAGAAGAACAAGGAGAACACAAAACCTATCTTCTTAAAAGAAAGCACTACCTAACGAAGATCATTGATGAGTTCTCCTCAGCTCTGTCAGTAGCTGACAAAGTAAGTAATTCTTGCTCAACATCTTGTTTGGAGAGATGCAGTGGTGTCGCTTACAGTTTCAAATTGAAACCATTTGCAGCCTTTGCTTTAAGGCAAGTGAAAACTTACTTGTTCCCCCAGACAAATAACTTGCCTAACTCCAGTGGGTTGATATATTCTGGGAAACTTCTCTAACAACACGAGAACATGCAATGTTTTGACTCCTGCAAATGGCAATTTTTATGTAAACAAATAGCTTTTTCCCACTATCTTCTTACTGTGGTTGATAGTTTCCAAGTAGAATTAAGGCTTGTGTGAATTGTCCACTTACATTAATTTTAACAGAGGTTGCGCTTTGCTGGGAAGGAAAAAAAAAAAAAAAAAAAAAAAAGCAAGGAACAAAACTTAACGACATTTCTGTCTTTTTGTAATGAAAGCCTTGTGAGCTGTTCTACCAGAGTTCAGAATGTAGCCTCTTGCTCTGAGGAAGGATTGCAATCATGACTTGCATTTCAATTAATTTTCTAGCTGCCAGTGTCTATTGAAACTCTAACAGAAATGCTGAATGCAGTGATGCAGGAGCTTGGAGAATTTGAAGAGAAGGAAGAGGGGGATCTTTCCTCCAGAAAGATCTCTCAAGCTGCAGGTTCAGGAGTAAAACATTCCATTCCATTTCCTAAGAAGTTATTGTTCTCACCAACTGACAGCTACAAGGTACATGAGCCATATGATTTCAGGGAAGCGTTACGTTTGAATAACAACTCAAAGTTCAGTACATTCTTTTTTTTTTTCAGTTTTCTCCTAAAACTCTCCCACAGTGGGCAGAAGATGCCCAGTCTTTACTTCAGATGCTCTGTCAGCAAGTGGAGGCTTTAAAGGTAAATAACTTTGTCACTATATTCAATGCAGAACAGTTGATTTTTTTTTTATGGTAGGTACTTGGTGATCCAAGCATTGGACAGACATTCTTTCTGGACTAGTGCACGACTCATGAAAACATCTGCTCTGAACATCTGCTGAAATTGAGTGCGAGAGTAAAACTTGTTGCCTATAAACTCTGACTGGGGACTCAGAGATGCGGAGGGAGCCTTTCTAAGGACTGTGTGAACAAGAAAGAGTCCCGCTTTCATCAGCTTGGCTATCGTCCTCTTGGTTCTGGGCTTTTTCTAGCTTTGGAGAACAGTCTCAGAGTTCTGTACAGGACGGGCAGATCTTGAATTATTCCAGCAGTTAACTCTTGATTTTTTTCGTCAGACCTTTAAACATGCTTTTAAACAGCAAGAGAGTAGGGATCATTCCTTAGGTTTTCTTCAAATACCTATGGAATACCTTTACATTCTCTTAATTGAAACACTGTCTTTAACAGAATGACATTCAGGAAATGAAATGTAATAACTCCGGTGTGAGTGTATCATCTCATTGGTGGTCTGCTAAAAGCTATGGAACAGATGCTATGTCAGATAGTTCTCAGAGAGCACAAAATCTTCATGAAGCTCCCTTAACAGGTAAGTTGTTGCTCTTCCAAACAACTGCAAAGAATTATGTTTCATGCCAGAGCCCAGATCCAGCTATGTGGGAAACACGTGGCTCCCCATTCACTGAATGTACTGCAAGTTTCAAAGCCAAACATAATACTGCACGAGGGAAATTTGGATCTGGCTTTGCTAAAAAGGAAGGTCAGTGGGACTGTAACATCTGTTCGGTGAGAAAAGAACCCACTGCCTCCTAGCATGTTGCCTTTCAGAATCCAAGCAAAACTAATACAAAAGCATCTCTTCAAAGATTTTCCTTTAAACTTGAAGAAGCGGATGCTCCAAGCATCAGAATTACTTGAGAACTGCTTTTTCTTTAGCTGTTCTGTATGCCAAAACGAAGGAAGTGATGAAAACTGTTGCTCCTGTAAGAATCCTAACTCGCAAAGTCAACCTAGTGTGCTACTATCTGTTGTTCAGGATTATTATATACATAATAAATATATAATATTTATAATATTTATAATATTTATATAATTGTCTGTTAAATTTCAAAGACTGAGAGCAGTATTCCGGTGATCTCAGGAGCATGGAACTAAAAGATGACTTCTTGAGCAGAAGTTGTTTCACTAACAGCTACCATGGTAATAGGTTGAGATTAGTTAGTAAAAAGCACAGATCTCCCATGAGTGATTTGAAACAAGTCCTCTTCAGTTGCTATTCAACGTCTTCTGTAATTTCAAACACTCAAAGTTATTCAGTAGTACGCGTTGCTGCAAACAGCTTTTTTTTTTCTCAGTCCTGCCTGAATTTTACTTCTCCGCTTCTGTAGACGACACCTCTTTGGCTCTTCTCCGTAATCCTGTATTGTTTGATGTGAGGATATAACTGACCCTTGTGACAGTATGAAGATGCAGGCTTGTTCCTGATCTGAGCCTTGAATTTCAAAGGCAATAGTATAAGACGTAATTATGCGTGGAGATTGGAGCTTGTTACATTACAGCCTATAATTTCTGCCCCGCCATTCTGTAACTTGGACTATTTTTTTTTCTGTGGGCAAGGAGAAAGTGCGTAGACTCCAAATCTGTTTCTAACTACCTGGGAATTAATTAGCTCAGTAATAAGGGCATTGTGGGGTTAATGTTGCTGTTGTTCTCGAGTAATTCAGTCTTCATGTTTTGCTCAATTTCTGTCCAAAGCTGTGACTGCGCCATCAGACGATCCACCATCTGATGATGTTATTATTGCTGATGAGCTAACAGCTACCCCAGAGCCTTTCTGGGCCTTCCAGAGGGCTTTCTGTAGTTGGCCCCAGGTTTACTTCTGTAAGCAGGCCCCCTCTCAGAGATTGGTCTTTGCTTGCTGCTTTGCTGTGCCTACCTGCCTGCTCCCTGTGCTTGCTGCATCTGATACCAGTGGTTGTGGAGCAGGCTCCCCAGGGCTGTGGGCCTGGTCCTGAGCTGCTGCAGCTTAAAGACCGTTTGTGTTTGGGTGGTCCTTCCTGGAGCACGAGGTTGGACTTGATGATCCTTGTGGATGCCGTACAACTTGGGACATTCTGTGATTCTATGATCTTGGTGTTTGCCTGGAAAATACCAGATGATTTTTTTTTTTCCCTCATTTTTTCCTGGCATTTAAAGTTGTAGTTTCACTTCTAAATGTGAGAGTGGAGTTGGATAAGGGGAGGGTAAGTTGCTTCTTTATTTTCTATTCTCCCAGGTGGGTCTGTATATTTTCTGCCCAAGTTGTGGTAGCTCTGTAACTGGGAATGTTCCTAATGGTCATAAGAAGAGTTTGCTGCCAGCACAAAATTTGGTCACAGGACTGCCTGCTGGATTAAATTCTGTAGATTGATTATATGCTATTTGAGATGGCGTGTTCTGTTTATTTTTTCCAAGACAATCAGGTTTTGAGGTCACTGAGATGCATTGATTAATCAGTCACTTGCAGTTTGTTTGAGCTCATCCCACACAGAATTGTTAAATAAAACCTTACAATCACTTTGAAATTGTAGCTCTGCGCTACTCTATGCCACTGGTGTGAATGTCTGTGCTACAGATGGCATCCTTCCTCATCCTCATCCTCCCACTGTGCTCCTCATTGGCAAAAGCTGTCTACTTCACACAATGGTTTCTACCTGAGCAGAGATTTGGTCACTTTCCAGTTTCTCTGTGGCACCCCCCTATGCTGTTAGTTCTTTTTTTTTCTGTATTGGTGTCCTGTCTTGTCTTCAGTTTGCCCCAGGATGCCAGGTCAGTTGAAAAAAATTTTCAGATTATATCCATCCTGATTTTTTTAATGTATTATCTTTTTTCTTTATGAGGAACACCCTAGAGTCTTCAGAAGAAATCACCATTTCAGGTGTGCGTATTGTTTATCTGTGTAACCAACTAGTCCTCTCAAGGCTCTTGTTCTCTAATGTGTTCGGTTCAGGATCAGTCCATGTTCTTTGTCCTCCCTGCTTTGCTGTTCTCTATGGATTTACCTGAGGTTTTTCTTCAGCCTGCTTTGCTTTCAGTGCTGACAGTCATGAGGAACTCTATGTTGTATGCTGCTGTGTTCATTTTCCTCAGCACGTTCCTTCTTGATGTATAGCATGTACTGGTGATAGCAGAGCCACTGTTCTGTGTGAGTGACTTGTGCCAAGCCAATGTTTATTGAGCTCTGATCTGCAAGATTAAACATAGCTTCAGGCTACCTGTGTGGAATTGTGGTTTGCGCTGCTTTGAATTTAGTCCTGCTGGCCAGAGATGGACAAGGCAGGGATGTTGGGATACTGAGGAAAGTGTTGGCGCTTGATATTCTTGCTGGATTTTATTTTTTAAGCAAGCATTGGGAACCACTGAAGTTTAGCAAAGGAGCCTTAGTGGTGTGGTTGTATCAGGTGTACCTGATTTCATGATGATATGTGGTCTTTTAGAAGAGTTTAGGCTCTGACCCCTCAAAGCAGTGAATGGAATGAGTTCCGGGTGATCACAGATCACAGAATCACAGAATGACCTGGGTTGGAGGGGACCTCAAGGATCATGTAGTTCCAACCCCCCTGCCTAGCAGGGCCACCAAACATACACCTTTACTAGATCAGGTTGCCCAGAGCCTCGTCCAACCTGGTCTTGAACACCTCCAAGGACGGGGCATCCACAACATCCCTGGGCAGCCTGTTCCAGGATCTAACCACCCTCCTAGTAAAAAACTTCCCCCTAACATCCAACCTAAATCTTCCCTCTTTTAACTTAAAACCATTTCCCCGTGTCCTGCTATTATCAGCCCTTATGAAGAGTTTACTCCCCTCCTGGGAGTAAGTTCCCTTCAGATATTGAAAGGCTGCAATGAGGTCGCCCCGCAACCTTCTCTTCTCCAGGCTGAACAAACCCAACTCCCTCAGCCTGTCCTCATAGGGGAGGTGCTCCAGCCCCCTGATCATCTTCGTGGCCCTCCTCTGGACCCTTTCCAAAATCTCCATGTCTTTTTTGTACTGAGGGCTCCACACCTGAACACAGTACTCCAGATGGGGCCTCACAAGAGCAGAGTAGAGAGGGACAATCACCTCCCTATCCCTGCTGACCACCCCTCTCCTGATGGAGCCCAGGATCCCATTTGCTTTCCGGGCTGCCAGAGCGCACTGCTGGCTCATGTTAAGTTTCTCATCTATCAGGACCCCTAGGTCTTTCTCTGCCGAGCTGCTCTCAAGGACAACTCCCCCCAGCCTGTACAGGTGCCTGGGGTTCTTCCGGCCCAAGTGCAAAACCTTGCACTTTGCCTTATTGAACCTCATTAGGTTCACCCGAGCCCAGCTTTCCAGCCTGTCAAGGTCCCTCTGAATGGCCTCCATTCCCTCCACCGTATCGACTGCACCACTCAGCTTGGTGTCATCAGCAAACTTGCTGAGGGTGCACTCCATTCCCTCATCGATGTCATTAATAAAGATGTTAAAGAGCACCGGTCCCAAGACAGACCCTTGAGGGACACCGCTCGTTACCGGCCTCCACCTGGACATAGAGCCATTGACCACCACCCTCTGTCTGCGGCCTTTCAACCAATTGCTTATCCATCTAGTTGTCCACCCGTCAAATCCACTTCCCTCCAGTTTGGAGATGAGGATGTGATGGGGGACCATGTCAAAGGCCTTGCTCAGGTCCAGGTAAATGACATCAGTTGCTTTCCCTTCGTCCACCAATGCCGTCACTCCATCATAGAAGGCCACAAGATTAGTTAAGCATGACCTTCCCCTGGTGAAGCCATGCTGGCTATCTAGGATCACGTGCTCGTTCTTTATGTGATCAAGCATATTGTCCAGGAGGATCTGTTCCATAATCTTCCCAGGCACGGAGGTGAGACTCACCGGCCTGTAGTTACCCGGGTCCTCCCTGCTCCCCTTCTTGTAAATGGGAGTGACGTGACCCTTCCTCCAATCGTCCGGGACCTCACCTGACAGCCACGACTTCTCAAATATGATGGAGAGCGGCTCAGCAACCACCTCAGCCAGCTCCTTCAGGACCCTGGGATGCACGCCATCTGGCCCCATAGACTTATACTCATTCAGTCTAAGGAGGCACTCTCGGACTTGCTCAACCCTTACAGTGGGGAGGGATTTACCTCCTTGGTCCCCACATAGAGGTATGGGGGTGCAAGACTTAGGGACATGAAAAAGACTAGAATCCTGGCCACCAGTGAAGACCGAGGTGATACCAAGGCTAATACAATAACGTTCCAATGAAGCTGTCACAGAAGAGTTACCTATCTTTACCAGCCTGGCTGGTGTGTGATGTATGTTACTGAGACGCTCCTTCCTCTGTGTTTTATGAAGTAGATGCCGTTACATAAGGGCATTAAGGCATTGGATCTTAGCTTCAAGGCACAGTGAAGGCAGTTGGAAGGCAGGAAGGTGACAAGTTGGAATCATATTGTGAGCCCAAATTCAGCAAGCCGTTACTGCTAAACAGGGGCCTCAGGCATACGTTTTAAGTTGTTCTGATTCCTATAAGACTTAAACATCTGTTATAGGTTTGCAGTGTAGATGCCTAGGAGCCATGTTTTTCCTAGGGAGAACAGTGTGCTTGCGTATCTTGTGTGCTCTTCAGCAAGGACATGGTAAAAACCAGTCCTGGATGTTTGGTGAGGGAGCAGAGTGAGAGAGGCAAGCCCAGTTAGTGATGGGAGTCCTGATCCAACGGGTTTCTGTGCCTCTCTCTAGAGCAAAGACATTTGGAAATTTTCAGATTAGCTTTGGATAAGCCTCTGAGCTTCTGGATGCTTTTCATGACCAGTTCAGACCTCTCAAAAGCTTGAGGTTTGTCCTTTACTAATTTTCAAGGAATTGCATGGAAAAAAAAATGCATATTCCTTATTTTAAAAATAGAAGCAATAATGAATAAGCTAGTAGTGTCACTGTCATGGAGGAACACAAAGTAGTAGCCAAGCAATAGGAGAAATAAGGAAGAATGTCCTTTGGTTTTTTTCTCTAGGATCTCCAAGAACTGTTGATAAATGTGAAAATATGTAATGTGCACATAAAAAAAGATAGTTCCAACAGTTGGAAAAAAATAATGTGAGGTACCCAAGTTTTACCCCTGGTCAAAAAGCTTTGGAACTCTCCCAGAGTAGAGAACAATTTCCCTGATTTTTCATTTTGCTGAGCAGTTGAAAGCATCCAAGAGGACTTGCTAGCATCTGGATGAAGAGAGAGTGTTGAGAGGAAGAGGAAACCAAGTTGTTAAGATCTGTGAAGAAGGAAGGAATTAATTATTGTTTGAATTGGTAGATGCATAGAATTATAGAATCACAAGGTTGGAAATGACCTACAAGATCATCTAGTCCAACCATCCTCCCATCACCATTGTCACCACAAGCACTAAATCTCATCTTGTAGCTCCTCATCCAGATGCCCCTTGAACACTGCCAGGGACAGCAACTCCACCACCTCCCTGGGCAGCCATTCCAGTGCCTGACCACTCTGAGAAAAACCTCAGAGAGGTCTAACCTAAACCTCCTCCAGTACAACTTGTGGCCGTTCTTGGGTCCTGTTTGTCACCTGGGAGAAGAGGCCAAACCCCTCCTCATCATCACAACCTCCCTTCAGGAAATTGTAGAGTGCAGTAAGGTCTCCTCTGAGCCGCCTCTTCTCCGGACTAAACAATCCCAGCTCCCTGAGCCGCTCCACATAAGATTTGTGCTCCAGACCCCTCGTCAGTTCTGTTGCCCTTCTCTGGACATTGAGGCCTCAGTGTCTTTTTTGTAGTGAAGGGCCCAAAACTGGACACAGTACTTGAGATGCAGCCTCACCAGAGCTGAGTACAGGGGGATGATTCCCTCCCCGCTGCTGGCCACACTATTTCTAATGCAGGCCAGGATGCTGTTGGCCCTCTTGGCCACCTGGGCACACTGTTGGCTCCTGTTCAGCCGGACATCAACCAGTACTCCCAGGTCCCTTCCTCTTCACAGTCATCCAGCTGCTCAGCCCCAAGCCTATAGCACTGCATGGGGTTGTTGTGGCCAAAGTGCAGGACCTGGCACTTGGCCTTGTTGAACCTCAGCCCAGCGATCCAGCTTATCTAGATCCCTCTGAAGTGCCTCTCTGCCTTCAGGCAGGTCAGCACCACCTCCCAACTTGGAGTCATCTGCAAACATACTGAGAGTACACTCAATCCCTTCATCTAGGTCGTCAGTAAAGATATCAAACAAGATGGGCCCCAGTACCGCCCCCTGGAGTTGCCAGCTGGACTTAGCTCCATTAACCACTACCCTTTGGGTGCAGCCCTCTAGCAGTTCCTTAGCCAAAGAAGGCTATACCTGTCCAGGCCATGGGCAGCCAGTTTCCCCAGGAGAATACTGTGGGAGACCATGGAAAAGGCTTTGCTGAAGTCTAGGCAGACTACATCAATAAATAGCCTTTCCCTCATCTACCAGGCTGGTCACCCAGTCATAGAAGGAGATGAGGTTTGACAAGGACGACCTGCCTTTCATGAACCTGTGCTGGTTGGGCCTGATCCCCTGGATGCCACGCACATACCATGAGATCTCACCCAAGATGATTTGCTCCATAACTTTCCCGTGACTGGGGACTGGCTTGTAGTTCCCCAGATCCTCCTTACAGCCCTTCTTGTAGATGGGAATCACAAGAAGTACTGGTACCTGTCCAGTTAACCAGGTGCACTGGTAGATAGTGGAGAGTGGCTCAGCAATCACCCTCACCAGCTCCCTCAGCGCCCTAGGATGGAGCCCATCCGGTCCCATGGGCTTGTGACAGTCCAGATGGAGGAGGAGCTCTCTGACTGTCTCCACCTGAATCACCAGGGGTGTATTCTGCGTAGCATCCCAGACTTCGGGATCGGGGCACAAAGTGCCCTGATGATAACTGATCTGCCTTTTAAAGGCAGGTGTAAAGAAGGCGTTGAGGACCTCAGACTTCTGCTTATCCTCAGTGCTCACATTCCCCGCTGCATCAAGTAAAGGATGGAAATTCTCCTTGGTCCTTCTCTTACCATTGATATATTTATAAGAGGATTTCTTACTCTCTTACTGTGGTGGCCAGTCTGAGTTCAAGTTGGACTTTTGCCGTCCTAACTTCCTCCCTGCATACCTTAGCAACTTCCTTGCAATCTCCCCAAGTAGCCTGTCCCTTCAACTTTGTCACCTTACTGCCCTTCTTGTCTCCCTAGAGCCCATCTGACAGAAAAACATTATTTGAAGACTCATTTCAACAGGTATTGTACTAAAACATATTAGTAGTGGGCATGAGAAGTTGAATTGAAGAAATCTGTTACCTGTATGTCATTCTTAATGCCCTGACACCTTAATAATGTTATTTGAACAGAGACTAACAAAAACTAACAGTTAGCATACAGCCATGCTTGTTTATCTAAAGATCATGCAAAAATGTGAAATTCTGTCTCCAAGTGTCACTGTGTCCATGAAATAAATATAAATATAAATATATATATATATATGTTTGGGGGTTTTTTTGCACAAAGACGAGAACTGTGTTGGAAACTTCAAAAAAAAATTCCGTAGAAATAATTTTAAACAGCATTTAGTTTTAAAGCATTGTAGTTCGGTACTAATTTTGTAAGAGCAAGCTTCCAGGTTTGTTATGCACCAGTTGTTCTAATAACAAGTGGTGTTTTTTTTTTTTTTTCCTGACACTTAAAAGCAGGAACTGGGGACTGAGGAATAGAAGGGATAAATAGTCAGTTAAAACTTCTACTGCTATAATGATAAATAATAATTCTTTAAAAATCTGAAAACTTAGGCTGGTTTAAGTGTCTAGAGAGGTAAAACGTATTTCACTCAAGAATGATGAAGCGTTTTTTAAAAAGCTTAGGAGATGAATGCATTTTTAAAAAGCAGAAATGTGAAAGACGAAAAGTAGTGCATCTCTGGTGATTAATCTTGGGATTGTTATTGTAAGCAAGGAAGAAAGGGTGAAAGAGCTTTTGAGATATTTACAAGTTGAAATAGGACTTTTGGATCAGTTTTGAAAAGGTAGCATGTTCTGAGCTGGGTAATGTGCTGCTAGAAGGTGCAGTAAGTGAACATTTCATTAGGAAACTTCAGTAGTTGGCATTTGAGTAAAGATGCCATGAAATTGAGACCTGAAAGGGAAAAAAAGATCGAAGGCTTGATTCTTGAGATTAAAGAATCTCAAGTAGGTGTGTATTTTTTTCTTTATCCTTGTTATCCTGTGACTTACTGGATTTTAGAAATCAAGCAAATACAACAGTGAGAGAAAGCTACAGGAAAGAAATTTACACTAATTGGTCTTTAATCGAGGGGCAAAGAACTTGTGAATAAATTCTAATAAGTACCATCTGTAACAAAATTTACCTTAAGAACAATGTCACTCCATTAACGTTCTGTGGAGAGTCTAAGAGTGAAAGAGCAGTATAACCTTTTGTAAACATAGTCACCTCTTTGCATTTGTCTGTGTAGTAAAGGTGAGCTGGACACTTGCTCAGCACTATCATTTGCACATTTCAAAACAGTGTTTTGGTTTTTTTTAAATAACATCTGATAACCTGAAGGTCTTTTGGTGCAGAAGTGTGTTGTTTTTATTCTCTGTATAGTTCTTTTGATGCATGTGTTACTATAATGGATCAAAAGAGAGCACAGAGCCTTCTGAATACCAGTACTAAGCTGCTTGTCAATGGCATGGAAGAGAACTTGTAGACATTACAGATTACTTTTTCCTCCTCCTCACCTTTACTTCAAAGTGTGCAGCATTGCCAGACAGCATTCAGGTGATAGTTTGTGTGAGCTTTTCAAGTACAAAAAGTTTGAGTAGGTTTCCAAGTAGGACCAGCAGTCCTACCAGGAGAAGCTTACATAGGAAGTAGGGAAATAAAAAACTCAGAACTTGTCAAAAACAACTTTTGCATTTCACTCTAAGTGTTAGTTTCAAATTTATCCACTCTGCTGGCTACCTATGCTTTTATTAATTTACACTTAGTATTTTGAGGGGGTTTCTTTTTGGCTAGTTTGGCTGTTTGAATTTTTTTTTTTAATTTCTAGCTCATTGCCTCAGAAAAAAAAGCAATGAGGAAACTTAGGGCTGTAGCAAGAACTTTTCTGAAAGCTGTCTCTAGAGAAAATACAAACTACATGTCAATTACAGCATCTGTACTGATACAGAAGTCTTCTAATCTGGAGTCCATGAAAGGCTTTGCCCCTTTTGAGTAAACACGGAAGTACCTGAGCATTTCAGAGAAGAACCTTCAGACCTCTAAGCAGTGTGCACTGAGCTCTAAATGCAGAGGTCAGTAGCTGGACCTGCTTACCAGCACTGCTGAAGGAAATCACTGTAAATGTGCGGTAAAAAAATCACACCTGGCAGGGAGGATACCTTTTTATTAATCACCAAAAAAGCAAATGATGCAAATTCCCAGGAAGCTTTGCAATAATGTTGAATCACTTTCTGGTCCCACTTTTTGAGAAAATCTGCAGAATTACTTTGTTTGGAAAGACCTTGAGAGTTCATCTAGTGAGGCCCCTCTGCTCAAGCTGAGTCAGTTAGAGCAGGTGTCTCATTTGAAAGGAAGAAGTAACTTTATTTTGCCATCCATCAGCTCTCCTGAGGTTTTGTATTGTATTTTGGAGAGATCAAATTGAGAAGCACTGTTGCATCACAGCACTAAATACATCACGGTGATGTTTTCAGTAATGATGTTTCTATGTTTATAGTTAAGGGCATTTGCATTTTATGTTGGGGAAATGTTCATCAAGTGGTGGTTTCACAGCAGCTGTCAACAGAACACCACCACACCATGCTGTTACTGCCCCTCAAAGGAAGACGGGGAGAGAAAATGTGGTTGGAAAATAAATGAACGAAATGCTCATAGGTTGAGATAAGGACAATTTAAAGGAAAAGGAGGAAAAAGAAAAACACCAAACAAAGGCCATACAAGGAGAGAAAACAATTATCCTCTGCTCATCATAGAATGGCCTGGGTTGGAAGGGACCTCAAAGTCCACCTGGTTCCAGCTCCACTGCTGCCAGCAGGGTTGCCAGCCACTAGATCAGCTTGCCCAGGGTGCCATCCAGCCTGGCCTTGGAGACCCCCAGGGATGGGAAATCCACAGCTTCTCTCAGTAGTAAGCAGTGTTTGGCCACCCCTTGGAAAGCAAGGCCTCAGTACATGTTGTGGCCCTTCCCCAGCTCCTCATGCTGTGTGTGGCATCGTATGGTATGCGATATCCCTTCAATCAGTTTAGATCAGTGCCCTGCTGATGTCCTTCCCCCTCCTCTTGCCCACGCCCAGCCTGCTGGCTCAGGGGCTGCAGAGTTGATGCTGTGCCAGCACTCTTGGCAGGAGCCAAAACATGGCTGTGATACCAGTGCTGCTCTGGCAGCAAGTGCAAAGCACAGCGCCGTGTGGCTGCCGTGGGAACAGCAACCTTGTCCCTGCCTGCCCCAGTACAGCACCCCTGCATATGTGCATCACTGCTATAGAGAAGCACATACCAACATAGAAATTGCAATGTTGCACCTGTTATTCTGGCTATTAAACCATATAGAGAGAACAGAAATCTGAGCAGTGTTTGTTGAATGAAGGTTCTTCTTATTTTGAAGTTTCTAATGAGAAAATTCCTCTTTCTCAGGAACGTATTATTTTGTTAACTTAGGAGCTTGGAATATTTTGATTTACAAGATAGTCCCATAAATATACTGGAGTTGAAGATAATTCATTAAGCATTCTGAGTCTTTTCCTTCTTATCTGCTATTACTTCACAAGGCAGCAGGTAATGAAACATACAACAATGTCATTACTTGAAAGGTTTTTGTATTCTATAGGCATTCCACTTAGAGGCGGTGGGTAATTTGTCAGCCCAGTGACAGATGAATTTAAGGATACAACTGTACCTAGTGCACAGTTTGCTTATGCACATCAGTGAGGTGTAGTCTGTAAATCTTACAAAACCACAGTTATTGTGTAACGTTTCCTTAACTTGATTCGTGAGCTCTAAACAGATAAGAAAAGTCCTTATATTCTTCGTACCCATCTCTTCTACTGCGTGCACAGTCTGGACCTGGTTATTTATAATTACATTTTCATCCTTGCAGAGAGAATGATATTGAAGAATGTGGCTTGGAAATGTTTTTCTCAGTTGCTAAAGAAATTCTAGGTGAAATCCAAAGCCATGATTTGAAGCCAAATGGTAGCAACATTCTTGTGACGGAAGAAAACAAAGAAGAATATATTAAGTAAGATTAAATGAAGATTTTAAAATACTCTTATCTGTCCCATTTCTTTTAGCTCAATCAAGAAAATACTGTCACACTATGTAATCTGAAGCATTATTGAAATTCTGCCTATGAATAAGTACTGATGGCAAAATGTGGCAAAATGTGGCAATTGTTAAGATTCCACATTTGAAAAGAAAATATTGATGGAAACATTTAAAATAGATATATATTACATTTCCAAAAAGTAATACATATATTACTTTTCCCAAAAGATTCAGTTTAGTAGAAGCTCCACTTGTTGTGTTTTTTTCCCAGAGATAATTAAGTTTAGCAGAACATCGTGACAACAAATGTGAACGTCAGGTACTTCACCGTACCATTGCACACATTTATTATTCACATTTTGGCTTTGTAGACTGCTGATATTCTATCCAGCCATTTATGGTGTTGCTTGTTTTTAACCAAAGAACAGTTTTGGATGCTTTTGTGGTAAACTTGAGTTTTTAAAAATGCATAGTTTTGATACTAGTTTCCATGTGAACTGCCCTGATAGAGCTGTTATGTCTAGGCATTTGTAACAAGGCAGCATTACGAACAATGTAATGTGTTGTACTGTTGTAAATGAGGAATTATGATATAGCAGTAGCAGATCGTTTTAAAGCAAGGACAGGAGCCTATGAGTGATTACAGAAGAAAAACATGAGCGATGAGGTGCTTTGTCTCAAAATATCCCCTTCTTGTCTTGTAATATCCCCAGCGAGCAGCAGTATATAAGCTCTGCTTTAAGGTGTGAACTTCAACATCATCTTACATAGAGGATTTGCTCAGAACAAAAAGAAACAAATAAGAAACCACTACACACGTGGCAGGCATGAGGTAAATTGAATGAGTAGAATTTTCCTCTTATGATATGTTCTATGAAGGCTTTTTTGTGGGAAAGGTTTGAGGGATGAGGGAGTAGGAATTGCTTTCATCATGAGTCGTCCAAAAACATTTCACAGAAATTGTAATGTTTGCAGAAGGAACATATTGGCATTTTGCAGTTGTGCAAGATATTAATTGGGATGAAGAGTAAGGAGTATCTGCAGAAGACCATTCTCCTCTAGTTTTGAGGAGCCCAGGCAGAGCTCAGATTGCAGCCTAAGTAATATTCTTTTGCCATAATAGGTCCTGTGTTACGCTTCCCAGAGTTTCATCTCTTCTTTAGATTCCAGTTCTCCTGACAGCTTAGGCTTGAATTCAGCATATCTGCTTCTCCCTGGGTTCAGGTTCTTTGGGTCTTCTGCCTGCTTTTCACCTTTTTGCAGAGCAAGGTTTCATGATTAACTGTCTTTTCCTACAAAGGACTCACTCAGATGGCCTTGAAAGCTCTGAAGATGCTGCTTCAAATAAAAACAAGACTGTTAATGGCAGTGATTCCCCACTACTCACCAATGGAAGCTGCAAACCTTCTCGACCTCGCAGGCCTTTCTGACCACCTCCACCCACACCCCGCAGACCCACATCAGTAGCTGGTGCATATTCTAGGGCCAGACATCCACTTCAAAGCTGTGGATTCTCTGTACAGTCTTAAAATGAACGTAACGTTTTCCGATGCGTGTTTTTAACTACAGTTTTTTTCAGGGTAAATTCTTGGATATATAACTTCTATTTTAACAGCTTGCATTCAATATTGTTGTTCCTCTTATAAGTAATTTCTGTTTCCACGACAGGTAAGTGATGATTGCAGCGATACTGCTAAATATGTTGGAGCTGGTGCCAAAAGAACATGAGTGAGTGCTACTGTTGCATTCAGTTAACTTTAATGAGACCCGTGAACAAATCTGCTGAAGGACTTACAGAACTGCCTCAAGTAGATAATACTGGAGCTTGAAAGACTAGTGATTTGTTTCTACAGTCCTGGTTAAATTATTTGAAACAGCAGCACTTCAAACACTGATTGCGTGAAAATAAATATGTTTTTTAGTCCATCTTATAATTCAGAATCTACAAAGCTTTAAGACAGTGATAGGTGTTGCATACACTACCATGTGTTTTGGTGATCTTATTGTCACAATTGATAAATACTGAGGCTGGACGGAAAACTAGGCTGCAGTAATTATTTTAAAAGATAAAGGCAGTGTAGTTTAGTAATAAGACTTGTGTATAGTTCTTAATACTGCCTACCAAATGGCCTGCATGGGAAAAAAAATCTGAAAGCGTTTAAAGAATGCATGTATTCTCCCTTCCACAGCCTTAATTTTTCCCCGTTGTGTCAAATATCTTCTTGAAAATGTTATGCATGCTGCCTCTTAAATTGTTGCAAATATTAAATGGGAAATCCATCAATGCAAGCAAGTAGCTTTTTCTTTATAATCATGTAATGTTTAGAAAATGCAGACAAGTTGCTTTGGTGAATAACTTTTCTTTGTCATATCAAAGCTGTGCAGCTGATAGCTGATAGTTCTTGGGTTGAAGCATTTTTACAGAGTGCAGCTAAAGTTGCCTTTTGTGTGTGTCTGTGTGTGTGTGTGAAATAGAAAATGTGGCTATATGTGCGCACTACTTCAAACCACCACCTTTTGCACGTCAACTTTTGTGACTTACAAATTCTGAAATAGGTTACCAATAAGGAGAGAAATACCAATTAAAGATTTATTTTTTTTCTTCTGACATGTCTGGCATCGTAGGAAGTGTAAATGGTTCTCCATCCACGTCCACAGAGAATGATGGGGCCAGTGCAGGTTCACTGGCAGGTGCAGCTGCAAATACATCTTCAGAACCGAGCCCTGAGGGGGGAACAGCAGCAACAACAGCTCCTGCAACTGCTGCACTCACCACACCTCCAGTATCAAGACAAGTGCAGCCAGTAAGTCCTCCAACTCAGGCACTAATTGCAGACTGTCAAGGTCCTCTTCCACCTGGGTATGAGTTTAATGAATTTTTCTGCTGCCTTTTCTGTTTTCTTATTTTAAGCATACCAAAATACACGTAACATCTGTCTTTTGCTGCATAACAAAAATTCCCAAAAGCTTTTAAAGTGAAGGTTTTCTAAACTATTTGGCCTAGTAGACCTTCAGGTGTGTGTGTGTGTGTGTGTGTGGTTTAATCAATAAGGAATTAATTTTTAAGTAGTTTTGATGCTTGTTGCGAGTTGCTAAGTCAGTGAAACAGAGGTTTTAAATAGTGAGACAACTTGCTGTCTTCAAATTAGAAAGAAGTCAAGTAGTAAGAAACTGGTATAAATAAGTAGAAGGAAAGTTACTGTTGGACATAATCTGCTATATGGCTTTAAATTTCATAGTTCATACATTGCACCTCCTGAGAGCAATGTGGGCGCAGTGAGATACTTCATACCCATGTGGAATTTGTCAGATGATTGGTCTCTTGCCTCAGAGATATTATTTAGATTCTTAACTTTTTCTTAAAAAAACAGAAATGTTTCTGTACTCTGAGTAAGAAAGGGAAAGCAAAAGCTTCTTAATGCAAGTGGTATAATAGTTGAATTATTACCTGCTTTACTGTGCCTGCAGTTAAAGCAGTAGGTGGTCGAGGCTTGGATTACCATGCTTACAGGATAACCATGAAAGCAATTTTGAAAACATCAGTTGTTGCTTTACCATTTTTATTTCATTAGAAATGGCAAATTATTGTGCATTTCTCTCCATGTTACATTTGATACAAATACAGGAGTAAGTCAGCGTCCCAAATGCTGCATATTCAGAAAATACAACTTCAGTGCCCTTATGATGAACTGCTTCTGTGTGATGTGTGGAGAGGGTGAAAGAGGCCAAGGGCCCTTTTCTCGGGTTCGGCTCCCCTGTGCCCTCTTGCTCGCCGGAGAGAAGGGCTGCCCGCTGGGCACAGGGAGCGCCTTCTAGCTCCCGTCCCGTGCCCCGTCCTCCAGCCCCCTCCTTGTCCTATGCAGAACGCCACTCCCAGCAGCAGCACAGGTGCCACTGCAGAACCTTCCCCATGTCACAGCTGTCACCTTGGTCGCTGCCGCCCCACCCGGCGCACTCGTCTCCGAGAGTGCTGGGCAGGTGGCAGCCATGTCCAGCACGAAGAGAGCGAGAGAAGAGGATAGCGTGGTTTTAAATGGGAAGAGGGAGCTGGGGGCCCCAGAACCGAAGAGGAGGAGGGGGCCCGCCGTGACCATCAAGTGGAGGAGGGAGAGGAGGAAGAGAGCTCGGTTCCATCACACCCAGACCACCGCTGTGACCGACCATGGGGAGCCCATGGAGGTGGATCTGCCTCCAGAGGAGCCCATGGAGGTGGATCCGCCTGCGGCACAGCTGGCCTGGCACCACACCACCGTGCCAGGCCCCGCATCGGCGCGGTCACAGCTCCGCCATCGCTGGTCCGGGCGCTGGGCTCCTTACCCGCCGCGCGGCCCCACCCCCAGCATTAGCTGGGTGGCATTGTTTAACATCTGCTCCTCCTCCACCTTGTTGCTCCTCCGCGGTTCTGCAGGCCTCCAGTTCCATCTTCCCCTTTTAGGAGTTAGGTCCCCCTTCTGGGTTTTGTTGTTGATGTTAGTGTTAGCATAGTTTTAGTGTTAAGTTTAGTTTTAGCGTTAGGCATAGGTTACTGTTAGTAGTTTAGAGTTAGGCATAGATTGCTGCTAGCAATTGGCAGTACATGCCGCTCACTCAGTAAGCACTCCCCTGATTTACCATGCAGAGAAATGAGTGCGAGTGCACTGAGACGGGAGGTTTGATGACGTCTGCGATGAATTGAATTTCCGTCTTGTGACTTTTCTGTTGCAGAACATCGAGGAAGAGAGTATTGAGTGGCTGAGAAATGGAGTTGGGACTCAGGGGAGCAATAGGTGCCTGTGTGACCCTTGCCAGGTAGGTGTGCCTTACTGTAAGCGTGCGCTAAGGTGGTGCTGTTCAAACACAGCTTGTGGCACTGTCTGCAACAGATCTGCTTTCTGTTAAGCTTTTCCCTTATTTCATGTCCACCTATCCTCTTCAGCTCCTGCTCCCCTCACTTGCAAGTGGAGCAATGCTCAAGTTGGAGGAATCTTTTCCTCGGCAGGTGGTAAAAGACGATGCAGCTGCGTTTCATGCCCTTCTTTGTTATTGGGTCAGTAGACCAAGGATATCTTCAGAACAGCTAAGTCAGCCTGTAACACCAATGTGCATGTGAGAATGATGACTCTTTTTACCCTCTTGTAGAAAGCAGCCTCCTTGAGAGTGGGAGAGCAGCAGGCTGTCTGCTCTGTGGCTCCTGAAGGGCATTTCTCCCCAGCTGAGATCCCTGAGCCCACGCTGGTGGAGAATGTGCTGCACCACGATCTCTTCTGCGGAGCCACTTTGCAGCTTCTCTGTGCGTCAGTTGTAATCATGCCAATTTCCAGGTGCCATAAGCCAGTAAGTCATGCTCTCTGAGGCTGATAGAAAGGCACAGACAATAGGCAGGGAGGGAACAATTTGTAGCTGTTGCCTACGGTAGTGTGTCCCGGCACTGCTGAAAGTGGTATAGTTCTGTCCCTCCTTCGATGTGCGTGCTGTACCTGATGCACGCAAGAAGCCTTGAGGTGCAAGCTCATCTTATCCTGCTGCTGCTGCTGTGCTCTGTGCACTGCCAGGCAGTGTCCAACCCCTGTGCAGGTGCTGCCTTGCAGAAGATGGCTTTGGATTCTAGTTTGTGTGGGTCTTTTGGGATTGAGATAGAAGTGGAGTTTCTAGTGTGCCCTAATGTCAGGAAGGCGGTTTCCAGTACTGGCAGCCAAAGCTGCCCAGGAGGATGACTTGAGCTCCCAAAGCGAGCTGTCAGCCAGTTGTTAGCTGTGAAGGTTCCCTGACCGTTTCTGAATTGATTCTTGTAGGACTCACACGGTCTTGGGACTAAGACTTGGGAGACAGTGAAAAAACCCAAGGCAAGTGCTGCTCAGCTGAGGAAGAAAGCCAAGAAGGAAAGCAAAAAGAACCGATAAGGGCTTGACCGAGGACACTAGAATCATCTGGAATGGTTCCTCAGAGGTGGCACCAAAAGCAGCTGACTGAGTCGTCTGGTTTTCTGGCATGGCCGTGCTCTCCCTGTCACGGACAGTGCAGAGGAACTAAGGCAACTGGGAGGGAAGGGCTTGTGCTGCGTTCCAAGCCAAGAGGACTTGCCAGAGGCAGGACTTCATCTATGGCAAGAGATGGAGACGCTGTGTTCTTTCAGGATGCGTCTCTTCAGGGCCAGAGCCGGTCTAGTATGAGATTGAAATACAGCTAGCCGGGCCTGGAGAGAGAAGAGGTGATGTCAGGCTTCTCCTTGTGTCTGACTGGAGGCTGAATGACTCACTGCTAAGCAGAAATCCTGGATACTGGGGTTTCATTTTGGGCTGTGTTGAGAAATACAACCCAAATCCTTTTGTATTGAATAAAAACGAAATCAACTTTTTAAAAATTGTGCTGCCTGTTTCCGTAGCTGGTCAAAAGGTCCCTTGCTTGGGCTGGCAATTGCGGGGCGATGAACCGGTTGGCTCTCCCCTGAAATTCTGCTGGTTTTCCCCCATTTCCTTGTTGGTCTTCCCAATGGGTGGCTTTTCAGCCCAACTGTAACTGCTAGCAATAGGCTGTGAGCATCCCCTTGCTCTCCAAGGACTGCTAGCAAAAGCACAAAGGAGGAGAAGCAGCCCGGGAGGAAGAAAGGTGTCCCTGCACTCAGCCCCTTGAGCTCGCCTCTTTCCTGATGGCTTTTTCAGCCTTGGGCTGTACTGAGGGTTGCTGTTTGCCCTGGGAAGCCCAGCTGCACGCAGGCAGCCATGGCCTGCACATCAGCCTCCCGTTTAGGCACGAAGAGTTGAGGTGTGGGTGGGATGGTGTGAAGAGCAGAGCTGGGAGTGGGGAGGAGGAGAGGGCAGCAGGAGAACGTGCCTCGGGCCCAGAGCTCAGCCCCGAGGAAAGGAGATGGTTGTAAAGAGAAAACCAGCTTCCACTATTTTTAAGTGGTCATTGCATCTTAGGTCTGGGTCTGGATCCAGCAGGGGGGCCCACGTGCAGCCGTTCGGGAGGAAAGTCCGAGAGCAATTCCACAGCAAAGAAGAGGCAGTTTCGGTGCTAAGGCCTGTCTTCCAGCTGGACATCGGGGTGCTGTGGCTGCAGGACCTCCAGTCCCCCAAAGACATCATCCCTGGTGAGAAGGCAGCAGCCACCTTCCCCTTTCCACCACACGTCCGGCCGGGTGTGTTATCCCTGCTCTTTGGAAACGGCAGAGAGCAGCGGAGAATTGTCTGCAAAGCTCAGGGTACAGTGTGAGTTCCTCCAGGAGGAATGAGGAAGAGCTGTTTCTCTGAAGGACCTTTTCTATGGGATTTGGTCACAATCATGTTGCATGGGAATGTGGCTTGCTGTGGCAGTGAGGCTGTGCCTTCTCCTGGCAGACGATGTCAAGACTGAGTCGCTGAACTACCATCAGCTCTCGCGAGCCTCCGGCATCCCACTGCACATGGTACAGCGCTGCATGCAAGAGTGCATGCTCCTGTACTGTCATCTCCCGAGGAACAACGAACCCTTCTCGGCGTTATGACGTGCCAAGATGACTTTCTCCTCACGAGGTTCTTCTAAAGCTGCATTGCAGCACTGGAGGGCAATACCAGAGTCATTGCACTGTCCCACACTAAGTTGAGGTTTTGAGGGTGTGCAATCAAATCACCACTGGCCAGCCTGGATGTGGCAGGCTAGCCAAATGTCTTTCCCCATGCTTGCCTCCCGGAGTGATGGGGAGCCGAATGCTGATCCCTATTCATGGCAGAAATTCTTCTCTTCACCCTTCAGGAGTCTCTCCACACTGCACCGGAGCCCGTCATTACATCTGTGGGAGCACAGGGGGAGACCGAGGTGCACGGGGTCCTGCAGACTCCACGTGTCTGTTTGCAGCACGCTCCCAGCATGAGCAGGCAGCTCCCGCAGGACGAAGAAAGCGGGACAGAAGAAAGCACCTACTTCTGCTCAGACCAGCACAGCACTCCATGCAACAGAGGAACGTGAGTGCTGCAGGTAACGGCGCCGCACGGTGCGACAGCAGAGGCTCGATCAAAGCTGCCAGTCGTTCCGCGGCTCAGAGTCCCGTGCGGAGGAAGTCGTCTTGGCCCGGTGGTTCCGCCGCGGGCGCCGGCTCTCGCCGCGGCTCGCTCTCCCTCGCCTTCTCCCACGCGACAGCGGAGGCTCGCTCAGAGCTGCTCGCTCTCCACGCCGCTGCGGAGCGGCCGAGCCGCTCGGAGCCGGACAGACCGTGCGCAGTACGGCCGCTGCCACGGCGCGACCGTGTGGGCCGGTGCCCGCCGGGGCCGGGCCGTCCTTCCGTCCTACCCGAGCCGCCGCCGCCGCCGTGGAGCGACCGAGTCGGTCGGTGCTGGGCGGACCCGGCCCGTTCCGGGCGTACTCGGGCTGCGTGGATCGGCGGCAGGCGCGGCTGACTGCCCCCGCTGTGAGGGGTGTCCGGCCTCTGTGGGTGCCTGTGCCAGTGCTGCAGCACTTACAGTGCGGGAGTGCTCCTGATGTTTGGTGGCAACCTCTGGTCCTGGCACTGGGCTCCACTGGATGCAGCCTGGCTCCGTCCTCTCTGCCCCTCCCTGCAGGGATTGATGGCCGTGGGTGGGATCCCCCTGAGCTGCCCTTCTCCAGGCTGGGCAGCTCCCTCTCTCTCAGCCTCTTGTCATAGAAGAGGTGTTCCAGTCCTTTCACCATCCTGGTAGCCCTCCATTGGACTCTTTCCAGCATGTCCATCTGTCTCTTGTACTGGGAGCCCAGACCTGGACACTGTTCTCCAGGTGCAGCCTCACCAGTGCCGAGCAGAGCAAAGGTAATGGTGCAGAATAATGGTCCTTACTGCTACAGGTCAGGACTAGGGCTATGATGGGAGCACGCTGCTTTATGATTGACATGGAGAACTGCTAGGAAGAAGGCCTGGTGGGCCTGAACACAGGTGCCAGGTGGCCCAGCTTTTATTTCACTGGAAACCAGGTACTCCATGGGCAGCAATGTGGAGATATGTTCTCCATGTAGTTGTGCCCCTGTGGCTTCTTTCTGATGTGCCTGGGAAGTCCCACTAGAGCAGACTGCTGCGTGAGACAGAAGCCTGATACAACATCACTTGTGTGGGTGGAGTTTTACTGTCTGTGTTCACCTCTTTTATGTTTGTTTGTTTCTTTGTTTGTTTGTTTTCAGTTCAACTCTTATGTGTGCAAGTCTGCCTTTACTAAATCCTTTCCTTGTGACCTTAGGCAACAATCAAGCGGGCCTCAGTTTTCAGCGCTGAGCAAGAAGCGCAGGCGCTCAGGAAGGTCATGAAGGGCTTTGGTAAGTTGATCTCCCTCCACAGGTCAACTTTTATTTTTTCCCCAGTGCTGGGAATGGCTGCTCTGGTGATCTGTTAGAGGGAAGCATAGCTGCTTGCAATGCTCCACTGTCCTAAACACATTGCACAACTGTCCTAAAAATCATTGAAAAGTGGAAACAGAACTGCCCTTCATGTCCCAAAATGCAACTGCTCTGGTGGTGTGGGTCCTGGCAGCTTTGTGCGCATAGCTGTAGTCCTGGGGCTGTTGAGAACCGTCTGTGTAGGGTACTGGAGGTGGCACAAGAGCAGAGGGCTCTTCTGATTCTTGTGCAAGCAGCCTGACTGGCTTCCATTTGTTGGTTTCAGGCACAGATGAAGATGCCATCATTGGTGTCTTGACCAAACTAAACGTTTCCCAGTGTCAGCAAGTTCTGAGCACTATTGGCAGGGTAGGTGGTCTTCAGAGATGTGTGAACGTGGTTGTGTCACTTAGGTGAAAAGTGAGAAATGACCTAATCTCCGTAAGAGAAAGGTCAGCAGAGACTTTACCTGACCAGGGTTGTTTTGTTCTTGTTCAGTTCAGAGCAGTTGTTGATGCAAGGAAGGTTGGAGCCTGAAGAGAAGTGGTGAACAGCTCAGTTCCTTCTGTCCTCTTGGCCTTCTAGGGTTTGATTGATGACTTGAAGTCAGAGCTGAGTGGGAATTTTGAGAGGGTGATCATTGGGATGACTCCCACCACCATGTATGATGTGCACGAACTAAGGAGTGCTGTGAGGGTTTGGAAATCTTCCTTCTGTATTGCTTAAGTTCTGTCCAAGGATTTATTGCTTTGTTATGTATGTTTTCTTATTTATTACTAACTCTTAAAGAAACCTGGTTGCACGTCACAAGCAGTTGCTGGTATCTTAAATCTTGCCATGGCAATTCCCTAGGGAGCAGGAAAGATGAAGGTTGCCTGATTGAAATTCTGGCTTCTTGCACCAATGAAGAGATTCGTCACATTAATGAGAACTACAAGCTTCATAAGTAGTGTGAAAGGCCAGGCCTTGTCCTGCTAATGATGATGGCTGGAGTGCTGCAGTGATGCTGAGAGCCGTGGGCATGGTTCTGTACTTAGCTACATTATGGCTAGAAAATGTGGGCAGCACCCAGGTGGTGGCCCTGCTCCTAACGGATGCTGTGTGTGTGTTCTTGCTAGAATCTGGCTGCTCCCTTGAGGATGGCATCTGACACATCTTCCATGTTTCAAAGGGTCCTTGTGTCCCTGACAGAGTGAAGTGTGACTGCCACTGGGGCAGGGGGGAGAGGAGCTAAGAAATTTGATTGGCAGCACAAAGTAGCAGGTCTTGAAAATGGTAATAGCTGTGGTAGGCCAATTAGAAGACTGCTAGCAATGAAAATGAAATATTTCTGAGGGACGGTCTGGATTTAGCTGAGAGTGCTGCAGGAATGATAGAACGTTTGTGCAGTATATAAGGAGCTTGTTGTTGCAAAGCGTTCTTTTGAATCTGTCATGGTTTTATGTTTTTTGGTTTTCAGTATTCTGCATCGAAACATCATGTAGTGTGCTGGAATTAAAGTGTTAATGCTCCAATTCCAGGTACCTGTCCCTATACATTACAGAAGTCATGGATCTGACCCTTCCGGGTGGGGCGGGCTCTTACTGCCTGGCAGTGGGTGCTGGAGGTGCTTTCCCAGCCGTTCCAAGCTTTCCAGGTTTGACTCGGTCTCAGGAACTCTCTCTCCTATCTTATTTGATTTATTAGTCTCAATTTCAATTAGATTGTGTTATATTGTGTTATCTTGCATTCCGATATCATAGTAAAATAAGTTTTCCTCCTTGCCGCTGTTTTTTTTAATCTCCCTTCCTTCCTTCCCATTTTGTGGGGCCGGGGGGTGTGGGGGGCAGGGGCCTACTGCCCCCTGTCACAGGCATAGATTGATCTAGTAAACTCCGTGTTAACTCTCTGACTTTCTGCCATGGACTCTTCCCCTTAGTTTTTGATGGTAGTGAGGCATTGCTGACAAGGACATAACAGACAGCATTAAATCTGAGGTGTCAGGAGACCTGGAACATGCGTTGCTGGCTGTGCGTGAGTGCTCTGCTTTAAAACGTTGTCTACAAAGTGATGTAATGATGAGAGGTGCTGTGTCTTTCCTCGAGTGGCTGTTAACATGGCAGACATGGTTTGTCTTTGTTTATGGGCACAAAGCCAGGCTAGGTGGGACTTGGAGCACCCTGGTGTAGAGGGAGGTGTCCCTGCCTATTACAGGGGGTTGGAATTAGATGATCTTAGGGGTCCCCTCCAACCCAAACCATTGTATGATTCTATGCTTTACAGACCCAGTCAGGTGAGAAAGCTATCTTGTGCTTTATGGTACAGTGTGCTTGGTCATAGGGTGCTTTGGCAGCAGAGGTTTGCTCCCAGGAGGCATGAAAGCCTTCGTGCAAATACTGCTGTGCACCAGGCACAGAGACGTCAGCTCACAGCACATCACTGACTGGATGCCTGCACTGCAGCTGCTGTTTGTTAACCTGGAGGTGCATCTTGACAGAAGAAACACCTGCACCAAGAAAGTGCTGCAGCTTTGTGGAAAACCTCCTGCTTTTACTGACCGTAATTCTCTTGTTCTTGTCTCTCCTTAGAGTAAAATGCATGCGAAAAAAGCCTGCGTGCTTTGCTGAAATACTGTGTGATTCCATGAAGGTAAACATGGAGTAAGATTGCTTGCTTCCTTCTTGCATTTTCATGCTCGAGTCAGCAGCATCATGGCAATCGTGAGATGGAAGCTGCAGCCAGTCAGGAAACTGGCTTTTCTAGGAAACATCAGGCTTTTCTGCACATCAGGGTAGTAGTCATACTCAGGAGCAAGCTGCTGCTAATGGATCGCTCCATTAATGCAAAATTGCTGTAATTACGAGCAGCTCCTGCACAAGACTGGGCACTGACACCTTTGTGTCTGTGGGTGATTCTCCAGCACGTTCTGTGTTAGCTGCACGGGGCTGCTTTCCTTTCTAGGGCCTGGGAACAGACGACAGCACTCTGATCAGAGTGATGGTGTCCTGCTCTGAAAAAGGATCTTTTTAGATCTGCTCTTCTTACCTGTATCCTCTCTTCTGTTCTGCCCTCTTTCTTCTCCCCTCTTGTTCATCACTCTTCTCCCCCTTACAAGCTCCTCTCTTCCCTTTTTCCTTTGTTCTGCTCAATCTTTTCTCTCCTCTCCTTCTCTCCTCTTCTCTCCTCTTTGTTGGCAAGAGGACTCCGAGCTCCCTTGCTGGTGCGGAGAGAGAGGCTCAGACTCCCTTGCTGGTGCAGAAGGAAGGATGAAGGACCTTTACTGAAGATGCTTACAACCTTTTATACCCGTGCAACAGCAACTTACATGTAGGAAGCAGGAGCCTTGTGTGTGTTTATGTCTGGCTCAAGTTACTGCTAAGTTTCTTTACTCATTAGCAAGATAATGACTTTCTTTATCCCACATCTCCCCCTTTGCTATTAAGAGAAAAAGAAGCATGGTTCAAAAACAATCCTAAAATTAGCTAAACTAAAATTAATACACTGAACAAGGATGGGTTCTGTAGAGTACAAACAGCAGTCCATATTAACCAGTTCCAACGATTCCAATTCTTATGATTCCTTGGTGACACAGTTGACAAAGTGCGTCTTGTCGCTGTGAGTCCAAACCACTGATGAAAGTGCTGTGGTCATGTTACAGCAGATGATGAGACGGATGGCCAGACCCCCCAGATTCGCATGAGCACCCACTGGACACCCCAGGACTCCTCTGGGACATCCCCAGACCCTTCTGGATGACTCCAGGACCACTCAGACCCACATGAGAACTCCCTGGACCCTACCAGACCCTGCTGGGCCATTTCCAGATCAGCCCAGGGACTCCTCAGAGCTCTTGGGCCCACAGTGGGAACTTCTAGATCCTTCCATGGTGCCACAGGACCAACCCGGGGACTCCCTGGACATCCCAAGGTCACAGAATCACAGAATCGTAGGGGTTGGAAGGGACCTCCAGAGATCATCGAGTCCAACCCCCCTGCCAAAGCAGGATCCCTACACCAGGTCCCTCTGGGATATCTCCAGACTCTTCTGGTTGAGTCCAGAAGAGCCCCCTGGAGCCCCCAAACCTCTCTAGGATGTCTCATGCAGATCCTTCTGCATGATTCCAAGGGGGGATAAGAGGGGATAAAGGAGGGTGTGGGTGGGGTGAGAAAGGGGTCAGTGGGACTTTTTTGGACTGGAAAGGGGGGTTGTGTGGAATCTAGGGGGGGAAGGTGTGAGTGAGTGGGACTGCTGTGGGGTGGAAAGGGGTTCTGGTGATGGAGGGAGGGATGGAAGGGAAAAACTGGGGAGTTGTGGGGAGCTTCTATAGAGTGTAAAAGAAATAATTTAAAAAAATAAAATATTAAAAAAAAAAATAGGAGGACTCTGGGAACTACAGGCCAGTGAATTCTCACCTCTGTGCCTGGGAAGATCATGGAACAGATCATCCTGGATGACATGCTTGATCACATGAGGAAAGGGCGTGTGATCCGTGACAGCCAGCACGGCTTCACCAGAGGAAGGTCATGCTTGACCAATCTGGTGGCCTTTTATGATGGAGTGACGGCATCGGTGGACAAGGGAAAGGCGACCGATGTCATTTACCTGGACTTGAGCAAGGCCTTTGACATGGTCCCCCACCACATCCTTCTCTCCAAACTGGAGGGATGTGGATTTGATGGGTGGACCACTCGATGGATAAGAAAGTGGTTGAAAGGCCACAGACAGAAGGTGGTCATCAATGCCTCCATGTCCAGGTGAGGCTGGTAATGAGTGGCTTCCCCCAGGGGTCTGTCTTGGGACCGGTGCTCTTTAACATCTTTATCAATGACATCGATGACGGAATCGAGTGCACCCTCAGCAAGTTTGCTGACGACACCAAGCTGAGTGGTGCCAGTCGACACGGTTGAAGGAAGGGATGCCATTCAGAGGGACCTCGAGAGGCTAGAAAGGTGGGCCCGGGTGAACCTGATGAGGTTCAACACGGCAAAGTGCAGAGTTTTGCACTTGGGCCGGAGGAATCCCAGGCATCCCTACAGACTGGAAGGAGCGGTCCTTGAGAGCAGCCCTGTGGAGAAGGACCTGGGGGTCTTGATGGATGACAAACTTAACATGAGCCAGCAGTGTGCCCTTGTGGCTCGGAAGGCAAATGGTATCCTGGGCTCCATCAGAAGAGGGGTGGCCAGCAGGGACAGGGAGGTGATTGTTCTTGGTTGTTCCCCTCTTGTGAGGCCCCATCTGGAATACTGTGTCCAGGTCTGGAGCCCCCAGTACAAGAAAGACAGGGAGCTGTTGGAGAGGGTCCAGAGGAGGGCCACGAAGATGATCAGGGGACTGGAGCACCTCCCCTATGAAAACAGGCTGAGGGAGTTGGGCTTGTTCATCCTGGAGAAAAGAAGGCTGAGGAGTGACCTCATTGCAGCATTTCAGTACCGAAAAGGAGCCTACAAACAGGAGGGGAATCAACTCTTTGAAAGGGTTGATGACTGCAGGACGAGGGGAAATAGTTTGAAGTTGAGGGAGGGGAGATTTAGGTTGGACGTTGGGGAAATTCTTTACAGGTGCTGGAACAGCTGCCCAGAGAGGTTGTGGATGCCCTGTCCATCCCTGGAGGTGTTCAAGGCCAGATTGGATGGGGCCCTGGGCAGCCTGGCCTAGCATTAAACAGGGAGATTGGTGGCCCTGCATGTGGCAGGGGGGTTGGAGATTTGTGATCCTTGAAGTCCCTTCCAACCCTGGCCATTCTGTGATTCTGTGATTCTGTGATTCTGTAAAGGGGGTCTAGGGCAGAGAGTGGGGGTTGTGGGGGGATGACTGGGGGGAGGAGAATGAAGCTTCCATGAGTGGAAAGGGGGCCAGGGGGAAGGAGGGAGGGAAGAGCTGGTGGTTGTGGGGGGCTACTATGGGACATAAGGGGGGTCCTGTTAGGGAATATTGGGGGTCAAAATGGGGGAATGGACTCTAGAGGTCAGGAAGGAGGGCATGGGGGGTACAGGGGACTCTATGGATCAGAAAATGGGGTCAGGAAGGAGGGGGGCAAACTGAGGGGACTGGGGGATGGTAGGAGACTATGGTTCAGAATAGGGGAATTAGAGTGGGGGTATTTGGGGGGACAGGGAATTCTTGAGGTCAGGTAGAGGGGACTGGGGGGGGGGTGAATCTGCGGGACAAAATGGGAAGACGTACGGGGGGGGCGGGAAAGGGGACACAAGGGATCAGAGTGGGGGACCGAGGAAGGAACGGGATGGGAGGGGGCCAGGCATGGGACCCTGGGGGTCAGAATGGGGAACAGGGGCAGACACTGGTGGAGGAACAACTGGGGAGGGGTGGACGAGGACTCCATCGATGAGAGTGGGGGAATTGGAGGTGGGGACAAGGGGGAGTGGAACCCCAGGGGTCAGACTGAGGGACTCCAGGGGTTGTAGGCGACCCGTGGTGGAGGTGGGGGGAAGGCAGTGAAATACCCTGGGTGGGGGACGGGGGGCACGGGGCCTGAAGCCTGAGTGGGGCTCGAAGGGCAGTGGGGGGTGAAGAAGACCGGGAGAGTGGGGGGACGGAGAGCCCTCAGGGATCTCCTGGGGAGGTGGGAGAGCGACTCGGGGGAGGGCAGAGCTCCAAGGATGGGATGCAACAGGCAGGCATCAAGATACTCCCCTCGATCCTCCTTCCAAGCGTCTCTCTATGCAATTATCTGGATATTTCCAACCATACAAACACCATAATCCTCAAAGGAAGAGGAGGGATTGATGTGGGGTGCTCTGTTCGGCAGCAGGGATTAGCACATCGGTTTAAGAACCAACGTGTGAGTTTAGCAAAAGGAACCCATGAGCGATAGTTCCGAAACTTTCCGTTTCAGCTTCAGGGGGAGAACAGCCTCGTTTCTCCTCCGGAACTTCGCACGGGGACACAAATGAACGCTTCTCCCTTCTGCCTCGATGACTGTGCCTCGCAAGAAGCCTCGATCCCCGGCGTTCGCTGCTTCGGAGCTGTTCCAGCCAGAACCGCAGCGACCGACCGCGAGGTACGGGGGTTTTCGCTCGGTCCCCTCACCCAGGATCCCCGAGACAACAGAGCGGCCGGGCAGCTCTGGCGAGAGCGGCTGACGCGGCGGGGACGTCGCCAGGGCAACGGCTCTGCATCCGCGCCCCCGCCGAGAAGAAGCCTCTGGGAGGGCAGCCTCGCGTCGCTGCCCACCACAGACGGAGAGGAGGAGTCGGGCTGTGAGGATCAGGCGGGCTGTTTCAGCGAGGAGAAACCGTAAGCCGCCCGTACGCGGGACTACACCGCAAGGAGGGTTGCGATCGCTGTCGGTGAGCGGTAAGTGCGGGGGCTCCCGTTAACGAGCCGGCAACGGGGCGAGGGCAGAGCCAGCAGTACCGGCAGCGGGGCGGGGCTGATCAGTCACACCCCATTAGGCTATCGAGTAGTGTTAGTGTGCCCCCAGATGGACCCCTGGGGGACAGCGCTGGTGACCGGCCTCCGCCGGGATGTGGAGCCACTGACAACAACCCTCGGGCTTCCACCATCCAGCCAATTCTCTATCCACTCGAGAGGCTGCTCCTCAAATCCATCTCTCTCCAATTAGAGATAAGGATATGGGGCGGGACCATGTCAAAGGCATCACACAAGCCCAGGTGCATGACATCAGTTGCCCCTCCTTGGACCACCAGTGCCGGCACTCCCAATGTAGAAGGCCACCAAATGGCTCAGGCACGATCTGCCCTTGGTGAAGCTGTGCTGGCTGTCTTGGATCGCGTCCTCATCTCGCATGTGTCTGAGCATCTCTTCCAGGAGCATCCACTCCAAGATCTCCTTGCGCTCAGAGCTCTGCCTGGCAACCATCTGCCTTCCTTTCCCCTGTTCTGGATTTCCCTTCCAGCTGTGTTCCCCGTGAAAAGGCAAATGGTTTCTCACTGTACAGCTGTTCCAGTCAAGCTTAATGTGGCCTTCAGACTGCCAGCTCAAATCTTTGTCTCAGTGCTGTCAGACAGAGAATGTAAATGTTCCCCTTGTGGACGGCAGTGTTGGTTTGAAACTCCCTGCCTACAGTTACAAGCAAATCCACCTTTGCAGAGCTCCTGGCAATACAGTTCCCAGCTGCAGGCAGGAGTGCTCACAAGCCCTCTGGGGAAAGGAGAGGCCTTTCAGAAGCCCTCATGTTCCCTGTGCCCCTGCCTGCTCCTCGTCCCCACAGAGCTCCCCTGCGGTTCTCCCACGGAATTTCTGTTGCTGGGAGGGAGCTATGGGGATACGAGGGGACACATCAATTCTTCTGCACAGGAAGTGTGCACGGCCAGCAGAGATGGCTGCCGTCCTGGGAATCCGCTCTTGGAGAGCATGGGCCTACCGGGCCTTGGGAGCAGCTCTTGTTGCCACCCAAACTCCTCTCTCAAAGCACGGCTCCATCACATTAGTTGATGGCAACAGACACGACACCAGCAGACCGACTGGAAATAAGGCCAATTTATTTTTATTGGGAGTACTGCGTCCAGGGCTGGGGCCCCAGTACAAGAAAGACGCAGAGCTTTGGATCGAATCCAGAGGAGGGCCACTAAGATGATCAGAGGGCTGGAGCACCTCTCCTATTGAGAAAGGTGGAGGGAACTGGGCTTGCTTAGTTTGGTGAGGAGAAGGCTCCGGGGAGACCTCATTGTGGCCAATTCTTGAAGGGAGGATATAAAGTGGAGGGGGAACGGCCGTTGACGAGGCTGGATAGTGACAGGACAAGGGGGAATGGTTTTAAACTGTGGAAGGGGGGGCAGAATTTGGTTAGATGTTAGCAGTTCTTCCCGCGGAGGGTGGTGACGTGCTGGAACAGCTTGCCGAGAGGTGGGGGATGCCCCATCCCTGGAGGCGTTCTAGGCCAGGCTGGATATGGCTCTGGGCAGCCCGGTCTGGTGGTCGGCGACCCCGCACATAGCAGGTGGGTTGAAACTAGACGACCTTCAATGCCCTTTTCAACCTAGGCCATTCAATGAGTCTTTGATTCTACGATCTTCCATTCACAGGTGGAAATCTGGACAGCTTCCCAGCCCCCTTGCCGAGAGCTCCACCGCGGTCACCACCGTTGGCTGCACCTTCCCCTCTGGAGCGACGCGAGCATCGAGCACTACGGAGGTGAAAAGAACAGCGCACGGAGCGTTACGGGCTGAGCGCAGGCAAGTAGTGCAGGCTGGGCTCCAGCCCGGCTCTCAGGATCTGCTGCCTGTGGAGCTTACCAGGGGAGCTGCCGCTTCAGCTCCAGCTTCTGCCGGTTTCTTTCCGCTGTGCTGGCAAAAGCCTCTTGCTGATGGAGGTGCGGCTCCAACCTTTGGAGCACCTGAGCCACTCGTGGGGAAAGGAGGCTGCAGCAGGAGGAGAAAGTCATCCCTTGGGCTCTGCTGAGCCCCCCTGCCTCTCCCCTCACCCAGCCCAGCATCCCCGTGCTGCCGCGTGTCCCCACCCTTGCACCCCGCCAGAGTTTTTGGCCGGGCCGTGCCTGTCCCCGAGCTGCAGGGTCACAGCTGCCCGAGTGCCTCAGGCAGCCAGCAGAGCCCGCACACACTTACTCAGCATGCAGTGCCAGCTTGGTCGCTGTTCCCATTTTACTTCCCGGCAGAGGATCCACATCCTTCCTCCACCTCCTCTCCACTTGCTGTCCCCTGGGCTGGGCTGGAGGATGCGGAGCACGCATGCTCTGCCTGGCCATCAGCTGCCAAAGAGGAGACGCTGTCAGCAAAGTGGCTGGGAGCACGGGGCTGTTTCTCAGAAGCCCTCTGTCAAGGGCCCTGCAGCAGGCCTCGGCAAGCAGGAGACTTGGCCCTGCCAGCCCACGGCTGCCCGCCGCCCTTCCCTTCTCCCTGCAGGGCTCTCCCTGTGAGGTGCCAAGCTCTCCTCCCAGGGAGGAGCAGGCCAGCCCCTGCCATGCTGCACGGCGCCTGTCCCACTCCCCACCCCCTCAGTCCTGCTGAGCTCGCAGCCTGGCTCAGAGGATGGCGGCTGTTGCCAGCAGGCTCGATCCCTGACAGTACCTGGGGTGGACGCTGGTCCGCCCCTACGCTCCAGCCTTCCCACACCGCCCTTTCTGCCCGTGCTTGCTCTACTTGCTGCTGGTGCATGGGCCACGTGCGGTCTACTTCTTTCCAAAATGCAGACACTTCCCGGAGCTCCTGCAGAGACACAGCAGCATACAGGATCAGCCTCAGCCCCTGGGACTTTCCTTCAGCTCCACGCTCCTGCTCCTCGCCTCTGGCAGCCGGTCAGCACTGTTTTGTCCCTGAAAGACCAGGGGCCCTAAAGGCAGGACAGGATCCGCAACTTGTAGCAAACGTGGCTCAGAGGTCGTATTCCACTCTCATGGCCCCTGCTCAAAATCAGAGTGCTGTGGCAGGTGGCAGGCCAGGAGGCGAGAAAAGATAGGGAAGGTGTGCAGCACCCTCCATCTACTGAAGAGGAGCTGAAGGAGCGGGTAGAAATGTGAAATGATGGCACCCCAAGGGCTGTGCTCCAGGTCACTGCACACACAGAGGCTTTTGCTTCCCTCCCTGTGGAAGCACTCAAGGCCAGGCTGGGTCAGGCTTAGAGCAACCTGGTCTAGAGACAGGTGTCCCTGCCTACAGCAGGGGATTGGAACTAGGTGGTCTGAGTGGCCCCTTCCAACCCAAACTTCTCTATGATTCTACCATTCTGTCATTTGTGCAGTCTCAAGCAGCACAGTCCCCGTAGCAAGGCAGGGCCGGTACCTGCAGCACCCTCTTAGACTCCTCTGTGGCAGGGAGTGCAGTGCTGGTCTGGGCAGGAGTAGATGCTTCCTTCTGTCCCGCTGTCTTCGTCCCGCGGGAGCTGCCTGCACATGGCGGGAGCGCGCTGCAAACAGACACAAGAGGAGTCTGCAGGAGCCCAGGGCACCTCGGTCTCCCCCCGTGCTCCCACAGCCGTAAAGATGGGCTCCGGTGCAGTGCGGAGAGACCCCTGAAGGGAGAAGAGCTTCTGCCATCAATGGGGATCAGCATTCAGCTCCCCCAGGGATCGGGGGCCAGGGTGGAACATGAAGCTGGTGTGTCTGCCTTGAGCAATTGTGCCGCGTGCTTGCCATCCCTGGAGAGAACGGCTCCCACTGGGACACGTGTGTCAGGAGCCTTTCTGGGTGCTGAGAGCTGGCAGCTCCAAAGGGGAGGCTACTCCTACACGAGCACACGCATCTCCTTCTTCTTTTCACCCAAGGCTCTCACCTGGCAGAAGGCTCCTTCACCACGTCTTGCTGCCTTGAGCTTGGCTTGCGCTGCAGCAGCATGGAGGGGGGAAGTGTCTTCCGCCTCTGCAGCAGCCTGCCGGCAGAGCCCCCTGGAACCAAGACAGAAAGAAGTTCTTCAGAGCAGCCCCACGGACACAGCACGTGAACCTGGATCCGGTCACCCGGCACGGGACAGGGCCCACCTCCCTACAGCTGGGACCCGTTCCCTCACCTCTACTCATCTTCCGCTCTACTGCAGCTTTCTTTTCCGCGGCAACCTCTGCTCTGCTCTTTTCCACAGTGAGCTGAAACCTGGAAACAAAGAGTGACAACCCTTGAAGAAGGATGACTTCCTACCCCACACAGTTGGTTGGCAGTATTTATCTATGTGCTATGCAAAGCGTGGCATCCTTTTCCTTCCTGGCCACGCCAAACCAGCACACGTAGCCCAAATTCCTCTGCACGTGCAGTCCATTCTCTCTGATGAGAATCGGGACAGCTTGGGCACCAGTAACACAACCATGATTCCCAGGAGCCAGACTTTCCAGGATTTCTACCCGACTGGATGCCGAGCACGGAGACCCAGCAGGGCACGTCTCAGAGGAGGAGGTGGGAAATAAGCCTGTCTCCTGGCCAGCTAAGTGCTGCAGAGGAAATGCGCTCACCTCGGGAACACCCGGATCCCATGGGCGGTGGTCTCTGGCCCGAAGTCAGCAGAATCTTCTGTCCAAAATCTCTGCAAAGGGACACAGACCTGCTGGAGGCTTGCCAAGGCCATTTTTTCATGGCTCTTCTTGACAGGAAGCAAGCCTGGCTCCCATGCCAAGAGAAAGCTGCTCTCCACCAAAGCCTCTTCCGTGAACATCAGAGCTTTGTTCTGCTCTGAAGGAGCAGGATGGCCAAATAGAGAGGCTGTGCAAGAGCACTGCCAGGCTTTCTGCAGGGGCAGAGATCCAGGAAATCTCTTTGCCAGTGGAGAAAGCCGTGGGGACAAGCATTGGACTGGCCTGCCACATCCAGGCTGGCCAGCAGTGATCTGATGGCGCACCCTCAAAACCTCCTCAACTTACAGTGCGGAACAGAGAAAGGACGGTGGCATTGCTTTCCAGCGTTGCAATGCAGCTGCAGAAGAACCTCATGAGGAGGAAGTCGTCTTGGCACGTCATAACGCCAATGTTCTTAAAGACAAATGAGACGGGCTCCCTGTTCCTCAGGAGGTGACAGTATAAGAGCACACTCTCTCGCACGCAGCGCAGCACCACGTTCAGCGGGACGCCGGAGGCTCGCGAGAGCTGCCGGTAGTTGAGCGACTCAATCTTGACATCGTCTGCAAGGAGAAGGCACAGCCTCACTGCCACAGCAAGCCACATTCCCATGCAACATGATCGTGACCAAATCCCATAGAAAAGGTCTTTCGGAGAAACAGCTCTTGAGCTGTGGTTCCTTCGGGACGAACTCACGCTGTACCCCGAGCTTTGCAGACAATTCTCTGCTGCTCCCGGCCATTTCCAGAGAGCAGGGATAACACACCCAGCCAGACGTGGGACAGGAAGGGGAAGGTGGCTGCTGCCTTCTCACCAGGGATGATGTCGTTGGGAGACTGGAGGTCCTGCAGCCACAGCACCCCGATGTCCAGCTGGAAGACAGGCCTTAGCACCGAAACTGCCTCTTCTTTGCTGTGGAATTGCTCTCAGACCCCAGCAAAGACCCCAAGCCCCGGAACCAGGACTCCCTGCACGGGGAAAAGACAGAAAGGCTGACGAGTGTGTACTTTAGGGGCGGCAAAAGCCACAAACATCAAGAGCATGGGGTCACTGCTCTCCGCCCTCCCCACTCCTGATGGACAGCAGGGTGAGATGGGGCTCTCCGGAAAGCTTTGGAAAAATCTGTGATCCCTGCAAGACAGTCACCTTCGCATAGTATTTCCCAACATCCTTTGGCTAGAGAAGAGCCCGGGCATTTACAGCACAGGGCTTAAGCCTGGGACTTATTCCCAAGGACATCCTTGGCATAGGGCCAGAAAAAATCCCCCACCCATTTCTCCCTTGGCTCTCCCCGTTCTGATCACAGGGCAGAGCAAAGCCCCTGCGTGTGCCAAACGTTTGCTCAGGGCAGCTCTGGCCTTGGGTTTCCCTCCCAGTTGGCCAACAGGCTGCTCTGGGCACCCGGCTTGGGCTCAGCGTGCTGCTCAGTGTGGTGCTCAGGGAGGGACTGCTCTGTGAGGCCCACACTCTTGGCGGGACTGAACCTCTCTCCAGGGCAAGGGACACCAGCATACCAGCCCACCTTGTCCAGCTTCATCTGTTCCAGGATGTAATCAGACACGGCATCCCAGACCGCCACAATCTCTGCAAAGGAAAGAAAAGACATGTCATGCTCCAGGACAGCCTCTTCACAACTGCTTGGCAAGCTCCTCACACAGACAGTGATCGATACAGGCACACGCACACACCCCAGAAAAGCACCGCCATGGCTAGCGGAGCTGGGCTTTGCTCTGATTTCAGCCTTATTCAGGGCCCCGAGGGGAAACGGGGACATAGGAAGCCTGTGGGACACAGGATGCCTTTCCTCCCAGAGCAGGAACCTACGGAAACACCTGTAGGTGTGTTCTCCCAGGGAAACCTGGTCTTGGACTGCCCTATCACAGGGGACTGAGCATGCCTAAAGGAACCTGGGGGCTCTGGGCAGCTCTACTATTGGGACCTGGCTGCCACGTGGTCCCCAGAAGAGCTGGACCCTTGGGCAGGGCTCTTGCAGCAGCCCCCAGCCATGCCCAGCCAAGCACAGAGAGCAGGAGCTGAGGCTTTGGACAGCTAACAGCCCCGTGCGATGCCTTGGGAAGGGAGTCCGGAAAGCCTTACCTTTGGTAGAGAGTTCCAGCAGCGTTGGGAACGTGTAGACCAGCTCCGAGCTGAGGCTCACAGTCCAACAGCCTTCCATGTCGCTGGCCGACAGCCCTCAGCTCAGAACTAAGGATGCCCTCCACAAACAAGGCTCCTCAACCAACCAACAATTCTCCGCAAAGTGCCCCTGCTCCTCCACGTGTCAACAAAGGTCACCCAGTGCAGCCTTGCTGCCCCTGAGCCAACTCCTGACCGCAGAAGGACAGAGCCCCTGAGCAGTGCTGCAGCAGCGCCCAGGCCTTGCAGGGAAGTGCTGGCACTGATGCTGCCCTGTGGAAGATCTCCTTGTGATGCAGCGCATCGCACTGTGACATCAGCCCGGGTCACCTGGAGCTCTGTTGGGTCACTGGCATGGAGAGGAGATCTCCTCTTCCAGGAGGAGTTCCAGTTAACTTACTGAATTCTGTTATGAAAGAACGCAAGCCTAACTTTAATGGCTTAGTAAGAGAAGTTGTTTCACGTCTGCTTAATAAACAAAAACCTGTGCGTTCACAGGCACACACACACCTCACGAGGTTGAAATATCATTATTGACAGTCACCGTGGTTTACTCGGCAAATGGCACGAGAACTTGCCACGTGTCATACAGGCTGAAGCTGGTGAGCTGCTGGCGACGCACAACGATGATGACACTGCATCACGGCTGTGCCACGCTGATGTCACATGTGGTCTCCTCTGGTGGTGGCACAGAGTTCACCACCGTGTGTGTCCCCGTCCTCGTGGCAGGCAATGATGGGCACCAGAGGGCTCCAGTGTCACTGAGTCCGGCTGTAGGCAGGCCTGGAGGGGTGACAAAGGACAGCAAGAGGCTCAGAGACAGCACGGTGACAACGCGGGGCCACCAGTGCCTACCTCTGTGTGGTGATCACAGCACAGGGAATAATGTCATCCAAGGGATGGTGACACACGAGTGATGGCGACACCGGATGACGGTAACAACAGTGACAGCCAGGGATGGGGACACTGCATCACGGCTGTTCCACATCGAGGTCACCCTGTGTCACGGTGTTACCTGAAGACAGTGACACTCGATGACACCCAATGGCATCCAGTGAAGGTGATACCCAACGATGGTGACACCACCAACCCCATGTCACACCCCACGTGTCCCCCAACTGTCCCCAGCCCCCCTCCCTGTACCCCTCCTCGTCACCTCTTCAATGAGGATGGCACCGCGCTGCAGTTGTGCCACCATGGCAGGGGGGACAGCTTGGGACAGTCATGGACAGCCAGGGTGACAGCGACACCAGGCTCCAGGAGCTGTAGGACGCTGATGGGGCTCTCGAGGTAAACGGGTTGGTACGGCCCCAGATTCCATGGTTACAGTGACAGTGTGGACTTCGGGACAGGCGGTTGTCCCGGTGCTGGCATCCGGTGCTGGGACCGGGGGGGGGGGGGGGGGGGCAGACAGGTGGACCCTGGGGGTCAAAACGGGGGAGGCACAGAGGGGAGGGGTGGGCACCTTCGGCCCAGGGAGCCGAGCGCGTTCCACCGCCGCCTCCTCCTCTCCCTCCCTCCCTCCGCCGCTCGGGCGCGTAGCGCTTCCCCACGCCGCTCTTCCTTCCCTCCACCCCCTGCCGCTCCTCCCTTTTCTCCCCCCGGCCCCCTCCGGGCCCCGTCCTCCCTCCCCACCGGCTCCGCTCCCTCCCCCGGCTCCCGGGGGTCTAGCCGAGCTGCCCTCCCCCTTCACCGCCCCTACCCGGCACCGCGCCCCTTTCCCCGGGCCGTGCCGGGGATTACGCGCAAATCGCCTCGGCCTTAACCCTGTTTGCGGCCGCTCGGGCTGTCGGGGAGCTCCCGGGGTGTGCGGACGGCCCTTCTCCGTTGCCCCGGACCGGACCGGACCGGACCGGCGACCCCCGGCCCTCATCGAGCGACCTTCGAGCTCGGCGCCCCCTAGACTCGCAGGAGGGGCCCGAGGGGGTGAGAGCATAAAGGGCAGCCCTACTGAGCAGCCCCTTGCCCCCGCTGGGGGATCTGGGCTCAGCAGCTGGTCCCGCGTATAGGGCGAGCACTGCGATGTAGTCCTTCGAGGCATGGGTCGGGACGCGATCCGTGGCTGGGACGTGGGCTGGGACATGGGCCCTGCGTTAAATGCAGAGCAGAGATGGACACCGTGTGCATCCGTTCATGGGGGCACCACGCCTTAAGGAGCAGCACATTTCTCTGCCCTCCACCAAGCCTTTTATTGACACACTGAGTGTTTACTTGGAGGCTTCTCAGTTTACGAGTTACCAGCATACCCTTGAACCAGCATACCAGCCAACGTCTCATGGCTCTTCAAGTGGAGCTCATGTCTCCTACAAACTCAACCCTTTCACTGATTGTTTTTTTCCTCTTGCTGTACAACAGCAGGGTATGTGAAAGAGCAGAATTTCAGAGGAGATAGGAAACAAAGCTCCATCACCACGTGAAGCCACGCTGTTCTTTTCTCCAGCATTGCTGTGTTGCTTTCGTTCCAGCCTGCCCTTTTGAGTTCACAGCTGCCAGGTTTGATCACAGAAAGTAATCACTGGGTTGTCTACTTGGTAAGTGCAAACATCAGGAAAGCAGTTGGAATTCACAAGAATAGAAGAAAGGAAATTGCATTGCTAATATTTAAAGATATAGTCATTTTCTTTGTGGTTTTAGGCTTTCATACAGAGCATTGGGATACTGCAAACTGAGGGTAGTTTGCAAAAAGTAGCAATTTTTGCCTCTCCTGCCCTCCCTCTCAGTAAAAAGGTGAAGTACCTTCTGTATTTTATTAAGCCTACTAAGTTAAAGTGGTGCACCACTAACTCAAGCCCAAAGAAGTGCTGCAGTGGTATAGCTCATCGGGAGACTGAAACTGCTGCAGCTCTTCCAGCAATAGAAAAAAGAACTATTTTTGTTGACCGGGAGTTTATGAGTGGTCTGTTGTTGAATTGCTTTTGTTGAAGGGTTGTAACCTCAGAAGGGAGCAAGCCAGATGACTGACAGCAGGTTACTTTTTTGATGATGGTGAGAAATTGCATGTGGTTGTCCGAGGATGTTTGGTCTCCCTCCCTTTACCCCCAGGTGAAAGATACTGCTAAGGAATACCATCCTACAAAAGCCTGTAGACTAAGAATTGGTGTCAGAGTCATGTTAGCTCCCCTACTTACCACGTGATGCACTGGATAATCACACGACTGCTGTTCTGTATCCTTTGACATCATCCAGCCTCTGTAGCCATGGCCATGCTTTGTGGCAGAAGTGGTCTGCTATTAAATATTTGTCATCCTTGCACCCTGCTGAACCACAAAAGCCAAAAACAAGAAACAAGACTCTTATTTAAGCTACTTCTTCAGCTCCAGCCCTGTACATATTCTACTACCTTAAAGTTCAAACCGGTTCTTGGTGTCCCTTTTGCCCCATTTTTTATTTCATATGCCCTAAATCTTACAGCTGTGACTAGATAGATAGACAATTTTGTTCACCTCATTTCATCCCCTGGAGTTCAAAACTTAGTTTCCATTAGTGGAAAGCTAGTATAGGCCCCTGAAGACTACAACAACCTACTTAAGCTTAAGGTATGTTTCAAGGTCGTGTTGGATAAGGAGGAAAGAAATCAGCTCCTACTAGCTAATGAAAACTGGAATGTCATTTCAGATCAGGCCTGCCAGTTTGGGCTCCAAGATGCCAAATTTGTTTTTTCACTTCTTTTTGTTCAGGGGATAGATTCAAACCTGCTGACAAGCCTGCCCTTAGTGATTTCCCCTCATGTGAGCTTTGCTCACCCTATCTGAGAGCCCCATTTTACAGAGACCAAGGTCTGTGCACTGCTTGACAGAACTAACTGAAAATCACAGGCCAAGTACTCCTCTAAAAACATGTAATTCTGTCAAAGCAGACATGGAATTTGAGGACAGGTGTCAAAACCACAGGATTATTTATTTATTTGTTTGTTTATTTTTAGGGGCATGCTGCTGTGTTTGCAGAGGGGCAAGAGAACTGAAGGCAAGGGAACTTAAGTTGAGGAGGTGCTGCCCACTAAAATAAACCATGGCACCTGTCCCCTGAAGGAAGGGGGTGGTGGTCTGGGAGGAAACCTTCCAGAGGTCTACGGTTGAACCAGATGATATTCATGGCCTTTTCCTACCTTAACGATTCTGTGAGTCCATAATTCAGAGAGCAATCTTCACAGCTGGCCTGGGAGCAGGAAGTGAGCATATAGCTGGTCTGCCAAACTGCATCAGAACATCTCCATGAGGGGAGATGGAGTTTGTTTCATTTCATCCTGGTTTTTTGACTTCGTTCCAAGTTGTGTTTTTGTGTGTTGTTTTTATTTTCTTTTCCTTCAAGTTTTTCCACTTAGTCTAGACGTTTGGGTTTGAATTTCTCAGTAGTCCGCTGTATACGCTGCGTTCAAAGATGTCTCATATCCTTCTGTCTCTTCTGTTCCCTGCCCTTAATGACTCAGTGAGAACTGGATCAACAGAGTGAATGCTTCATTATTGACTTTTTTTTTTTTTTTTTTTTTTAAACATGAAACGCATTGAAAATAGTAACACATGCCTGCCTTCTCTAAGCAAAATATTTTGGCTGTGTTGGACACGCTGAAACATACAGATTTTGAATTCAATGCAAATGTTTTGTTTAGACATTGACAACAAAACCCCCATCTCTTGAAGTACTTCCATTCTTCATGGAAAACAAACAAACAAACAAACAAAACAACAAAAAAGCCTTTCCATTGAAGAACTTGCCATTTTCTTTCCCTAAATTGAGGCAGGAAGACCTTAAAACAATGATTTTTCTTCATATTTTTTTTTCCAGCATTGCCTTCAGCATGTACCATATAAAGAATATATGCTAATGTTCATCAACTGATGCTAGCATCAAATTTCCTTCTTTTCTTGGCACATAATACGCACGCCTACTTTGAGTAAATTCTTCAAGGAAATGTTGCTCATTCTCCTCATAGTAGATATGCCAGTTGGATTCTTTTCTGTTAAGTAATTTTGGATGACATCCAAAGGTAAGGTTTGATCAACGGGGTAACTGGGTAGTTCCTGCCAGACAGATAGGTGGTAACAACCCACAGGAAATGGATTACAAGCAGAGAAAAAAGCACTTAGTTTTCAACCCTTCAGAGAGAGCCAAAGTAACACAATGGGTTAAGGAACACATTTAAAACTAACGGTATGTTTTATTATTGGCCAAATCCTGATACCTGTCTTGAAGCCCGCTCCTTTCTCTTTGTGAGGGCATTCAGACAAAATGCTGTAGAAGTTCTGGATTTCTCCCACTTCACAGTGTCTGTTGCTTGGGAATATTTCGTGCAAGGAACCTGAAAAAATGCTTTCGCCCACACTTTCTTCACAGACTTTTTCCACCTTGTGCTTTTTCTTGTCGTTATTATTCCTCTTGTTACTGTAATTGCTGCTTCTGTATGTATCTGTACAAGACAGGATGCTCTTAAACAGTTCCCCACTGTTTTCAGTGTCACAAGGTGGAAGTTATTAATGCAGCTGGCAGGAATGTGTCTGTTGCCTTAGGGAAGGGCTGCAGGAAGCAAGAAATTGCAGTGAGAAGAAAGCCCTGCCCTCAGAAAAGAATTTCAGTGAAGGACCAGCAGAGGTATGGAGGGACAACCCACCTGCCACTTCATTGCCTTCTTCTTGTTTTACTTCCCCTTCTCAGTATTTTTTCTCAGATGTTAGCATCTCCTACTTTCTCTGTTGTTCTACTGACTTGATTCGGAGATATCTAGCAGGAGGTTGATGTGTTTCTCATTCAGTATTGTCAGGGCATTAGGAAAAGTATTAACAGCAGGTTGTGTGTTTATGGCCTCAAGTTGTGCCAGGAAGATTCAGATTGGACATTAGGAAAAATTTCTTCTTCAAAGGTGTGGTTAGATGCTGAAATGGGCTGCCCAAAGAGATGGTGGAGTCACCTTCCCAGGAGGTGTTCAGAAAACATTTAGATGTCGTACTGAGGGACATGGTTTAGTGGGGAAATATTGGTGGTAGGTGGATGGTTGGACTGGATGATCTTGAAGGTCTTTTCCAACCTTGGTGATTTGATGATTTGATGATGATGAAGAGGACTACAGTGATCAGAATGGGGGAACTGGAAGGGGGAAAAAGGGGAGGGGAGGCGCAACCCCGGGGGTCACACAGAGCGACGGGGGAGGTTGTGGGCGACCAGTGGCGGGGGGAGGGCAGGAGGGCAGTGAAATACACGGGGCGGGGGAGGCGGGGAGACACAGGGCAGCTGCCCCCGCCGAGCGGAAGCCCCGAGCGCCACAGAGACCCCGCGGGGCCAACGCAGAGCGGCACGTGGCCCCCAGCCCCCTTAACCCCGGCCCCGCCCCGGTGCCCCCCCCGAACACCCACCTGTAGAAGCTGAGGCGGCGCTCGGAGCCCCGGGGTGCGCCGCCCCACTTCCGCACGGCCGCCTCCTCCTCGGGTCGCGGGGCTGGTGACGTCACTCAGCGGGGACGGCGCGGCGCACGCGCTGAGGCGCTGTCGCCACGGGGACGCCATCACGCATGCGCTGTCGCCGGGGGGGCGGCTTTACGCGCTGCAATGAGGGAGGGCGCGCCGTCTCCACGGCATCAGATGGAAAACGGCGCTTGGAGACTGCAGCTGCGGGGCAGCAGCTCAGCACAGCGCTGCCGATGACTGGAGCCGAGCGAGAAGCGGACTCCGCTGGGCCGGACTCCGTGCCGGGCTCGAACGCGCCTCGATCCGCGCGATCGCTCCCTCTCTTCCGGGGCTGCCCGGCTCAGCCAGGAGCCGCTCCCGGACACCGGGCGGGTCCCGCCTCTCGCGGTCAGCCGCCGCTTCTCGCAGCCCGGCAGCGCCTCGCCGCAACGACGGAGGACGGCTCGGTTCCCCCTCCGAGGACAGCCGGATTCTGACGGGGGACGGACGGGGCCGGCGGCGGTGCCCCCGCGCCGCCTTCCCCCGACCGCGCGGCGTCCCCGAGAGCGGCGGCGGGGCAGCGGAGCGGCGGAGCTCCGCTTTCCCCGCACGGAGCCCCGCGGCTCCTCCATCCCGCCGGCGCCATCGGCATCACCATGGCGGCGGCCCCGCGTCCGCAGCCGCCATTGGCGGAGAGCCCGCGCTCGGCCCCGCCTCCTCCGCTCTGCCATTGGTCGGTGCGCCGAACGGGGCGGGCGCTCCGCGCGGGGTCCTTTCCGTCCGCGGGCGCGCCGTCATTGCGACATCACCGCGCGCGTCCCCGTGGCCCCAGCCCGGCTGCCCTCGCGATGCCTGCCGTCGTGCGCCCGCTCCGCTTCCGGGGCCTCGGCTGCGGCTGCGGGAGGAGGGCGGGGACGTGGGGGACCTCAGCGAGGCCGGGCCCGCCCCGCCCCGCCCCGCCCCGCCCCGCTCCGTGCGGGCCTTGCTGGAGAGCGGCGAGCGCGGGCTGGCGGCCGCCGGCAGGTGGGGGAGCGGGGCGTCCGGGCGGGCGGCGCGGCCCGGCGGTGGCGTGGGGAACCCGCTGGAGACGAGCGGCTCCGGGGCACCTTGGCGTCCCGCTGCAGGCGGCGGTCGCGGTGCCGGCCCGAGGCCGGCGCTGTGCGGGGCGGGGCTGAGCGCGGGGCGATCAGCGGCTGCTGCTGCTGCTGATGCTCGGCCGGCTTCTCGGCCGCCTGCGCAGGGCGCTGCTGGCTCGCGTTCAGCCGAGCGTCGGCCCGCAGCTCCGGATCCTTTTCCTCCACGCGGCCTTCCGGCCGCTCTGCCCCAAGCCCGCAGCGATGCCTGGGGTCGTTGTGACCAAAGTGCGGGACCCGGCGCGTGGTGGTGTTGAACCTCGTGCCGTTGGCATCAGCCGTCGATCGGCCTGACCGGAGCCCTCTGCAGGGTCTTTGGAATCCTTAGGCAGATTATAGGCGGATGGCGTAGCTGAGGGGCGATGGGAGACAGGGAGGGGAGCATCCTGCCGTGCCACCGGCAGCCCGGGGACCACGTGCTGTGGGTGCCGGCACGAAGCTCCTCCATCCGTCAGCACGGGAGCTGCGGTTCTGGCTGCAGCGGCAGGAACTCAGCGCAGCCCTGCAGAGAGCGGTCCGGCAGCACGAGAAGAAGATGACGGCCGTGGAGTGCGAGAGCCTCAGCAGCGTCTGCAGCCCGCGAGGAGCTGAGCGGGGCTGGGAAGGGGAAGCTGTGGGAGTCCTGGGGAGGGACTCCCAGAATAGCAGCGTGAGTGGCAGGATCAGCTGCTTCCTCCTGACACCGTTTCCTTTGAGAAGCCAGTGCAGAAGCCAGTCCGCATTGTCACATCTGTGGGGTTGCACAGAACGCACAGGCATGGGGTAAGTTTAGGTTGGATATCAGGACAAACTTCTATACAGTAAGGGTTGTTGAGCACTGGAATGGGCTCCCTGGGGTGGTGGTTGAGTCACCATCCCCAAACATGTTTAAAAACTGTTTGGATGTGGTGCTCCAGGACATGATTTAGAGGAGGGTTGTTAGAGTTGGGGTACTTTGCTCAGGTCATGGTTGGACTCGATGCTCTTGAAGGTCTTTTCCAACGTGAGCGATTCTGTGATTCTGCAGGGACACAGTGTGTTGGACTGCTGTTTGTTGCAGAGCACCAGCACAGGGCAGGACTGGGGACTGGGAAGATCACAGAAGATCACAGAAACACCAAGGTTAGAGAAGACCTGTAAGATCATCCAGTCCAACCGTCCACCTATTACCAATAGTTCTCACTAAACCATATCCCTCAACACGAAATCCAAACGTTCCTTGAACACCTCCAGGGTCGGTGACTCCACCACCTCCGTGGGCAGCCCATTCCACTGCCTGACCACTCTTTGAGAGAAGTAGTATTTCCTAACGTCCAGCGTAAATCTCCCCTGGTGCAGCTTGAAGCCATTCCCTCTAGTTCTGTCACCAGTTACATGAGAGGAGAGGCCAACACCCAGCTCACGACAACCTCACTTCAGGTAGTTATAGAGAGCAATAAGGTCTGCCCTGGGCCTCCTCCACACTAGCTGCTAATGGATCGCTCCATTAATGCAAAATTGCTGTAATTAAGAGCAGGTAAATGCTCCTGCACAAGACTGGGCACTGAGACCTTTGTGTCTGTCAGTGATTCTCCAGCACGTTCTGTGCACGTGGCTGCTTTGCTTTCTAGGGCCTGGGAACAGCCAACAGCACTCTGATCAGAGTGATGGTGTCCTGCTCCGAAAAAGGATCTTTTTAGATCTGCTCTTCTTACCTGTATCCTCTCTTCTGTTCTGCCCTCTTTCTTCTCCCCTCTTGTTCATCACTCTTCTCCCCCTTACAAGCTTCTCTCTTCCCTTTTTCCTTTGTTCTGCTCAATCTTTTCTCTCCTCCTCTCCTCTCCTCTCCTCTCCTCTCCTCTCCTCTCCTCTCCTCTCCTCTCCTCTCCTCTCCTCTCCTCTCCTCTCCTCTCCTCTCCTCTCCTCTCCTCTCCTCTCCTCTCCTCTCCTCTCCTCTTTGTTGGCAAGAGGGCTCCGAGCTCCCTTGCTGGTGCGGAGAGGCTCAGACTCCCTTGCTGGTGCAGAAGGAAGGATGAAGGACCTTTACTGAAGATGCTTACAACCTTTTATACCCGTGCAACAGCAACTTACATGTAGGAAGCAGGAGCCTCGTGTGTGTTTACATCTGGCTCAAGTTACTGCTAAGTTTCTTTACTCATTAGCAAGATAATGACTTTCTTTATCCCACATCTCCCCCTTCGCTATTAAGAGAAAAAGAAGCACGGTTCAAAAACAATCCTAAAAGTAGCTAAACTAAAATTAATACACTGAACAAGGATGGGTTCTTTAGAAGTATAAACAGCAGTCCATATTAACCAGTTCCAACGATTCCAATTCTTATGATTCCTTGGTGACACAGTTGACAAAGTGCGTCTTGTCGCTGTGAGTCCAAACCACTGATGAAAGTGCTGTGGTCATGTTACAGCAGATGATGAGACGGATGGCCAGACCCCCCAGATTCGCATGAGCACCCACTGGACACCCCAGGACTCCTCTGGGACATCCCCAGACCCTTCTGGATGACTCCAGGACTACTCAGACCCACATGAGAACTCCCTGGACCCTACCAGACCCTGCTGGGCCATTTCCAGATCAGCCCAGGGACTCCTCAGAGCTCTTGGGCCCATAGTGGGAACTTCCAGATCCTTCCATGGTGCCACAGGACCAACCCGGGGACTCCCTGGACATCCCAAGGTCCCTCTGGGATATCTCCAGACTCTTCTGGTTGAGTCCAGAAGAGCCCCCTAGAGCCCCCAAACCTCTCTAGGATGTCTCATGCAGATCCTTCTGCATGATTCCAAGGGGGGATAAGAGGGGATAAAGGAGGGTTGAAAAGGACCACAATGACCATCTAGTTTCAACCCCCTGCCATGTGCAGGGACACTGTCCACCAGACCAGGCTGCCCTGAGCCACGTCCAGCCTGGCCTCGAATGCCCCAAAGGATGGGGCATCCACGTCCTCTATGGGCTACCTTTTAAAATGCCTCACCACCGTCTGAATGCAAAACTTCCCCCTGATATCTAAACTAAATCTCCCCTGTCTCAATTTAAAACCATTCCCCATTATCCTGTCATTATCCACCCTTGTAAACATCTGTTCCCCCTCCAGTTTATACAGTTTATACGTTTCCTTCAAGGCCTGGGAGGTCTCCCGGAGCCTTCTCTTCTCCAAGCTGAACAAGCCCCGGTCCCTCGTTGCACCAAGAATGCCTCGGCGGCTGCATTTCCCTCGTCCCCCACCAGGGGGGACTTCACTGCACTTCAATGCACTTCAGTGCATTTTTTTTGTAACTTTTGGGTTGAAATGTTGAAGACAGTAAAAGGAATGTTATTTTAGTGATCTAAAAGTACAAAACAATAGTTGTAATTCTTATTTTCAGGATAGCTGGGCTAATCAGAATCTAGTTGCTCTTCAAGCTTACTGTTGCTTATGTTGAGCTGTTTCAAGCTTTTACAGATGTTTAAATGGGAGCAGCTAATGACACCCAGTTTTCCCAAAGAACATAAAGACGACTTGCCACTCAGGAGTAGTGGTTTAACACAAAGCTTTTGAATGGCGTGGTCTTCCTTACAGCTGCAATTCTAAGATGACTGTGTGTTAAGATAAGCTGCATCAAGCAGCTCTTTCATCCGGTTGCTGAAGACTAACAAAGACTAAATTTGTCAGAGGACAGCACCTAGCATTTAAAGAAGAGGTATATGTAGTTGTACCGTTTCCCTCCAGACTCCCTTGACTGTGCAGTCCAGCACCATAATGGATAGACCTTTATTCTTTGGAAGCCAGGTGCAAGGTGTTGTGTACACATCTCTGCTTGGATAAATAAAGGAGGATTACATTTGGGAGTTCTGCAAATTTGCAGGTGGATCCTAAATTTGTCAGCGATGAAGGGCAGGTGATTGAAGTATGCTGGCATCCCTGCAGACAATAAATGCCATGACATGATTAGCAACAGTATTGCAGTCAGGATAGAGCAAGAACATACACCAGGGAAGAGTTGTGTGTTGAGTGGATGTACAGATGTTCAGCTGGATGTTTACTAAAAATGCGTATGTGACTCTTCATTGCTGGATTTCAAATGCTCAGATGTTCAGGATTAGGGAAGCAGCAAAACAAAACCATATTTGTAGAGGGTGGAGCAGATGTAAAGAAATATTTTCATTTTTAATATCATGAAGACATTTGTAATTAGATGACACAAGATTCAATTGGAAACCCAAATCAGACTTGCCATCATTCTCCTTTTATTTCATTTTAAATAAAACAGGAAAGCTATTGAGATACATTTGAGAAATTACCGTCAATAAAATCATTGCTTGAAAACTTTGTTTCTCCTTCCTCTTCAGCTGTTTTGTTTCCACTGCAGTCATGATTGAAGGAGATGGTAAGCAGTTCTCTAGCTGTTTTCTTAGCTTAGTTACGTTTTGATGAAAGTTCTTTCTAAAAGTGGAAGGAAGGTCCTTTGTTGAATCCCTCACTGCTCCCATTAGACCGCAAAGAGGTCTCTCTATCAGACATCAGGATAGATGTGATTAGTCAGAGGCCAAATGGGCAGAAGACCTTACAGCAGCTGTTTTGTGATGATGGAAGATGAAACAGGAGCTAAAGAGAAACCTTTTAGTAATAACCAAAGGCCAGAGATGCTGGGAGATGCAGAGGAGGCTTCCTGCCCCACCAGCTTTAAAAAGGGACACATACCGCTGTGAGGGTGACCACATAGGCATCTCCCCAAATGAACTTAGGGATCCATGACCCAGATTTGTAAAATATTTAGATACTGAACAATTTAGGTGGGCTTTGTGAGGGATTATTTTTTATTAAGTGCCTAGCTTCTATTGTTTCAGTTTGGTTCCTGGAGATATTCACCTATCTGTCACAGGCACCTGTCTTTTGAAAACAGAGGCTGATGATAATTGCACAAAACCAGGAAGGGATTGTACCTGGAAAGATCTGTCCTGCAAAGGCATAAGTGCAAGTGTCTTAATTTTGAGGAGGAGAGATTGTTTGGTGGGCTTTTGGGACTGTCATCAATGATGAAATGCCCTAAGGCAAATCATTTCACGTGCGTCATGCCACGTTATTTTGTCCCTAGCTCTACAGCTCCCTCACCTAACACTGTAATACACGTCTTAGCCTCACCTAGGCCAAATCCATTCTCAAAGCGGGAGGAAGCCTCTGGTATACAAAAGGAGCCATAAAGTAGCTCATAGTCATGTGGGTCATGTAGTCATATAGGGTGAGACCTACGTTCCAGAAATGCGCTTTCCCCACACTTGGGGACTGGGCTGGACCTCGGCGGCTGCATTTCCCTCGTCCCCCACCAGGGGGCGCTGCTCCCCATCCAGCTCAGCACGCACCCTGCGCTCACTTCCAGGGGGCGTTCTCAGCAGCGTGCGCCCTTTGCACCGGGCAGCCCGGGCTGCGCTTTACTGACGTGCTGCTCGGCCGCGTTCACAACGTGTGCTCCAGTCAGCCCGCAGGCTGTCGGCTTTTCAGCGTCTATTACACAGCCCAGTGCCGGAGCTGGTGTGCGCTAAAGGCACCTGCAGCTGCCGGGACAGCCTGAAGAAAAGCCTCGGGAGGGGTTTGCACGACCCCAGGTGAGCCGTCAGCCCGGCGCTAAGCGCACAGAAGGGAACGCTGGAAGGGCCGCTAGAGGCAGATGTTGCCTGCTGGCACGTTTCTCCTCACTGAGCGAGTGACTTCTATTGCTAACAACTTCCTATCCTGCTTTCTCAATTCGGTCTTCTCTGCAAGGCATGAGCATGGTTAAGCTCTCTGTTGTACGAGGGCTGGCTATGCTATAACTCTCGAGGCCCACACATCATCCACTGTGGGGCAGAGAAAGCCCTGGTATGCACCAGGTACATTACAGGTACAGGGACCCGTATGTCTTAAGGAGATGTCCTCCATTTGGGTGAAGGAGCGAGGGTGCTCCCCCAGAGGGTGGATCCACAGCTATAGGCTGTGTGATGCAGATCGGTGTGGGAGCACAACCCTTGAGAGCAGGGTCCCACTTGGGGAGGTATCTCTGAGGTGAAATCTTGCAAGGCACCCTGAGATTGAGGCTATAATGCGCTCGGGAATGTAAGCTTTGTAATACTTTGGAGAAATCATCACAACAAAAATGCGCTGGGGGGCATTTGCAGTTAGCTGCCAGGAAGGGGCCTGGTAGGATCATGTAACGAGTAAATGTCCAAACTGGTTTTTCATTGTCGTTATCTTTGTGATTGATAAGTGTTTCTGTTATAAAATTATTGCTTGTGGAATTCCATTTACAATACAAGTGCTCTTGTTGCTGGGAGACATTGGTTATAGCTCGTGCCCAGGGAATTTGGTGTTCCTGTGCCCTGGGGAAGTAGGCAGACTCCATTACCCAGCAACGAGACTTTATAAGCGGCTGCTATCTAGTGTGAATGCTAACCTTTGGATCCAAGGTGTGAGTGGTGTGAACGTGGGAATCGAGTTTAGTTGGATATTTGTTTAACCCTGTATTTGTTATCAGAGCCTTGACCTGTAGTACTGTCCAGGAATTACAGTGGAATAGAGGAAACTGGCATTTTGGTTGGCGTTGTGGACTGGGGTTTAAAGAGGAGTATGTATTTGGTCACAGTAACTTACTAGCTATAAGGTGTGGACTTTGGGGAACAATAAAGAATCAATGAAATTTAGTATGGAGGAACACAGGGAAAGGAAGTTCCCAGGCAAATTCCACCTGAGATATTGCTGGAGAGCCTGGGGGCCCCGTGAGCAAGAAAACTTTAATTAAAAATTGTAATCAATGGTGGTTGGAAGGCGATGACCATTTAGCAGTTAATATTGTTTTTGCGAAGGCAGGAGATGAGATGCTGGGAGCGAATAGCCTTCATCTGCAGAGACCTGGGAAACTTGATATCCCAGTGTTAGCACGGGAAGCCTTAGGAAGGGAGGAGCTGAGAGCAGGGCTCTAGGACCAGAGATCTCCTCAGGAAGAGCTGACAGGGGAGAGCTGGAAGGGCCCAGGAGGTTCTGCCCCCATTGAACGGGAAAGCAGTTAGTGCAAAAAGAGGCGCTGGATTTGGTAACAGATGCAGTAACAGTCAAGGGTAGAGAAGATTAAGCTGAGGAAGGAATTGCAGCAAAGTGTGGAATTTGTAGTAACTGGAGCATCTAATTGGGTGTTAAATACTCCAGTGAGTGGTGAATTTGTAACCGTAAGGGAAGACACTGGCAAAAGTGAGGAAGTTTACTTTCTTAACCCTTAACTTAGTGTAGGTAAACAGGTAGGGATACACAAATGTTTGTAGGTGCCAAATTCACCAAAGCCTTTACTAGGGTGAGATTTATTAGAACAACTGGAATCTTGAAATCAAGTTGAAAGGAAAATTGGAATGTAAGGTACAAGAAGAACAGTTAATGGAGGTGCTTAGTTTATCATTAATCGCTACCCCTGCTGGGACCAGGATCCCAGACAAAGGAAGTGATCAAGTCTATCCTGGGGTGTGGGTAGTAGAGACCCCAGGAAGAGCTAAGAATGCAGCACCACTAGCAATCGGAATAAAGCAGGGAGCTCGGCCGGTTCGGATTAAACTGTACCCCCTCAGATTCGGAGATGGGAAAGGAATCCAGCCAATAATTGACAGTTTTCAGAAATTCGGGTTGTTACTGGAGTGTGAGCACAAGATTTAAGGGCCATCAATAGGATAGTGTAGGATTTATACCCATTGGTAGTATACCCAAACACGCTGCTTCCAAAATTATCAGGTGAATTGGCATGGTTTGCCGTTCTGGACCTAGAAGATGCCATTTTTTGTCCACCATTGAGTCCAGAGAATCAGCTCATGTTTACCTTTGAGTGGGAGAAAACTGATTCAGGAAGAGCAACACAACTTACATGCACAGCACTTTTCCAGAGGTTAAAACAAACAAACAAACAAACAAAGTCCCACTCTTTTCAGGAACCAACTTGCCAAAGACTGGAGCAATGGGTACGGCCCCAGGACAAGGAATCCTGTCACAGCACATGGATGACCTTCTGATAGCTACCACAACAAAGAAGGTATGCATAGCAAGGACAATTAGTCTACTAAACTTTCTCGGACTTGATGGCTATTGAGTTTCTCCACAGAAAGCCCAGATGGCGTGGCCACAATAACCTTGGGTTACGAAATTGCTGCTGGATTCCAAACCCTAGAGAACAACAAGGAAGGAAGCGATTTGCCAGACTGTGGAACCTCAAGCAGCAAAGGCGCTCCGGACTTTCCTAGGGATGACAAGGTGGTGTTGCATATGGATATACAACTATGGAATACTGGTAAAAACTCTCTATGCCCTTTTTAAATCCTATCCAGAGGTCCTCATTCAGGTTGAGGAGGGCAAAGCAGATTAAGGTTTACCTGTGGCAATTAGACACAGACTCTGTTGTTCGTGCAGAACAAAAACTTTTATTGTGTACAGTGGACTTGAACAATATGCTCTTGGTCAAGTGTCTTATGAATTGTGACCCTCCTGCTGCATGCGGCAGTGCTGGATCTTCCATCCTGCCCTGAAGGAGGTGGCACTAGAGCTGGGCTCGTCCCTCTTGTGCCATCCTGTGGCACACAGGCCACTCACCTCTGTCAGCCACCTCAGGTTTGCCACTGGTCAGCTTGACCTTGATAGCATCTGCTCACTCCTGGACGCCTCGTGATCACGTCGAGAGGCTCGGTCTGGCACAGATAGTTACAATCTTTCGGCTTTCTCCCTTCATTCTGCTGAACTTGTTTACATCTCCCAAGGTCTTTTGCTAATCAGCGCAAGAATGTCTTTTCTCCCAGCGATACACAGAGTAAAGGAAGCAAAATACAGGACCTGGATAAACTAATTGAGGGGGCTTGGAGAGCATTCAGAAACAGAGGACACAGAGGTGCAGGCTTCAAAACAAGATAATAGTTCCCACCTCCCTATTATGGGCCATAATCATGGCTGAGCACAGGAAAACTCACTGGGGAACCGAGACCCTGTATAAATACTTGAGCCAACGGGTTGTGGCTTGGAATTTATACACCACCACTAAGCAGGTAACACAGCAATGTGAGATCTGTTTACAGAGTAATCCTAGAACAGGCCCCAGGGTGCCCTGGGACAAACAGGGAAGGGAATTTATCCTGGGCAACAATGGTGAATTGATTTCCCTGAACTCCCAAGAAAAGGGGGGTATAGGTATATGCTGGTATTAACAGACACCTCTTCAGGTTGGCCAGAGGCTTTTCCCTTGCAGGACCAACAGGGTGCAGGGAGTAACTAAAGTACTGTTACAAGAGATAATTCCAAGATCTGGGGTTCCAGAACATATCATATCATATCATATCATATCATATCATATCATATCATCATATGATATGATATGATATCATATCATATCATATCATCATATCATATCATATACAGCGATCAAGGTGAAAGAGCAAGCTTGTGGAGCTACACGTGAGTTAAGAAGACATCTCAACCCCAGTGGAATATTAAGAAGACTGGACCATTGGAGCTAAGGATTAAGAGACAATAAGTTTAGAATGTGTTTATAGATTGCACTTGCTTTAGCCTGGCGTGAAATCACCTATTCAAATATCACTAGCGGTTAGCCTAAAGCTCACTGATTGTTGGATATGTACAGCCTTACCAAGAGATGGAGGAATGGAAATCCCTCAGTGTGGGATTCCCTCCACCAATTGGACACTATGGGTGGAGCAGGAAGTAGGCCTAGGTGTGCAAATAAAATCACGACAATAGGAAAAAGGACCTAAATTCAGTATACAACTATAGACAGGCCTCAATGTGAGACCCTTCCTGAGAACTAGAAAGGACATTATGAGGAGGATACTTAGTGCTTCAATGGAACAGCGCCTCCTCCAGGGATACTGAGAACCTCTTGGAAAAGGGTGAAGCAGGTAATAACCCCCATATAGACAGGCCCTCTGGGTTCCGTAGTTTTATTGGATGGTTTATTCCTAGACTAGGAGTAAGTGAATCAGAAAAGGCAATTATCAGTATAGCAGCTACATTAGGGAAATCAAGAACTCAACTATGGATGCTATTCTTGGACTGCAGACAGAGGTATCCTCTCTTAGTCAAGTAGTATTGCAGAAAGGAATGGCTCTTGATCTCCTGACGGCCAAAGAAGGAGGGGTGTATGCTATAATCAATCAAAACTGACGAAACTCAAAGAAAAGAAACAGATGTGCACACTAAACTATGGGAATAAATTCAGGTGATCCACCAAGTTATTTTGGATAACACCTCATTTGGATTTACAGAACTGTGGAGCAGATTAACCAGTTGGTTACCGGGCTTTGCCTGGCTAAAGCAACTCTTCAAGGCTTGTGTAGTCTTACTCTTTCTTGGAATATTCGTATGTGTTGTTACATTGTTTCTTGAGTATGTTTAATGGAAACAGCATAAGATACACTAAAAGATGGAAAGCGGGGCGTTCTTCATAAATCCTGAGGTGAGAATGGTGTCATCTAGCGACGTGACAATTGCTAGATTGTAGAAAAGGGGGGAATTGATGTGGGACTATTTCTTTAGAATTGTTTCGGAATTATGTACTAGGTAAGGAGGTGTAGAGCAGAAAAAGTGACGCAGACGCTTCGGGGGGGACGTCAGAGGGGGGTTGACTCACCCTTCCTAGCAGCAGCCTGGAGAAGGGGGAGGTGAGCCGAGGAACGCATCTCTCGCACCGCTCCAGGCACTCGTGCTCACTTACTGGTTCCTTGCTGTGCCACTACAGCAAGGAATAAGAGCTGCAAGCCACAGTAACTCAGCAGTTGGGGTGGAGAATATTATAACTTCTTGGAACCAGTGAATATCTCCTCCTATACTAAGGGTAATATCAGAATAATCTACACCTCCTTTCTTAGAATCAATCGTAATATCCTCTCCTATTCTTGCATATGTGTAACTTGTCTCCATAAATATCCTTAAACTGTCCTTTTACGGTGTGCATGTTAGGAGAGGCTACTCCCTCAGTACCCAGCGTGTGTGTGCAGTGCTGTAACTCAAAATATACCTGCTTTATAACCACTTTGTGGTTATGGAGTTTGATTTTCCACAAGTCGTCCTGTTCAGGCCATGATCTGTGTTCTTCCACACATATGGAAGTTCTGTTTAGCCTTGAGTGAGACAGAAGTGAGAACACTTGGAAGAATCTGGTGAACCATGTCCCAGACTAGACTAGGGTGGGCTTCTTTGTTAGCTTCCTTGTTTGTTTTCTTTTTCTTTTTCTTTTTCTTTTTTTTTTTTTCTTCTCAAGAGCAGAGTCAGAAGAGGATGTGTTGACCTCCTCTGCCATAGGGATACTGGCCCTTTTGTTACAAAACCATTGCTTCCTAGAAAATTTTGATGTGAGCAGAGGAAATAATTTTGCTCATGTGTGCAGCTGGGTTACCAGCACAAAGGAAAGAGATGCGGCTGTGATCACGGCAAAGTTCAGAGGAACATCCCCTGCAGAAAGATGCGTAGAGTTTAAACATTGCCAAGTGAAACTTGGAGCCACTTTTGCCCCACAGAAAATGCAATAGAAAAGGAAGCAGTCTTCTCCAGACACAAACCCCCGGTTACCCCGAGGGCGGTTCCTCCTGGGTGACCTTAAAGTCAGATCTACATAAGTGAACAGCAGAGCTGGCCCTCGTACACAGAGAGCTTAACCATGCTCATGCCTTGCAGAGAAGACCGAATTGAGAAAGCAGGATAGGAAGTTGTTAGCAATAGAAGTCACTCGCTCAGTGAGGAGAAACGTGCCATGAGTGCCATGGGCAGCGCTCAGTGAGGAAGTGAGCCAGCTGCAGGGAGATGCTGCCCTCGAGAGCAGGGCAGCGGGAGATTGCCTCTTCTGGGACCTGCTCACGGGTGAGAGGAGTTAAAGGAGCGCCAGGACAGCAACGTGGGGATGTGCGACCGCAAGGATGTGCGAATGGCCCCAGCAAAGGAAGCAAAGGGACGGAGCAGAGAGCGACGCTTCATTAGCGTGACAAAACACAGCCCCCATCCTCCCCTCTCTCCCACGGGTGCAGATGTGCCACGAGAACGAGCTGTGAAACTGCCAAGGCCTGGCAGCCGGCTCGGGGCGTGCTCGCTGTGGGAATTGCTGCCCGGCACCTGAGGCTGTGCCGAAGCGGCCAGAGCCTGGCTGGAAGCCATCCGGGCAGCACCGCGGCGGCAGGAGGTGCAGCAAGGCCGTCCTGCGGCCAGCTCCGGGCTGCGGGCACTCGGCATCCTCTGCTCTCCCAGGAGCGACTCCCAGGAGCCCGGTTGCCTGCACCAGAGGTGGGAGCAGCCTGCTCCGCACCCAAGGTAGGAGCCCTTCGTGCCTCGTGCAGAGGAGCGCACGCTTCCTGCCCCCTGCCAGCAGCGGCGGGAGGGCAGCGGGGAGCGGCACCGGGCGGGGCGGAACCGGCGCTGCTGTAGCCCAGGCGGGAGCCCGGTCCCGGCCCCAGCTCCTGCCCAGCACGGCAGGTTTGCTGGGCCAGACGGGCTGCAACGAGGGGAGCAGCGGTTGCCAGGCGTGTTGCAGCCCGGCTTGGGCTCCGAGAGGCACAGGAAGGGGTTGGAGCTGGGACAGTGAGGAAGTGAGCAGAGGAGCTCAGCGTGCTCTGCTGCCCGGTTGGCTCTCTGTAACACAGCCCAGCCGGGAGTGCGTTTCTCCCTCTGGGCCACGGCAGACACGAGATGATCCCGCTCCACAGCTCTGCACGCATGGATTGATGGCAGCTTTCAACTCCTCCTTTGGAGTGTCTGAATGGGAAGCCTCCAGCGGGGGAATTTCCACTCCCCTCTCTCTCCCCGGCAGCCCGCAGTTTCCCTTCGGGGACCCAGCAGGCAACATCTGCCTCTAGCGGCCCTTCCAGCGTTCCCTTCTGTGCGCTTAGCGCCGGGCTGACGGCTCACCTGGGGTCGTGCAAACCCCTCCCGAGGCTTTTCTTCAGGCTGTCCCGGCAGCTGCAGGTGCCTTTAGCGCACACCAGCTCCGGCACTGGGCTGTGTAATAGACGCTGAAAAGCCGACAGCCTGCGGGCTGACTGGAGCACACGTTGTGAACGCGGCCGAGCAGCACGTCAGTAAAGCGCAGCCCGGGCTGCCCGGTGCAAAGGGCGCACGCTGCTGAGAACGCCCCCTGGAAGTGAGCGCAGGGTGCGTGCTGAGCTGGATGGGGAGCAGCGCCCCCTGGTGGGGGACGAGGGAAATGCAGCCGCCGAGGTCCAGCCCAGTCCCCAAGTGTGGGGAAAGCGCATTTCTGGAACGTAGGTCTCACCCTATATGACTACATGACCCACATGACTATGAGCTACTTTATGGCTCCTTTTGTATACCAGAGGCTTCCTCCCGCTTTGAGAATGGATTTGGCCTAGGTGAGGCTAAGACGTGTATTACAGTGTTAGGTGAGGGAGCTGTAGAGCTAGGGACAAAATAACGTGGCATGACGCACGTGAAATGATTTGCCTTAGGGCATTTCATCATTGATGACAGTCCCAAAAGCCCACCAAACAATCTCTCCTCCTCAAAATTAAGACACTTGCACTTATGCCTTTGCAGGACAGATCTTTCCAGGTACAATCCCTTCCTGGTTTTGTGCAATTATCATCAGCCTCTGTTTTCAAAAGACAGGTGCCTGTGACAGATAGGTGAATATCTCCAGGTACCAAACTGAAACAATAGAAGCTAGGCACTTAATAAAAAGTAATCCCTCACAAAGCCCACCTAAATTGTTCAGTATCTAAATATTTTACAAATCTGGGTCATGGATCCCTAAGTTCATTTGGGGAGATGCCTATGTGGTCACCCTCACAGCGGTATGTGTCCCTTTTTAAAGCCGGTGGGGCAGGAAGCCTCCTCTGCATCTCCCAGCATCTCTGGCCTTTGGTTATTACTAAAAGGTTTCTCTTTAGCTCCTGTTTCATCTTCCATCATCACAAAACAGCTGCTGTAAGGTCTTCTGCCCATTTGGCCTCTGACTAATCACACCTATCCTGATGTCTGATAGAGAGACCTCTTTGCGGTCTAATGGGAGCAGTGAGGGATTCAACAAAGGACCTTCCTTCCACTTTTAGAAAGAACTTTCATCAAAACGTAACTAAGCTAAGAAAACAGCTAGAGAACTGCTTACCATCTCCTTCAATCACGACTGCAGTGGAAACAAAACAGCTGAAGAGGAAGTAGAAACAACAAAGTTTTCAAGCAATGATTTTATTGACGGTAATTTCTCAAATGTATCTCAATAGCTTTCCTGTTTTATTTAAAATGAAATAAAAGGAGAAGGATGGCAAGTCTGATTTGGGTTTCCAATTGAATCTTGCGTCATCTAATTACAAATGGCTTCATGATATTAAAAATGAAAATATTTCTCTACATCTGCTCCACCCTCTACAAATATGGCTTTGTTTTGCTGCTTCCCTAATCCTGAACATCTGAGCATTGGAAATCCAGCAATGAAGAGTCACATATGCATTTTTAGTAAACATCCAGCTGAACATCTGTACATCCACTCAACACACAACTCTTCCCTGGTGTATGTTCTTGCTCTATCCTGACTGCAATACTGTTGCTAATCATGTCATGGCATTTATTGTCTGCAGGGATGCCAGCATACTTCAATCACCTGCCCTTCATCGCTGACAAATTTAGGATCCACCTGCAAATTTGCAGAACTCCCAAATGTAATCCTCCTTTATTTATCCAAGCAGAGATGTGTACACAACACCTTGCACCTGGCTTCCAAAGAATAAAGGTCTATCCATTATGGTGCTGGACTGCACAGTCAAGGGAGTCTGGAGGGAAACGGTACAACTACATATACCTCTTCTTTAAATGCTAGGTGCTGTCCTCTGACAAATTTAGTCTTTGTTAGTCTTCAGCAACCGGATGAAAGAGCTGCTTGATGCAGCTTATCTTAACACACAGTCATCTTAGAACTGCAGCTGTAAGGAAGACCACGCCATTCAAAAGCTTTGTGTTAAACCACTACTCCTGAGTGGCAAGTCGTCTTTATGTTCTTGGGGAAAACTGGGTGTCATTAGCTGCTCTCATTTAAACATCTGTAAAAGCTTGAAACAGCTCAACATAAGCAACACTAAGCTTGAAGAGCAACTAGATTCTGATTAGCCCAGCTATCCTGAAAATAAGAATTACAACTATTGTTTTGTACTTTTAGATCACTAAAATAACATTCCTTTTACTGTCTTTAACATTTCAACCCAAAAGTTACAAAAAAAATGCACTGAAGTGATTCTGATACGTTATTAATGACAAAGACTACATTTTCAGCACCACTGCATCTTGTGAAGAAAGTACATGCTACAGGATATTTTCACAACAAAAGGACTAGACTGCTTATCTTTATAACTTAAATGGAAGATAAAGAAGTAAATCTTGTACAGAGACTTGAAATATGAACTGTCACCTAAACTGCTTTAGAGATACTTACGTGGCAAGTAACTGGAAGCCATAGAAACATTATAATGCCCACTAGCACTACGTTTGTCACAGAACTTTACTGCCTTTCCATATATCCTGCTTCTCACTTGGTGACATTTTCTTCTGCAAGGACCTCGCAATGCTTCCTGGGACATCTCCTGATTTTAGCTCCGCAGGCAGAGGTCTTTTCTCAGTGGAAGATCAGGCACATCAAGGTTGAAAATGGGATTAGGAGATGCATTTGCTGATCACTGCTGCACACTTTTCTAACCCTTTCATGGAAGCTGATCAGCGATATTCCAGGTAAGTACGTTAACCTTTACACTTGTGAAAGACAACGTGTCAGCTGATGCTTACCTCCACGTGCCACTGTTTGCCCATAGCATTCACCACACGTCCTTCAACTGGTCTTCTGTGCGCTCCACAGATGGGGACGCCCATTGTCACGGCAGGTAAACCATGTAATTATTCTCCTTTCGGTTCGTGAGCATCAGCAGTGAATTCCTTCCTGTTCAAAAATTCATTAATTGAGAGCATGAATAGAACAATTTCAACTTCAGAGCTTCCGTAGAGATCATTTAATTTTTAGCACTTGTTTCAGTAACAGGATTTATACTATAATAATGTCTTTAGCAGCATCAAATACGACAGTTCAATATGATTATTTTTTTAAACAAGCTTGATTGATTCTGAGAAAAGCCTGCTAAGTAGGATGCATCAAATCTCTATGAAAATAGCTACGGAGCTTGTCTCAAACAGGTTAGAAAGCTGTAGTCATGCCTGGCTTACATTCTGGCTCTCTTAGCACAGGTTTCTTTTAGATTTACTTAAATGTAATTGAAGGAAAGAAAAATGCACTCCTCTGCATTTTCCCCGTGATATCAAACATCAGAGAAAGAAAAATATAAGCTGACAATACCGCTGACACAACACTACCGGTGGTTCTTCAAATCAGCCTCTGCCATGATAATGAAATGATAGCTTCCTTTGTACTAAAAAGCAAACAACTAGTGACGTGTGTTATATCCTACAATGCCCCCTCATCCATGCATCACTGGGGGATGTAAAAACATGCAGCTATGTATTCTGCAGCTGCAGAAGCTGATGAAACGAGATGAAGGAAATCTGAAAAGAAAAACACACTTTGTGCAACTCAACTAAAAGCAAAGAACATAGGCAAGATAATGACTGAAGCAGCTGAAGACAACCAATTTTCTGCCCTTTGTATTAGAAAAATAATGTCAATCATTTTGCTGCTATAAGCAAGTTTGCACTCAGATTTCCTATTTCCTATGGTACCACCCTGTGCTGCAAATTGCAGACTTTCATCCCGCCCCACTCCCATGTTTACCCTCAGCCTCTTCAGAAATTTAGATTGGAAGCTGGATGGCAAAACGGGCCCTAACTCTCTACATAACCACGTGTATTGCATTAAAAGCATGAAATCAATGGCTACACAGTTTACTTAAAAAAAAAAAACAAACCGTGAAGGATCCCACTGAAATGAGCGCATTTATTAGTGAAAAAGGTGATAAACTGGACTCAAATTGGGGAACCCATGTTGGGAAAATAAAAACCTATTTAAAAATGACAAAACTTCTGCATCTGATTTGTTTTTAAGTGTCTACCACAGTGTATCCTACTCATCCTGAAACATCACCAGGTACAACACACACTTGACAGGAAATCCGGTGTCGAAGTAGACAAGTAGTTAATATTTTATGCACACATTTTAAGATATCCACTCTCAGTTTTGTGATGCATTCTTAGACCTTTTTCTCATAAAAGACACTTTGGTTACTCCATCTCAGCAGGAAAGCCTTAGGAACCATAACCATCCCTCCCAACTGTCATTCCATTTTCATCATTACCAGTGATAGAAGGAAGGGTGAAGACCCACCTGCCGTCATTCTTGACGAATCCAACTCCTGCCAATACTTGTTGGCAGATATCACAGCAGAAGCACTTCCAGTGGTTGTTCACAGCTTTAGTAACGCAACCAATAACGAACTCACCTGTAGGAAACACAGTAACAGGATGTAAAATGCCATGCTACACAAAGTTAAAAGAAGCCTGCAACTGAATCGCTAGAATTACATCACCATTTTTGCCTTGCTCCTCTTCTAGAAAAGGACACTTTTCAACTGTTATTCACACAGTGTTGGCTTCTACTCCACTAGGCCTAGAATCAAGGCTTGAAAGAGCTCCATACTCAAAGCACAACAGAACTGAGTTTGGATGGCCCTGACCCTCCTGCGAGAAAACTCCTGCAGTCAAAGTACAGTAGAATACAAAGACACACAGAGATACAGCAGGAGAATGCACTTGCTAAACAGCAAATCCAACACGCACACCAATTTCTGATCTACCACAGAGTCCTGTGCTGGGAGGCACTGAGGAAGTGAGAAAACTACCATTTCATATTCTCTGCTGCACAGCCATGCCAAACACTCACGCTGTTCTCTGCACGCACGCTGCAGCCAAGGCCCTGAGCAGCGCAAACGCTGCCTGCAATACGTCGGGAGCTCCGCCTCCTGCTGCTGCCAAAGGCTGACACCCGGCTCTGAAGAGCCTACAGATCAAACAGCTGCCAAAGAGAAGCGATCAGGCAGATAACAGGTATGAAGAAAACGAAGTCTAACATGCAAGTCTGTGGCATTCCCCTGAAGTCATAGCTTTCCAAGAATAAAATGCGATGGTCTCTAGAAGTGTCGGGAAAGCTTGAGGCATCGCTGCTGACTGCAGCCCTGCTGATTTCGGCTACTCTCACCACATTCAAGAACTGGAAAAGCCCACTTTCAGGCAGGATTCATGGAGTGCTGCAGCCCAGAAGGGTTTTTTCTCTCAATGAAAAGCCTTCACATTAAGCTTACCTGACATCGAAGTCACTAACTATTCTGTGAAATGTGGTATTCTTGAACCCACAAGCCTTTCTCCCCTGTGCACAGGGCCCTGAAATTTTCAGCTGTTCGAGGGACAATATTTGAAAGCAGCTCCGTGGTTGTGTGTCCTACAGGTTCGTCACTGGCAGAAACAAAACACACAACAACAGGGTTGGTGTCCTTTGACAGCTCCGCTGCCAGAGAGAGGTGGCCCTTCTGCAGCTCTGACAAGCTTTGCTGGCATTCTTCAAATCTCCTCTCAAAAGAATTGGCCAGTTCTTGAACTTTAGCTCTGACCCCAAATTGCTCTACTTTCACTTCACCATCTGAAAACAAATCCGAGATTTCCTTAGCTCTAGTCACTGCAGCCAGAGATCAGCAGCTTTTGTTCTGTATAATCTCCAGGGTAAAACAAAGCCAAACAAACTACAGAAGATACTGAAAAGAACTGTAAAAACCACTCAACCGACTAACCAGCATCACCTGTAGCTGTCCAAATTAAAACACTGTTTGATGTTTCAGAGGGCACTAAGTTCATTTCTTTAGCGATGACATGCTTTGCACACACCTCAAGAACTTGGTCCCTTCTCATAAGGATCCTGTAACACTTCTGTGTATGGAAGAGGACCCTGAGCTCTCCAACACCGCGTTCCTTCCACTGAGCAGCATCTCCGGCCCAACTGTAAAATTTCGCCCTCTCTTTGAAGGGAATTCCTTCATCTTCTTCTCCAGACTACCTCCACCTAAAACACAGCACAGTAACGCGTGATTTCCCCAGAAGTTGTTGTCACCAACAACACTGTTACAATTCTGACATCATAATCCAAAATTATTCGATGTTTTCCTTTCTTCAGTGGCTTTGTACCCACAGCTCTATACTCATCATGCACTGAAGTGACCAAACAGCCCTGCCTTCTCAAAAGGAGAGAGCCCAACAGATTTCAGCCTTTGAAATTCATTTTTAAGCTATCAAGTGTGCCGGCATATTTCCCAGTGAAATTTCAGGTCTGCTGAATGATGTGCTGAGTGATAACCCAGCACTGTTAGCATTCCAGGTGTTCCCCTTATGAAGGCTGCTAAGTAACTTAATACTGGCATTTGATCAGAATAAGAATCAACTGAAAATAATAAATGGAGGCCTCACAGCTGCGTATCCTCCTCACTTTATATGTGCACATTACTGCCTTTTAACATCCTTCAATTAACACATCTTCCACAGTTAAAGAAAAGCTTGAAAGAACTGGAGAAACATGTGACAGACAAGCATTTCTGAAGGAGAAAGAGAGCAGGCAAGGCAAGAAAGAAAACAACAGACGTCGTAATATGATTAACGGATGAGGAAAGGCAGACAAGATATTGCAGAAAGAGGAAGACAACATTTTGCAGACTTCATCAGATTAACTGTTCCAATTAAAGGACACTACATACTGTTTTTTTGTGCTCCATCAGTCTTGCTTAGTCATTATACTAACCTGCAATTAAGTTCTATTCTTTACAGGAAGCCAAACTAGAAGACTACAGTCATTGCAAGCTTCTCCTCTTATTAGGCATACTAAGGTTAAACACGAAATCCAGACATGAACAACTGAGTTAAGCCTTACAAAGCTACATCAGGCTTCTTCAAGCAAGTTGTTCTACTTCCTAAAAAGCTGTATCACCACCTCCTGGTAAACTCTCTGACACGCGAGCAGTTTCTGTGGATTCTGCTTCTCCGCTGCTGGCAGCTGACTGCACAAATACTGTTGCTGTTGCTTCACTGGTTGATGGAGTATGTAATTCTTCCTTACTTGTAGAGACTGAGTCAGTACGATTAATAAAACAGTAAGCAAATAAGCCGTAAGAGCCTAAGATACAAACTTCAAACTACATTAAGTCTGGACACTAAGAATAATGACTCCCTCCAAAAAAGCCACATTTCCCCTCTCCCCTCCCTCCCTTCCAGAAATTGATAAATTTCTTCATTTATTTACAACAGCAGTACAGTAAAAACATGATAGTAAGTTCTCAGTCTCCAACTTTCCTATAGTGCTACTAATGTTTCAGAACAGCTAACTAACAGGGATTAAGGGAAGTGAACAACTGGGGAAAAACAAAAAAACAAACAAGAATTGTTGTTGGAAGGTTTCAGACATTCTTCATCACTCTTAAAACACACACAGCTTTGACTCAACAAGAGACTGAAGTACCTTTGAAGCAGTACGATTCCAAAACAAGCACCATTTCCCTTGGAAACTGCTCTGAAATCACTTAACTCTTACATACCTGCTAGGAGGAATTCTACTAGCCAAAGCTGTTTCTACTTTAGGAGGCAAAGCTGTTTCCTTTCTCTCCCGGAGAAACTTAAGTTCTTAGTAGTACCATAGTTCCAGTGCCAGAACAGACTTGAGACACAGTCAAACAAGCCAAGTAGTTTCTAATCTGCCGGACGCTTTATTTCTCACTAAGTGAAAATAGTCTAAGGATAATACTGCAAATTTATTGCCTAAACTTTCGTAAAGACTTGACTCGTACTTTTTCTTTGAGTTTTTACTTCTTTCTGAGAGCCTTCTGGACTGGCATCCTCCGCACTGCTACTAAAGCCACAGACAGACGTAGAAGGGACCTGTGGAGTTTCTCCGTTAGCCTTCTGCTCAGAAGATTTAGTTTCCCAAGCAGTAACACATTCACGTTTGACTAGGGGGCCTGCTGCAAAGCACAAAAGTTAGTGGAAAACAGCTGATAAGACAGCTAAATACTGTGATCATTTTTGGCACATACGTTATAAAGTAACCTAACGATATTCAGAACATCTTAAATGTAGAGCTTTTGAAATAACATCATTATGTAAAAAGACACTCATTCAGGATAACCAAGGAACTGTAAATCCATCACACTTGGGTTTTCTGCTGCTATCAAAGAACCTCCATGCAATAATGAAGACTTCAATCTTGCAACTGCCACTACAAAAACTAGCTTCCTTTGACATTTACTTATATTTCTGGAAGCTCAATACGTGCCACCTTTTGTTAGTACACAGACACTCACAGCCTCAGAAAGAGTGACTGGCCAAATGGAAGATGACAGTTTTTCTCAATTTAAATATTGTAAACATATTGTAAATGTTGTCTGTTGGTTCTAGTAGCACTATACACTTTCCTTTTGAAATTCAAGTCTCAGACCAAGAACAGGTCAGCATTTTCATATTGTTACAAGAATTATTGATGGCCATACGCCAAACAAAATACAGCTACAGAGAAGAGCCATATGGGTATCATCTACAGAGGAAAAGCAAAACCAAGGACTGAAAAAGAAAGTAAGAAACAGAAAGCAGTCAGCAGCAGCGTGTGCTACCGATGAACTTTGAGCATTTGGAACTCCAGATGGTATTAACCAGAGACTGAATAGAGCTTATTTCACAACACTTCTGGGAAGTACAAGAAGAAAAACCACGACAAACAAAGGCTCAAGCGACAGATGTGAAGTTACTGGAAAGGAATGGAAGCAGACAAGAAGGATGCCTCCTAGTTGAAGGGATAATTTGAGTTGAAGCTTAAGCACAACTGCTGTTCTCGTAGGTTACCAGTCAGAGCGAGGCCTTGAACACAATAACTGCCAGCTTAACACAAAAAATGCACTGTCAGCACTTCACCCTGACATTTTAAACAACGCCTCGTTGTTTAAACAATATTAGCATCTCCTGGTTCTAGCAGTACCAAACTCCTTCCCTACAAAAAAAAGCAACACTAAGATCAACTCTGACGCCCCGGACAGATTCCAAAATCCTACCTGCAACTCCCTTTCTCACTACAGAGTTGCACTGAGTCCTGCATAAGGCACGCTTCTGTTCTTACGTGCAAAGAACTACAACTTCATATTTACTCAAGTTGAACGTCTAGGATTTGAAGATTCACAGACGTGCATTAGAACTGAAAGAAATGACATACTATTAAGACAGAAGAAGTAATACACAATGACCAGCATTAACAAGTGACTGACTAATGAGCTGCACACTTGAATAAATTACTGGTTCAATTAACACTCACCTTTCTCCAGGATTTTAAACGAGAAGTTGGAGGGCCCACCCTGTGCCGAAGGAGCCGGCTGGGATGCCTCGCTCTCCCAAGGTTTCTGAGCAGCACTACAGCTTTTGGGTGGTTCAGCTACTCCCGCTTTTTCCTGCTCTGCTTTCCGAGATGCTGAAGTTCCTTCATCGCTCTTTCTTGGACGATTCAAGCTGAATCCAAAGAGGGAGCCGGGGGCTGAAGTATTCCCAAACGGGAATGTCTCTTTGTTACTGAAAACGCTCCTGACAGATTCAGATCTAAATACAAACTTCGGAGCAGAAACCTCCGTTTTTGCTGGCGTTTCAGCGGTGCTTGATACCTCTAAAGCTTCTACGGTGGCATCAGAAGCATCACTACCATGGCCGAGGTCGCTTCTCACCCTGGTAGCTTCCTCCAGCACAGCTACAGCGTTGTTACCACAAGGAGATGCTTTGGCTGCATTCGTACGAGAAACATGAGATGTTACCAACGTGCCTTTCTCACGGGTGTGCTCACTCTTGTCCCTGTCTGCTGTTTCTTCAGACTGGAGTGTAACTCCACTACTTGAAGGCAGTTCGTTTTTGTCTTTTTCATCCATGTTTGTCAAGTCAGTTGTACACTCTTTGGATGGATCATCTTTCTTAGCGGTATTTTTACTGGACTCCTGTATACCAAATTTAAATCCACCGAGAGGCATCCACATTGAAAAATTACATCCTTCCTCTGCAGGCTTTGCTTCACCATCTGCAAGATTCTGAGAGGTACATGCTGGTGTTTTCCCTTCAAGTTTCAAGGAAAATTCTTGTAGAGATACTTCTGAATTAGTTTTGCTTGTATTCTGGCAAGTAACACATTTTGGGGCAGTGGGTTCATTTCTTACTAAACAGATGTCACAGTTCCACTGGCCTTCCTTTTTAGCAAAGGCAGATCCCAATTTGTCCTGTGCGACACTAACACTGGATTCTAGAGGTTTTAAAACCACACGTTTTGTGAAATAGCCTGGTTCAGGCAGTGGTGGATTTGTGCTTGCCTGTGGAAGGCTGTAGTTGTAGCGATCACCACCACCACGAGGCAAAATGATTCCAGCAGATGGAGCATCAAAATGCAAAGGTGCGCCATACGTGTCTTGAGGAAACACAGCAGCGCAAGTGTTTCGCAGAGGTGGCGTGCAGATTGCTTGTTGATGAGTGTATCTACGCTGCTGAGGTGCAAGTCCATCCATGCCACAGACAGGTGCCTAAAGAAAAAGCACCGTTACTTCCTTGTGGAAAAGGAGGAAAAGGGATTAGGGTGCTAAAGCCCATGCAACACGCACTCTTAATAGCAAGGCGTACCGTAAAATTACATTTCAACTCTAATCAGTTTAAACTAAAATTATACGTTCAAAACTTGAGTGGTATCTGAAAACACAGACTGGGGAGAAGCGTAAGCTGAATAGACTCATTTTTCTTTAGTATTTAAAAAGAAAAAAAAAAAAAAAAAATCAAGCCCCCATACTATTTTGGGGAAAAGAACATTGCAGACAACGAGCAGAGGACATATGTTAGCAGGTTAAAAACATGCTTTGCTGGCTGTTTCTCCCAAACCCAATATCCCAAAGCTTAGCTGATTACGGAACTTTCTGCCTGTCTCCAGCAGACCTCAAGTTTAGTAAACGCTCTCTCGGGAACCGCAGTTATATCCTGCTACACACAGAATCAAAACCAGTTGTTTTCAACACATCAGTAGAAATGGCTTGAGCAGATTCGTATGTCCTCACCTTTGTTGGTGCTACACTGGTTGCAGCAGTTCTTTGAAGAGACTGTGAGTTACAAGCAGGTGACTGGCTACAGTGAACAGATGGGCCAGAGGTAGCAACTGAAAAGGAACACCAAGAAAAGAGTTTATATCCAGTTTTTGTGATTACTGACTTGAGTGAACTTTCCCAAGGGACCAGTTTTACTCATTCATCTCAGAACACTGCAGAAACATTTTAAGAAGTCTTACTCCGTTTAGCTAAGTGTTCAATTAAAAATTCAGCATCAACTTACCCCTTAAAGGAGCTTCATGAAGATTTTGTGCTCTCCGATAACCATCTGACACTGTACCTGTTTCATAGCTTCCAGCAGGCCAGCAGTGAGATGATACATTTACACTGGAACTATTACGTTTCATTTCCCATATTTCATTCTATTAAAGACAGTGTTTCAATTAAGAGCATGTAAACGTATTACATCGGTATTTGGAGGAAACCTAAGGAATGATCCCTACGCTCCTCTGCTATTTTAAAGCATGTTCAAGGTCTGAGACACACACAAAAAAAAGATGAGTTAAGTGCTGCAATAATCTATGATCTTCCTATGCTTTACGAAACTGAGACTGTTCCCTGAAGCTAGAAATAAACCCAGAACAAAGTAGCTAAGCTGAAGAAAGCACAACTTTCTGCACGCACAATCCTCAGGATTACTTCCCATATCTGAGTACCAAATCAGAGTTTGTAGGCAACAAAGTTTTACTCTTGAACTCAGTTTAAGCAGGTGTTTATAGCAGTTCTCTTCACTGAGTTAAGAGGTAGCCTGGTAAGTGAAGTTCAATGCTTGGGTCACAAAGTACTTACCAGAACAAAAAGATCAACTGTTCTGCATCGAATATAGTGACTCAAGTTGTTTACCGTTAAAGCTTCCACTTGCTGACCCATATCGTGGGCTCACTCAGGAAACTCCAGTGGAGTGGATCTTCTGAAGAGAGAGAGAGAGAGATCCTTCCCCACTTGTAGTCAGCTCTTAAATGGGTCTAGGAGAGGTGGAGCCAGGCTCCACCCCTTCCTGCAGCACAGGTGAATTGCTTTCACCTGTGCTCCCAGGGCTGACTCATTGCTCACCTCAGGTGATTAATCAGAGGTTCAGGCCTTGACTCAGCAGTTCCCATACAGTAATCAAATAGGAGGAGGTACTAAGGCAGTTCAGTATCTTCCAATCAGAGTTTTAAAACTCAGAAGTTCAACAGAAAGATACTACCAAATCTCAGTAGTAGCAGTACAATGACAAAAACAAAAAAACAAAAAAAATAAAACCAACCACAACCCATCAACACACAAAGCCAACTGAAACAAAAAACAAACCAACCAGCTAACAATTCATATGTAAGCCTGTGACATACAACCCCTCTTACTCTCATCTTTGAATAATCCATCAGTACCTGGGTGTCCACACTATGGAAATGTCTGAAGAGAGGATACGCAGGTTCGGGAATACTTCTGTGCTTTTTGATAGTTCTCAAGCTAAGCAAAATTTTCTTCCAGTAGTAGACGCTTCTTCCAATATATTCTTTCTGGTCGTGGGAGTTAAGGCTAACGCCCTGTTGAAGAAAGAGAAATTCAAACTATCGCAGAATATTTAAATAGAGTGTTATTCATACTTATTCTTCTCTGATGCAGTTGAGAGTAGTGAGGTAAGAGTATTTGACTAGAGCAACTGCCTTGCATGACATCCCATCAAAATTAGTAGCAGCAGTTCTCAATACTACATTCTCATCTGATTTTATTTAGTCTATTAAGTTTGCAAAATTAGAGAAAAACAGATGATACTTATTTACAGATAATCTTAACGTACTGTTTTTTGCAGACTTCTTGCCCAATGTATAATTAAGGCAGGCTGAAGGCCGTGTTTCTCCAGGGCTCACACAGTACTTACTCCGTGCTGTACAAGAAGCTTCAGTTTGGTTGCCGAGTCTGGTCTGAATATCAAAAGAAATATTCCTCAATTAGTATTCCCTCTTTTTCATCTGTTCACACGTCATTTGTTTGATGAACATAACAAGCAGCTTCAGTCCTAAGCTAGCTCTTCTTTACAAATGCACTGTCAGAAATGTAAAGCCCATTTTTATAAAGTTCTTCAGCATCTCACACCCCTACAGCAAAAAACATTTAACATTTAAAGGACGTCAAACAAAAGGAACTAGTTTTACGCAACCTATGGGAATCAATTCAGAAGCCATCTAGAAGGTTGGTTCCAATATTTCCAAACTGAAGAAGCCTTACTTTGTTTTTTTCTGCATAAGAGCACAAACAGCATCCCACCAGGATCTTTGCTTCTCAGTACGGAACTGTTTGCACAGCAGCAATGGTAAGAACAGAGGTTGATGTGTGCCACGCTGAGTATTAAACTTCTCTTGCAGTTCTAAGTTGCTAGTGAACACCATCCCGAGTAAAAAAACCTGTTTTGGTGAAAATAAACAAACAGAAGGTATTAGGTAGCAAAAAACAGGCATTTAAATGCATTTAAGAACTTAGGAAGCTTGCTTACTTCAAGGTCCAACAGGCAAATGGACTCAGGAGCATCTGTTTCCAGTCTCGATGTCTCTTGGGGCAAGTGAAAGAGTTGTTGTAATGATCTGCGCAGCGGGAATAACACTGACATGGAATTCCACTGCAAGCCAAGCCATGCAAGGTGCTGGAGACTACCACTGTGCATCCAAACAGCACCTATGCAAAAACAAGGGTTGCAAGAAGCGTCCTCGTTAGGAAAGGTATCATTCTACTCCTGTTACACTCAAATTCAAAGCCAGACTTCATCATCAAGTTAAGCCTAAAAAATGGGAAGATATCATTAGTTCACAATTCATCCTGGAATTATTTCATTTTTATGCCTGTCACCTGTGTTCATAGATTACACATAAATAATGTGGGCCTTCCTATCAGCACTCACCAGCATACAAGCACTTTCCAGCTTCAATTGGAAATGAGTCAGAGCAGACCAGAAGACAACAGTGTGGAAGCAGGAAGTATGTGAGAAATTCTTCAGAACCTGGCATGATGATACTGCCCCTCAGCTACAGCTGAAAGTGAAACTTCTTGCAAAGCACCCTCTGATTAGGGCAACCACAAGCAGCTATTACAGATACTTGTCTTTTGTTGCAGATGAAGCACTTGTAGAAGAACCTCTAATACAGAGTCATGCTTACGTTGAGTTTAAGTAGCATCTCTTACCAATATTGTATTTACTCAGTTCTCCCTGCTCTGGTGCTTGGGGACTGACATCTCCCATATCATCTGTGCTGAGAAAAGACCTCTCTTTAGAAGCTCCACTCCCAAACAGGCTTTCAAACAATGTAAATAAACCACTTCTGTTTGCAAGCTTCCACAATCTCTTTCAAGAAGTCTTCCTTGCCGTGGCTTAAGTTCAGCAACATATGACCTAGAAAAACGTAATGTCACATAAGAACACTCAACTTAAACAAGGACTACAATATTTGATGCAGTGGGCTGTTCCTGCTGCTTTAGGCTGGGAATCTAGATTTCCCCTTATGATATTTACAAATCAAATTTACAAATACAAATTTCTAACTTACACTCTCCCTATAATTAAGTCACCCTTTTAGCATATGGGCTGACAGCAGTCCCAAGGCATTTTCAAATCCAGTTCTCCAGAATTACTGTGTATTTTTATTATAATGACACTGCAATTGTCTTCAAAATAAGTAGCTGTCAGTCTCATCTATTCAGGAACAATTCAGCCTGATGCCTGGTGTTTTCTTTGTTTTCATCTAGAGCCCACAGGATAGTGAAGACTGAAAACAACTACCTCGGCTTCACCAAAAAAATTTTTAAAAAAATGCACCAAACCAAACCTGTTGGAACAAAGAAGGGAACAAAAGTGACAGGAAAGGAGCAATATTTTCTTTTATACTTGGGACTAGCAATGCTTACAAATAGTATATTAGTAGGCAGAAACCAGCAGACTAGGAGACACTGAAAGTTAAATTCTATCTTAATGTCCTGGAAATAAAAAGAAAAAGCCCATTACGTGTCAGGATCAAACCGCTCTTTTGTATTTCATACGTAGCCAAAATACAGAACGTTTGATAGCATGTTCCAAGACGCCAAGTGTGCTCTTTAACAAGCCATTAGCTCTGACATTAACTGCTCATAAAATGGAACTACGGAACATTTATAATTCTTAGTTTTTATTACCAGACTGGCTTTTTCGGTCACAGGCCAACATTTCCAGCGCATCTTGCCCAGCACGATCTCCTCTTATTAGTTTTGACTTTGGTTTAGGAATCTGGCAAAGAAAGAAAAGAATTGCTACAGCTTCTTCTCAACAAAAAACAACTCACCCTCATTTAGTCTTAAAAGTTAGGAAACAAGCTTGTTTCTTTCCTGAAAAGGACACAAGGTGAGTAACTGAACAATTGCAAATAGCTGTAAGAGCGCACAAGAGAAAGCGATGTTTTGAACGCAAGCACTTGTGCAAAAGGGAAAGCTGATTTTATTCCATAAAGCAAAGAATTAAGCTTGATCAAGCTCTGCTGCTTACACAATTAGTATGTGAGAGCTACTCAGGTCATTCCCCTCCCCCCCATACCACTAACCTTAATATTAGTTATTTTAGCTGCACTACAGAGAAGGGAATAGTCTACAGGAAACACACTCATTAGCCCTTAAGAGTCATTTTACTTCTGACAAGTGAAACAGATGAGATTTTCTTCACAGTACTTGAAATCTTTTAAACAAGTATGGAAGGGTAAGATTTGGCCAGGAGACAGCCTTAAAAACAGTAGTTAGTTTTTGGAATGCAGGCGTTCAGTGCGCGTACAGTGAGAGCATCCAAGAACTGCAACAATTACAGGCACAAACTGAACAGTGACTTACGTGGAAACTTTTCAGACAACACAATGCTGCGAGTTCACATGCATCTCTCCATTGTGCCTCGTTGTTCTGGGCCGTTTTCAGCAGGAAAGTGCCAGCGTGCATGTAGAAGTGTCCTTTCATTTCAAGGAAGGTACGAGACAGCTCATCAGGTCCATTCGCACACAGCTTCACAGAGTGAAGCACACGATCAAAACTGGAACATAGAAAAGATTCATTTTCAACCAAGTCCTGGTCTCCCAGGATTTATACTAGACCCCTATCACTGAGTCTTCTCTGAGGCCTTTAGCTCAGACACAGCTTGCGGATCAAGCCTAGCAACATTTGCTCTTTGCAGTTAGTACAGAGGAACTCCTCTTCCATCCATAAAACAGCTACTCACTGAAAATGATGCCTGCTAGAAGTTCGGTGACCCAGAAAAATATTCAATTTTTTCCTTTTTTTTTCTTCTTTTTTTAAATAAGCAAAACAGTTAAAAGAGTACCTTTCAAGGGCCCCTCTGCTTTCTCGAACATCTCTAGAAGCAAGCGTCATTTTAACCAAGCTAGAATAGGCCAGCAGATGATCCTTCTTGACAGCTCTCCAATTTTTTTTTTTTTTTTAATCAGCCTTCAAGTCTCGTACTGATTCAAGATATTCCTAAAGAATAAAGTTCATCACAGAATGAGGAACCGCCATCCTTCTATGAAGGCAAGAGTTTCTCCAGAACATCTTGCTACATAATCCAGTTTCCCAGGTGAGATGTTAACGTATTCTTCAGCAGCAAAATTCCAGGAACTATTTGCCTCAGCAATTCCCTCCCTGATGGAGCTGCTGTATCTAACTTAGTACCTCAGCTAGAAACTAAACAACTCTTTAAGGCTTAAGAAAATCCTAAATAAATCATTGTTTCCGCAGACATTACATTTAAAGGAGTTAAGCCACTTGAGAATTAGCTGCCATTGTAACGATACTAAGAGAATAACACCGGTTTCAAGGACATGGGAGATTATGACAGGATCAAAACATGATTAAATACCTCAAATGTCTTTACGACGCACAAACACCACTCCAAGCTGGAGTCTACAGGTATTTTCCTCTCCGCCTCCTGACAATGAAGCACAGCATCTCTTAATCTATTATTTGAACGGTAGAGAGCAACCAGTCTGATGTTAAGGTAGGGATCGTCTGGTCTCGCATAGAGCTCGGTTTGAGTCATATCAAAGAGCTGATTCCAGCCATCTTCGCCTTTACGCTCCAGTAACTGCTCCTATCACATACGAAGGCAACACGTTGAAATTTCATTCTCTACGAGAGCCTCTTCAGCAACTACATTACCTGACTGTTTTCTCATTGCCATTACAGACTACATTACTCAAACTGCTCTGGAAAGCTGGTAGGTGCTACAGAGAGTTTGACAAACATTTTAGAAGTGAGGGAAAAAAAAAAAAACAAAACCAAAACCCAAAGCTTTAGAGTTTGCATCTTGTAGATGCTAAGTTAGATGCTAAGTTAAGACTGTCAAACCATCTGGTTCAAAGATGCCACACGTCAATACAGAACAGCTTGTCTAAAAAAATAAAATAAAATAACATAACCACACAAAAAATCCCAAAGCACAAGCCTCTCAAGACTTCAATTTCATTGCAGTTGTGCTCCAGAAAACTAACACCTGTACAAAAGTGAGATTGTATGACTGAAAGCATTTACACAGTATTAGGGAATAACAGCATCTCCTACACTTGACAGTTTTCAACTCAAATTAAAAAAAACTAGAAAGCAGTGTAGTCATATAATAGAGACAATACTTAACCTATCTAATCTTGACCTCTTGGATAATATTACTACCATGGTTTTCCCATCGCTTGACGCAACTGAAGTTTCTTCTAGGCACAGAACAGAGATCAGAAGCTGGAATTTACCTTCAATCTGTAAGCAGCAGGATTCCCAGGGAAGAGCCTGGCAGCTTTCTCAACCCAGTACTCTGCTCTTCCATCAGCGATGTCGTTACTGCATAGTAACTCTGCAATCTTCAGTACAAGATCTTTCTGCATTGGATTCAGCTCCACAGAACGCTGGTTTTCCCCATGCATACACATAAGAAAAAAGGTTACTAGTAACTTGATCTTGCAGTCCACGTAGAACAAGAAAGAAAACATGTCAAACATGTCCCCCATTAAACAGACCCAGCAAGTCAAATTAGAACTATCAATAAATACTTTCTCACTGCTTTAAGAAAAGCCTCCCTTTTGAAAGGCCACCATTGGTTTGTAACACCCAGACAACTGCTGGAATTCAGAACACCGTAAGAGAAACAATGTCAAAACCAGCTCCTCTACCACCCGCTGCTGCTCTACTCAGACAGCCAGACCAGGGGTATCTCTAGCCTAACCTAATACGGAGGCTTCCGGAAAACAGAATTAAGTCACAAAGACTGATGGCACTCAGTCACTGTGCTGGCAACAAGACTTTTGTGTGTATCCTCTCCCTCCCCGGTGCCCGAATAATGAAACACAGACTGTGAAGTTCACATTTATATGCTTACCTAATCGGAACTGTATTTGCCCCGTTCCCTCTACCTCTGAGGAAACAAACAAACAAAAAGCCCACCGCTAACAAGAAAACAAACAATGCAACTGAAAAACACTCTCAGTCCAGTCTTTCAGTAGCAGCCGGATTACTGCTGTCACCATAATCCCTACTGCAGAATTCTACAGGGCTCACATATTCTTAGTCCAAAGGGCAGCGGGAAGAAGACTATCAGAGCAGGAAGCACAAAGATCAAGTCCATTTACAAAGGAATAAAGCAGGACATCAGGGAGGTGAGTGAGGTGCTTACCTTGTAACACCCAAAAGCTTTTTCCGTGTTATCCTGAGCCTCGTAGATCTGTGAGCTTTGGGATCTCTCTCTCGGACACTGAGATAAATAGATGTATATCTACAGAGTAAATAAAGAAAGAAAAACCAGAAGGATCAGTATTCCTCAGTATTACAAGTCCCCCCACACCTTGCAGCTAACGTGGGACTTTAATCTGTCACACAGGACAGTTAGCTGTATTTAGTTCAAGGGGCTTGATCTAGATCTTCAAGTAAGGCACAACATTATTGCTACACGTACAGATGTTGCATATTTGCCTGCAAGCACTGGCCTTCATTAAATAAAGCAGTAGCTCACAGAAACTGTAGGAAGGACGTAACACGATGGCATACAAGACATTTCTACTGGATGGGTTTTTACAGCACCACGCAACTACCCATGCTTTAAGTTGCTGTTTTAGGAAGATTTAAATGGCACCACATTCTCCCATTTGCTGCTACCTTAAAACAGCATGACAACGGTCTTCATTTCTCCACTCTACTTCATTTAGCTTTCCCATCACACTTTAAAGAACAGAACAACATACGTAACGTTTATTACCTCTTAGCAAGTTCGTATTCTTTTATCTCAAAGTACAGCTTAGCAAAAAAGAATCCTTTTAACGATCTCTGAAGAAAAAAAAACAAAAGGTACATTTTAAATATACAGTACTTTTGAAGTAATTGAGTAGGGAGACCCTTCTTTCCAGGGGTGCATAATACTTCCAAAGGTGTCTTCACAGCTATCAGCTCCAGTTCACTCCTTGTAGTCTGGGCTTTGTTTTTGAAAGACACAGGAGTAAGAAAATAACATTTCTTCCCAGTAACTGGCAAAGGCTACCAAAGCGAAACTGAGGTTAGTAGCAAAGCAAGTCCTCACACTTGTTACTTTTCACAAGCACACTTCCGACTAAAGAGAGGAGAATGGGGTCAGCTACATACAAGCTGTTTCTCTTGCAACCTATCTACGTTGCAGAAGAAAACAAATGCCACAAATCAAGCTCCTCCTGTCCATGCTTCTGTCACCTTCCTCTCTCGCCTGCCCTGCCTCCTCGTAAACGGGGCTGGAAAGGAACTTCAAAAGAAACGCCGGCAGCCTCGCACAACCCTCCTCTCCAAAATCAACGCAACAGGAAGACCAGCAGCTACTTCCATCACCGACCGCGCTCCACAGCCAGTCGTTCCAGAGAGCAGGGGATCACCCGGCTGCCCAGCCACCAACGCAGGCAGCAGAGCTATTTCCCCCCGCCTCTCCCTCTCTTCCTGCCGGCGTTTCACAACGCCGTCGCACCCACGGCAACAGCAGCCGCACAGCGGCCAAACGAGCCCAAAGCCGAACGGCACGCGTTCCCTATTCCGGCTCCTCGAGAGAGGGAAGGCCGGAAGCCCGGGGACCGTGCCCACGGAACGGGAGGGAGCCGAACTCCGCCCCGCCGCCGGGCTCCTTCCGAAGCCGCCGAGGGCTCAGCGGCTTTCCGAGGCGCGCAGCTGCGGCGAACCGCGTTTCCGAGGAGGCGACTCCGCGCCCGCCCGCCGGCAGCCTCCCTCGGCTTCGACTCCCCGCCGGAGGAGCCCGCCCTCGGGCCCGGCACCCGCGGGAGGGGCGGAGGGACGGGGCGGGCGGGGAGCGGCCCCCACCGCGGCCCGGGGAAGGCCGAGGGAGCGCCGCCGGCGGCGCCGGCCGGGCCGCAGCACTCACCGCTCTGGGAGAGGAGGCGGCGGCCTGCACGGAGGCGACGTACCGCTCCACCTCGGGCCTCGTGCGCCGTGCCATGGCCGGGAGAGGGAGCGAGCGAGAGGGAGCGGCGGAAGGCCGGCGCTCGCGCGCCGCTAAGGGAGCTCCCCGCCGCACGCGGCGGAACGCCCTCCCTGCCGACCGCGGCGACGCGCGACGTCACAGCGCGGGGCGGCGCATGCGCGGCGCCGAGCGGCCGGTTCGCGCTTCGCGCGGCGGCGCTTTGAGCCGCGGGACGTCGGGCCGCTCGGCGCGGGCTGCCGGGCGCCGCGAGGGGCTGCGCGCGCCGCCGGTCCCGTCCTCGGCCGGCCTGCCCTCGCGCGTCTTACGGAGCTCGGCGCGGTGAGGCGTACCGAGCCGCTCTCCTCACCCGTAGCGACGCGCCGCGGAGAGCGGAAGCGTCGTTTCTGCGTCGGGTATTGGAAAGGGCGGTTGATCTGAAGAAGCGCGCTGTGGCGCATCCTTAGAAACAGCTGATGTGAAAAGTAGAAGTTCCGTGCGCACATTAGTAACGTGTTTTAGAAACGCAGTTACCGAGTTAACGTGAGAAATCCTTTCTCACAAAGCTGCGGTAGGCTCTAGATGTCCTAAGCGATGTGGGTGTAGTGTTCTGAACCGGGAAACCCGCTGTGAGGTGGTTCGTTAGGCCAGCAGAAGTGAAACACATTGAACACGCTTTCAAGGAGCCAGGGCCTTTGCACGAAGCAGAGCTGTCCCACTCTGTGGGAACCTCAGGGTGCCGCAGGCGGGCTCCAAGACACTCCCCTCTGTCCTCCTTCCCAGCTTATCTCTGTGCGAGGACAGAGGGATGACCAGAACAGTGACCAGTGTAAAGGGCACAAATGCTAGGGGTAATTAAACAACTAAGAGCTTATGTTTCTGTGCTATCTTGGCGCCTGCCTGTCACGTCCCAACTCCTCACGGAGTGAGACAGTCCGGCCTTGTGTAGAGGCCCTGGCTTCTCTGATGTTTGCTACATCTGTTTTTCTCTTGCTGGCAGTTTCTTATCTAACAGAACAACTCTACAGTATGTTTTCTAATCCCTAACACGCTATACTCGCATTGTTTGGACCATTTAACAACTATTCAGTTTTGCAAGAAAGAATTAATCACATAATTCAGTAATAATGTTTTAAAACATACCGCTAACATATACGGTATTTTACTTCTTAGATCACTATTTCTAAGGATAAGTTACAGAATACAAATGCATGATGTTCTACTTCTTCAAACCAGCTGCTCTTATTAATGTCAAATGCAGAAACAACATTCCATTTCCACAATTCCCCCCTCTTTTTCTTTCAAAGTGTTGATTTCTGCAATTCCCTTTTTTTTTCTTTTTTCTTTTTTTCTTTTTTTAAAGGTACGATTCTAAAAACTTCTTCATTTTCTTCATTCTCCATTTCGTCTAATATCATCATTTTATCCGAGTGCGGTGGTGGTTCCACTGCTGTTTGCTTAGGCAGCGCAGTTTCTGTTAATCGCTGCACCAATCCCCCCACGCAGGGGATAATACAGCAACCGACGGCCGTCAGGACTCCTGCTGCCACAGTCAAAGAAGTAAATAAGGACACAATCATCCCTTTCCATTTGCCAAACCAGGACTCCAAACACCCAGTGAGGGAATTACCTATTCCTGAGTTTTCTGCTAATTCACTGGCAAGAGTAGTAAGCCCCCGTAATGCTCTAGTTATTGTGCTAGCTGGGGCTGTGTTATTTGCGATAAAGGTACAGCATTGGGTGCCCAACATCACACACACACACCCTTTTTCAGCTAATATCATGTCTAGGGCGATCCTATTCTCCCAGGCCATCCTGCTTGTAGCATCCAATTGTTCTGCAATTCCCTTTATTGCCTCCTTTGTATAGTTTATAAATCTCTGCTGATTGTAATAGATGTAGTTTATACAATCTACATTTTTGTTAATTGTCACCCACCAGAATAGAGATTCAAATCCTGCAGCAATTGATTTCTAGCCTTAAATTCATCAGGGACACCTCTGGGCACCCCAATTGAGTCTTTATATATTGTATCATCATCAAATGGGGCCCCTAGGCTCCTTCTGTTCCTTTTGTGAATGTGAGATAGATCCTTCTCAAATGCCAGAGTGAACGGTATAGCCAGTTGAACAAGTGCACAGGTACCTCCCCAATGAGATGGGAGAGTGGACCGTAAGATCTTCCCACCGCAATGCCACCAGAGATCCGCTCTGGGGATTCCCAGCCTTGAATAGTTCCCCGCCAAATCCTTCGTAACATCCAAGGTTCCACTGCACAGTGAGAAATTCCCTATAGGCCTGATAGCCCTCACACCCTGCCTTGAGAGACAAGCTGTATGGCCATAGAGAATGCAGGAGGGATTTTGTCATCTATCTCTGATATCCGGGGAAACAACAGGGAGAGTGATTTTCAGGCTTCATTTTCCCAGGCTGTTTTCTCCTGGTACAGGGCAACCATACATTGCATCCCTTGGGAATCCTTGGTCCACCCCGGAGGAAGGGGTACTACCTGAGCTACATGCCATCCCAATGCACAAGCATTGTCGGAGCTCGGTGGGAGACAAACACACGACCACAGAATTGATCAGAAAGTCTCAACTTTAATCAGAAGGTTGCGTGCATTTATGTTGGCGCTAATGAAGCTCATACACATTGCAAAGCCCGAGCTCCTGATAGGCTCTTCAGCTACTTGTTGCCCCAGCCCTTCTTTGTACTTTTTGTGATTAGACCATGCCATTCATCTTTCTTATTTCTACATTCTCCTGCCTTCCTACACATCCTGTTAGTTTGCTCAAGGACTCTCTCCTCGTTAGCCTTGTTTACATCCTGTTACATTGCTCAAGGACTCTCCTCTCATTAGCCGAATACTGTCTGTGTGGCCTTTCTCAGCCAGCCAGGTCTCAATCACGCTCTCCACACCCACATTGTTCAGAACATTGAAAATCTACTGCAGTTTTGTGAGGAAGAATTTGTTAGGTAATTCAGTAATTATGTTTCTAAAACATGCCGCTAACATATACAGTATTTTACTTCTTAGATCAACAAGGATAAGTTACAGAATACAAATGCATTATGTTCTACTTCTTCAAACCAATTGCTACTTTTTAATATCAAATGCAGAACCAACATTCCCTTCCCTTCCCTTCCTTTCCCTTCTCCCCTTTTTTTCCCTTCTTCCCTTTTTTCCCCCTTTTTCCATTTCCCTCCCCCCTCTCCCTCCCTTACTCCCTCCCCCCCTCCCTCCCTTTCTTCCCATTCCTCCCTCCCCCCCTCCCTCCCTATCAGCCTGGCTCTCACGCTGTTGTCCAGATGCCCGTCTTCCTTTTCCCACACCTCCATGCTCTGCCCACATCCCCCTGTTTGGCTGCATCTCCCTGCGGATGTCCCACCCCACAGCCCCACTCACAGCCGCCATCCCCGGAGCTCTGCCCTCCCCCAGTCGCTCCCCCACCTCCCCAGGAGATCCCTGAGGGCTCTCCGTTCCCCCCCCACCCTTCTTCGCCCCCCGCTGCCCCTCGAGCCCCACTCGGGCTTCAGGCCGTGCGTGCAGGCCGCGCTGCCACGGCGACAGCGCGCCCCCCCTCCTTGCGGCGCGGGAAGCCGTCCCCGCGGCGACAGCGCATGCGCGGCGGCGTCTCCATAGCGACAGCGCCCCGGCGCGGCCGTTGCTTGAGCGACGCGCCGTCCCCGCTCCCCGCGGAGTGACGTCATCACGCGGCGACGCGAGGACGCGGCCACGCGGAAGCGGAGCGGGGCCCCGCGCTGCTCCAGCGCCGCGGCGCAGCCCCGGGACTCCGAGCGCCGCCTCTCCTCCGCCTCAGCTTCTACGAGTGGGTGTTCGGGGGCGGCGGGGGCACCGGGGCTGGGGCCGTCCTGTCTTGGCCGCGTGGGTCCTCTGCTGCTCAGGGCCTCTGCTCGGCGGCGGGAGGTGCCCTGTGCCTCCCGCCCTTCCCCCCCACCCCCGGTGTTTCACTGCCTTCCCCCCACCCCCCCCCCCACCCCCGCCGCGGGTCGCCCACAACCTCCCGAGTCCCTCAGTCTGACCCCTGGGCTTATGCTTTCCCCCCCAGTTCCCCACCTCCACTTCCCCCATTCTCATCGCTGGAGTCCTCTTCCACCCGTCCCCTCAGTTCCTCCGTCTCTGTCTGCCCCTGTTCCCCATTCTGACCCCCAGGGTTCCGTGTCTATCTGTCTCCCACTCTAATCCCTTGTGTCCCCAATCTCACCCCCCCACGAGTCTTCTCGTTTTCTCCCCTAGATTTGTCTGCCCCCCGTCCGTTCTATCTGACCCCCAGAATTCCCTGTCCCCTCAAGTTCCCCTGCTCCAATTCCCATAGAGTCTCCTACCATCCCCTAGTCCCCTCAATTTACCCCGCAGGGTCCCCTGTCTTCCCTTACTCCCCCCGCTCCTCACCCCATTTCTGACCCCTACAGTCCCCTGTACCCCCATGCCCTCCTCCCTGCCCTCTGGAGTCCGTTTCCCCTATGTTGGCCCCCAATTTCCCCCAACTGGACCCCCTTCATGTCCCAAAGAAGCCCCCCCCACAACCTCCAGTTCTCCCCTCCCACCCCTCCCTCCATCCCCAGACCCCCTTTCCACTCATGTGGTCAGCCTTGTTCTCCTCTTTTCATTCCCCTCACTCTCTTCCCCCAGACTCCCTTTCCACCCCACAGAAGCTCCACACAACTCTCCAGTTTCCCTCTTCCACCTCTCCCTCCATCCCCAGCCTCACTAGCTCATTTCTCCCCCTCCCACCCCCCGCTGAACCCTCCTTATCCTCCCTTGGAATCATGCAGAAGGATCTGCAGGAGAAGTCCTAGAGAGGTTTGGGTGCATCCAGGGGGTTCAGGACTCAACCCGAAGAGTCTGGAGATGTCCCAGGTGGGTTTTGGGTGTCCAGGGAGTCCCCAGGTTGATCCCGTGGGCCCCTGGAAGGATCTGTGAGCTCCTACTATGTGTCCAGGAGCACTGAGAAGTCCCTGGGCTGATCTGAAGATGGTCCCAGTTGAGTCTGGTACGGTCCAGAGAGTCCTCATGAGGGTCTGAGTGATCCTGGAGTCATCCAGAAGGTCTGGGGATGTCCCAGAGAGGATTTGGCGGGTCTGGGGAGTTCTCATGTTGATCCATGGGGTCCGTGGGTTCATCCAGAAGGGTCTGGAGATGTCCCAGAAGGACCCCTGTAGGGTCCAGGGGGTCCCACGTGTGCCCAGGACATCCTCGGAGGCATTCAGAAGCAGCTCGAGGACTTCCCAGGGGAAGTGAGGACACCGCATCGTGGTGTCACATCCCCAAACTTGGGGACACTCCCAGAGCGTGAAGTTGGGGACAGCCCTATGTCATCCCCACAGTGGCACACCCGAAAGCTGCGAACAAACCTGTGTCACCCCAATGGTGTCCCACCCCAAAGTTGAGGACACCCCTACAGTGTCACGCCATGAAGCTGGGGACACCTCTCTGTCACTCGAATGGTGTCACACCCCAGCGTTGGGGCACCCCCACAGAGTCAAACCCCAGGGCCCCATCCAATCTAACCTTGAGCACCTCCAGGGATGCACGGGGCATCCACAAGCTCTCTGGGCAGCTGTTCCAGCACCTCACTACTCTCATAGGAAAGAACTTCCCCCGGACATCCAACCTAAATCTTCCCTGCCTCAACTTCAAACCATTTCCCCTTGTCCTGCTGTTATCTCCCCTTTCAAAGAGTGGACTCCTCCTGTTTGTAGGCTCCCTTTAGGTACTGAAAGGCTGCAATGAGCTCACCTTGCAGCCTTCTTTTCTCCAGGCTGAACAAGCCCAGCTCCCTCAGCCTGTCTTTGCAGCCCCCTGATCATCTTTGTGGCTCTCCTCTGGACCCTCTCCAACAGCTCTGTGTCTTTCTTGTCCTGGGGGCTTCAGGCCTGCACACAGTACTGCAGATGGGGCCTCGCAAGTGCAGAGTAGAGAGGGACAATCACCTCCCTGTCCCTGCTGGCCACCCCTCTTCTGATGGAGCCCAGGATCCCATTTGCTTTCCGAGCTGCAGGAGCAAGCAGCACTTGATGTGGGATTTGGATGTGGGATTGGGATTGAGATTAAGAATGGCACTGGGTTACGGACGTGGGATTGGGAGGTGGGACTGGGATATGGGATCGGGATTGGGATGTGGCTCGGGGTTGAGATTAAGATGTGGGATTGGGATGTGGGATATAGGATTAGTGATACGGGATTGGGATTGGAGATTGAGATTACGATGTGGGATGTAAAGAAATGTGCTCTGTTCACAGATGGATTGTGTCCTGTTGTGGGGAAGCGTTGCAGACAGAAAGCTGCTGTGTGGAGCCCCACATGATGAGCTGCAGAGGCCGCTGAAGGAAAAGGAGAATCAAGGCAATGTGCAGAGGTAAAGGCTGTTCAGCTGGCCTCAGATGCTGCTGAACGGGAGAGGTGGCCAGTGCTCCATCTTTACACGACTCATGGATGGTGGCAAGCGCCTTATGGGGGTGGTTCCAGCAGTGGGAAGAAAACAACTGGCGGCCCAAATAGGGCTAAATCTATTTGGGTTGCTGAGCTGTGGAAAGACATTGCTGCCCAAACAAAGAATACAGGTGTAAAGGTGTGCCATGGCGATGCTCATGTGCTCAGCAGTCGGGCCAATGAAGGACAACAAAACAACCGTCAGGAAGATCAAGCTGCCAAAATTGAGGCTTCGTTTATTTTCCCTTGCTTTGCTTTGGTTTGCTCTTTTGTTCTTCCTTTTCACCTCTGCTTCACATTGCTTTGCATTGCTTTCTAGTTTTCTTTCTTTGCTTTGCTTTACTTTCTACTCTGCTTGTTCCCGCTTCTTCCCTTTGCTTTTGTTTTATCTTTTTTTTTAGTTTTTTAAATTTACTTTATGTTCTGTTGAGTCCTTTTTCCTTTTCTGACTCGTTTAACTCAAGCCTGTTCCTGTGCTTTCCTTCTGTGCTTGGCGCTGTTGCAGTTCTGTCTCAATGTCACGAGTACCTTTGCATTCCTTTGCACTGCTTTTTAGTTTTCTTTCTTTGCTTTGTTTTCCTTTCAGCTTTGCTGGTTCTCTTTCCTTTGCTTTTTTATTTTTTTCTCACTGTTTTTTCATTTACTCTTTTTAGCTTTAGTTAGGTTTTTTTTTCTTTCCCTTTCTCTGTTTGAATGCTTTACTTTGCCATGATATTGCATTCTATGGTTTTGATTTTTCTTTGCATGTCTTTTTTTTTTTCTGTGCTTTTCTTCTGCTCTTTTTTTATTGCTTTATTTTTCTTTGTTTTTTAACCAAACATTTGTTTTGTTTGTTTCTTTTGTATTGTTTTGCTTTGGATGTTGTTGCTTTGCTTTGCTTTTTTTTCTCTTGTATTTTTACTAAAACATTTTAACATTTCTTTTATGTTGATTTGGATGTTGTTGGTTTTCTTTGCTTTTTTTTCCCGTTATTTTTCCTTACTGCGTTTTTCTCTTTGCTTTCCACTGTTTTCTTCATTTTGTCATTTTTTTTTCTTTGCATTTCTTTCTTCCCATTATTGTTCTTTTTCTATGAGAATTCCTTTTCATCTTCCTTCTTTTCAAAAGATTTTTCTGTGCTATCTTTCACTTTGATTACTTTTTACTTTCTGTGCCTTTTTTTTGTTTTTCCATTCCCTTGGTTTCCTCTTTTGTTTTTCATTCCAAATTTGCTCATTGTTTTTTAGTTTTCTTTCTTTGCTTTGCTTTCCTTGGCTTTCTTGTTTGCTCCTTCTCTTTTTTTTCCTTTGCTCTGATTTTTTTTTTTTTTAATATATATATTTTTAACCTTGATTAAATTTTTTAGATTTCTTCCTTTCCTTCTTTCTCCCCTTCCTTGTCCCCATGCCTGCCTGCTTCCTCTTACATTGCCTTTACTTACCTGACATTAGTCCTCTGGATTCTTCATTTTTATCTTTCCTTTGCTGACTTGTTTAACTCAAGCCAGCTCCCTCTGCTTTCCTCCTCTGCTTGGTGCTTCCTCAATGGCTCAGCTGCCTTCCCGCCTCCTGGGTGTCCTTGCCTCATGCCTCGACATGGACTGGAGGCTTTCATCAGATGGCCGGCACATCCGTGCCCGGTAGCTACCCTTACCTCCTCCTCGGCATGACCACGAGCGCCTTCCCTTCCTCCAGAGAGATGGTTTGTCCTCATTAGCAGCCGCGGACTCCTGCACGGGCGCTAGCTGAGAAAGTGCATCTCTGGTGGAGGTCGCAGCATGCCCAGTAGCTACCCTTTCCTCCTCCCAGGCACGGATGGTTTGCTTCTGGCTGCACCACAGTCTCTTGTCATCTTTGCCCTGCCATCCAATTGAGGAGCAGATTTCTTTGCTCTTCTGTTGGTTGCTGTGGGTTCTTTTTGTTTCCGTTCCTTGTCTCTTTTTCCGCTGGGTCGCATTGGTTTGCTCTCGTTTGTTCACTTGATTTCGTTTTCTTTACTGCTTTTTTGCTTAGGTTTCCAACGTTTATTTTCATTTTTATTTTCATTTTTATTTTCATTTTTATTTTCATTTTTATTTTCATTTTTATTTTCATTTTCATTTTCATTTTTATTTTCATTTTCATTTTCATTTTTATTTTTATTTTTATTTTTATTTTTATTTTTATTTTTATTTTTATTTTCCTTTGGTTTGCTTTCCGTTTTGTTGTTCTTTCTTTTCCTTGGCTTTTTGGTTTTCTTGTTTTGCTTTGCTTTTCCTACTTTCTACTTTGCTTCTTCCCTTTTATTCTCTTTGCTCCCCTTTTTAATGTATTTGGCTTTTTTTTTTTTTTTTTTTGCGTTCTCATTTAGCTGTTGTTTGCTGGCATTTTTTTTTCCCCGTCTTTGTCTGTATAAATCCTTTCATTCGCCATTGTATATTGTTGTCTTTGCTTTTTTTTTGTTTTTCCCTTTTTGGGTTTGCTTTGGATATTTTTGTTTCTTTTTTTGTTGTTGGATTTTTCTTTTTTATTATTGTTTTTCCTTTTTATCTTTTTTTCTCTTTACTGTGTCATTTTTGCCCATTTCTTTTTGCATTTCTTTTTTTTATGCTTAGTTCTTTTTTTTCCTGTTTGTTTTTTCATTTTGTTTTTTTTTTTCTTCATTTTGTGTGTGTGTTCTATGGTAATTTTTGTATTGTGTGTTTTATTGTAACTTTTGTATTTGTGGTGTGCATTGTTGGTATTTGTATTCTGTTTTTTTTTTGTTTGTTTTTGGTTTTTGATTTGTGATTTGTGCTCATTCTGGTTTCTTATTTTCTGTATTTGTGGTTTTTGTTTCGTTCCTTTTTGCTTTTTTGTTTCTATTTTATGCTTGTTTATTTTTTGCTTTTTTCTTTTTTCGTTTTTACATCTTTTTGGTTTTTTGTGCTTGTGTGTTTTTTGTGCTTTTGCTTTTTGCTTTTCTGTTTTTTATGATTAATTTTTGCTTTTCTTTTTAATTTTTTTCTGTTTATTTGTGGTTTTTGTTTTATGCTTGTGTGTTTTTGTTGCAATTTTTGTATGTTTGGTGTTTAGTTTGGGTTTTTTTTAATTTATGTTGGTTTTGCTTTTTATTTTCTTGGGTTTTTTTGTTTTTGTGTGTGTTTTTCTTTTTGTGCTTTTTTTGTTGTTGTTGTTGTTGTTGTTTTTAATATATCATTGTGTGTGTGTGTGTGTGTGTTTTCATTTTTTGTCCTTTTGTTCTTTTACATGTTTTGCCTGTTTTGTCTCTTTTTGTATTCTGGGTTTTTTTTTTGAACCGTTGTTTGTTCTTTTTTTTTTTAGGTTTTCTGTTTTCTTCCCTTTTTCTTTTTTCTTTGCCTTTTTATTTAGTTTTTACTTTTCTGTTTTGGTTTGCTTTCTTTTGTTGTTGCTTAGTTTTCTTACCTGTTGTTTTTTTTCCTTTGCTTTCCACTGTTCTCTTCACTTGGGTTGGATTTTCATGGCAGTTTCTTCCTTTCCATTTCTTTTCTCTTTTTCCTGAATATTCCTTTTCATTTTATTCTTTTTTCCATTGCTTTGCTCTCCTTTGCTCTTGCTTTTCCTTCCTACCTTTCCTTTGCATGGCCTTTCATTCTGCTTGCTTTACTTAGTTCTCTTTTATTCCCTTTCTTTTTCTTTTCTGTTTCTTTTTCCGTTTACTTCCTCTTGCATTAGTTTGCTTATTTTTTTTTGTTTGAATCCTTTGCTTTGCCATGATACAGCATTGTATGTCTTTGCCTTTTCTTTCCATTCCCTTTCGTAGTTTTGCTTTGATTTTTCTTAGTCTTTTTTTTCTCCTGCCTGTTTTTCTTTCGTTTTGTTAGTTATTATTTATTTTCTGTTGGGTATTTTGTTCCCTTGGATGTCATAGGCTTTGTTTGCTTTTTTTTCCACTTAGTTTTCCTACTGCTTTCTACTTTGCTGCTTCTCTTTTATTCCCGTTTATTTTCTTTTTTCTTTTTCCTTTTTTTTTCCATGTACTCTCCTTAAATTTGTTAGCTTTTTTATTGTCTCAGGCGTTTCCTTGAATTCTTTGCTTTGCCATATTCTTGCAGTCTATGCCTTAGCTTTTTGTTTGTCCTTTTTTCCCTTGGTTTACTTTGCTACTTTTCTTTTCCTTTTCACATTTGTTTACTGCTCCTTTGGCTTTGCTTTCTGCTGTTTCTTTTCCTTTGTTGTTGGTTCTTTTTCTTTCCAGACCATGCCTTTGCATTATTTTTTTCTGTTCTAGAAGTATTGCTTTTCTTTTCTCCTCTTTTCAATGTAGTTTTTTTTGCATTCCATGAGCTCCTCTTATTTTTTTGGCTCATTACATTCTTCCTCCTTCCTTGTCCCCGTGCCTGCCTGCTTCCTCTTACATTGCCTTTACTTACCTGACATTAGTCCTCTGGATTCTTCATTTTTATCTTTCCTTTGCTGACTTGTTTAACTCAAGCCAGCTCCCTCTGCTTTCCTCCTCTGCTTGGTGCTTCCTCAATGGCTCAGCTGCCTTCCCGCCTCCTGGGTGTCCTTGCCTCATGCCTCGACATGGACTGGAGGCTTTCATCAGATGGCCGGCACATCCGTGCCCGGTAGCTACCCTTACCTCCTCCTCGGCATGACCACGAGCGCCTTCCCTTCCTCCAGAGAGATGGTTTGTCCTCATTAGCAGCCGCGGACTCCTGCACGGGCGCTAGCTGAGAAAGTGCATCTCTGGTGGAGGTCGCAGCATGCCCAGTAGCTACCCTTTCCTCCTCCCAGGCACGGATGGTTTGCTTCTGGCTGCACCACAGTCTCTTGTCATCTTTGCCCTGCCATCCAATTGAGGAGCAGATTTCTTTGCTCTTCTGTTGGTTGCTGTGGGTTCTTTTTGTTTCCGTTCCTTGTCTCTTTTTCCGCTGGGTCGCATTGGTTTGCTCTCGTTTGTTCACTTGATTTCGTTTTCTTTACTGCTTCTTTGCTTAGGTTTCCAAAGTTTATTTCATTTTTATTTTTATTTTTATTTTTACTTTTATTTATATTTTATTTTTATTTTTTCCTTTGGTTTGCTTTCCGTTTTGTTGTTCTTTCTTTTCCTTGGCTTTTTGGTTTTCTTGTTTTGCTTTGCTTTTCCTACTTTCTACTTTGCTTCTTCCCTTTTATTCTCTTTGCTCCCCTTTTTAATGTATTTGGCTTTTTTTTTTTTTTTTGCGTTCTCATTTAGCTGTTGTTTGCTGGCATTTTTTTTTCCCCGTCTTTGTCTGTATAAATCCTTTCATTCGCCATTGTATATTGTTGTCTTTGCTTTTTTTTTGTTTTTCTCTTTTTGGGTTTGCTTTGGATATTTTTGTTTCTTTTTTTGTTGTTGGATTTTTCTTTTTTATTATTGTTTTTCCTTTTTATCTTTTTTTCTCTTTACTGTGTCATTTTTGCCCATTTCTTTTTGCATTTCTTTTTTTTATGCTTAGTTCTTTTTTTTCCTGTTTGTTTTTTCATTTTGGTTTTTTTTTCTTCATTTTGTGTGTGTGTTCTATGGTAATTTTTGCATTGTGTGTTTTATTGTAACTTTTGTATTTGTGGTGTGCATTGTTGGTATTTGTATTCTGTTTTTTTTTGGTTTTGGTTTTTGATTTGTGATTTGTGCTCATTCTGGTTTCTTATTTTCTGTATTTGTGGTTTTTGTTTCGTTCCTTTTTGCTTTTTTGTTTCTATTTTATGCTTGTTTATTTTTTGCTTTTTTCTTTTTTCGTTTTTACATCTTTTTGGTTTTTTGTGCTTGTGTGTTTTTTGTGCTTTTGCTTTTTGCTTTTCTGTTTTTTATGATTAATTTTTGCTTTTCTTTTTAATTTTTTTCTGTTTATTTGTGGTTTTTGTTTTATGCTTGTGTGTTTTTGTTGCAATTTTTGTATGTTTGGTGTTTAGTTTGGGTTTTTTTTAATTTATGTTGGTTTTGCTTTTTATTTTCTTGGGTTTTTTTGTTTTTGTGTGTGTTTTTCTTTTCGTGCTTTTTTTGTTGTTGTTGTTGTTGGTTTTTTTTAATATATCATTGTGTGTGTGTGTGTGTGTTTTCATTTTTTGTCCTTTTGTTCTTTTACATGTTTTGCCTGTTTTGTCTCTTTTTGTATTCTGGGTTTTTTTTTGAACCGTTGTTTGTTCTTTTTTTTTTAGGTTTTCTGTTTTCTTCCCTTTTTCTTTTTTCTTTGCCTTTTTATTTAGTTTTTACTTTTCTGTTTTGGTTTGCTTTCTTTTGTTGTTGCTTAGTTTTCTTACCTGTTGTTTTTTTTCCTTTGCTTTCCACTGTTCTCTTCACTTGGGTTGGATTTTCATGGCAGTTTCTTTCTTTCCATTTCTTTTCTCTTTTTCCTGAATATTCCTTTTCATTTTATTCTTTTGTCCATTGCTTTGCTCTCCTTTGCTCTTGCTTTTCCTTCCTACCTTTCCTTTGCATGGCCTTTCATTCTGCTTGCTTTACTTAGTTCTCTTTTATTCCCTTTCTTTTTCTTTTCTGTTTCTTTTTCCGTTTACTTCCTCTTGCATTAGTTTGCTTATTTTTTTTGTTTGAATCCTTTGCTTTGCCATGATACAGCATTGTATGTCTTTGCCTTTTCTTTCCATTCCCTTTCGTAGTTTTGCTTTGATTTTTCTTAGTCTTTTTTTTCTCCTGCCTGTTTTTCTTTCGTTTTGTTAGTTATTATTTATTTTCTGTTGGGTATTTTGTTCCCTTGGATGTCATAGGCTTTGTTTGCTTTTTTTTCCACTTAGTTTTCCTACTGCTTTCTACTTTGCTGCTTCTCTTTTATTCCCGTTTATTTTCTTTTTTCTTTTTCCTTTTTTTTTCCATGTACTCTCCTTAAATTTGTTAGCTTTTTTATTGTCTCAGGCGTTTCCTTGAATTCTTTGCTTTGCCATATTCTTGCAGTCTATGCCTTAGCTTTTTGTTTGTCCTTTTTTCCCTTGGTTTACTTTGCTACTTTTCTTTTCCTTTTCACATTTGTTTACTGCTCCTTTGGCTTTGCTTTCTGCTGTTTCTTTTCCTTTGTTGTTGGTTCTTTTTCTTTCCAGACCATGCCTTTGCATTATTTTTTTCTGTTCTAGAAGTATTGCTTTTCTTTTCTCCTTTTCAATGTAGTTTTTTTTGCATTCCATGAGCTCCTCTTTTTTTTTTTTTTTTCTCATTACATTCTTCCTCCTTCCTTGTCCCCATGCCTGCCTGCTTCCTCTTACATTGCCTTTACTTACCTGACATTAGTCCTCTGGATTCTTCATTTTTATCTTTCCTTTGCTGACTTGTTTAACTCAAGCCAGCTCCCTCTGCTTTCCTCCTCTGCTTGGTGCTTCCTCAATGGCTCAGCTGCCTTCCCGCCTCCTGGGTGTCCTTGCCTCATGCCTCGACATGGACTGGAGGCTTTCATCAGATGGCCGGCACATCCGTGCCCAGTAGCTACCCTTACCTCCTCCTCGGCATGACCACGAGCGCCTTCCCTTCCTCCAGAGAGATGGTTTGTCCTCATTAGCAGCCGCGGACTCCTGCACGGGCGCTAGCTGAGAAAGTGCATCTCTGGTGGAGGTCGCAGCATGCCCAGTAGCTACCCTTTCCTCCTCCCAGGCACGGATGGTTTGCTTCTGGCTGCACCACAGTCTCTTGTCATCTTTGCCCTGCCATCCAATTGAGGAGCAGATTTCTTTGCTCTTCTGTTGGTTGCTGTGGGTTCTTTTTGTTTCCGTTCCTTGTCTCTTTTTCCGCTGGGTCGCATTGGTTTGCTCTCGTTTGTTCACTTGATTTCGTTTTCTTTACTGCTTCTTTGCTTAGGTTTCCAAAGTTTATTTCATTTTTATTTTTATTATTATTTTTACTTTTATTTTTATTTTATTTTTATTTTATTTTTATTTTTTCCTTTGGTTTGCTTTCCGTTTTGTTGTTCTTTCTTTTCCTTGGCTTTTTGGTTTTCTTGTTTTGCTTTGCTTTTCCTACTTTCTACTTTGCTTCTTCCCTTTTATTCTCTTTGCTCCCCTTTTTAATGTATTTGGCTTTTTTTTTTTTTTTTTGCGTTCTCATTTAGCTGTTGTTTGCTGGCATTTTTTTTTCCCCGTCTTTGTCTGTATAAATCCTTTCATTCGCCATTGTATATTGTTGTCTTTGCTTTTTTTTTGTTTTTCCCTTTTTGGGTTTGCTTTGGATATTTTTGTTTCTTTTTTTGTTGTTGGATTTTTCTTTTTTATTATTGTTTTTCCTTTTTATCTTTTTTTCTCTTTACTGTGTCATTTTTGCCCATTTCTTTTTGCATTTCTTTTTTTTATGCTTAGTTCTTTTTTTTCCTGTTTGTTTTTTCATTTTGGTTTTTTTTTCTTCATTTTGTGTGTGTGTTCTATGGTAATTTTTGCATTGTGTGTTTTATTGTAACTTTTGTATTTGTGGTGTGCATTGTTGGTATTTGTATTCTGTTTTTTTTTGGTTTTGGTTTTTGATTTGTGATTTGTGCTCATTCTGGTTTCTTATTTTCTGTATTTGTGGTTTTTGTTTCGTTCCTTTTTGCTTTTTTGTTTCTATTTTATGCTTGTTTATTTTTTGCTTTTTTCTTTTTTCGTTTTTACATCTTTTTGGTTTTTTGTGCTTGTGTGTTTTTTGTGCTTTTGCTTTTTGCTTTTCTGTTTTTTATGATTAATTTTTGCTTTTCTTTTTAATTTTTTTCTGTTTATTTGTGGTTTTTGTTTTATGCTTGTGTGTTTTTGTTGCAATTTTTGTATGTTTGGTGTTTAGTTTGGGTTTTTTTTAATTTATGTTGGTTTTGCTTTTTATTTTCTTGGGTTTTTTTGTTTTTGTGTGTGTTTTTCTTTTCGTGCTTTTTTTGTTGTTGTTGTTGTTGGTTTTTTTTAATATATCATTGTGTGTGTGTGTGTGTGTTTTCATTTTTTGTCCTTTTGTTCTTTTACATGTTTTGCCTGTTTTGTCTCTTTTTGTATTCTGGGTTTTTTTTTGAACCGTTGTTTGTTCTTTTTTTTTTAGGTTTTCTGTTTTCTTCCCTTTTTCTTTTTTCTTTGCCTTTTTATTTAGTTTTTACTTTTCTGTTTTGGTTTGCTTTCTTTTGTTGTTGCTTAGTTTTCTTACCTGTTGTTTTTTTTCCTTTGCTTTCCACTGTTCTCTTCACTTGGGTTGGATTTTCATGGCAGTTTCTTTCTTTCCATTTCTTTTCTCTTTTTCCTGAATATTCCTTTTCATTTTATTCTTTTGTCCATTGCTTTGCTCTCCTTTGCTCTTGCTTTTCCTTCCTACCTTTCCTTTGCATGGCCTTTCATTCTGCTTGCTTTACTTAGTTCTCTTTTATTCCCTTTCTTTTTCTTTTCTGTTTCTTTTTCCGTTTACTTCCTCTTGCATTAGTTTGCTTATTTTTTTTGTTTGAATCCTTTGCTTTGCCATGATACAGCATTGTATGTCTTTGCCTTTTCTTTCCATTCCCTTTCGTAGTTTTGCTTTGATTTTTCTTAGTCTTTTTTTTCTCCTGCCTGTTTTTCTTTCGTTTTGTTAGTTATTATTTATTTTCTGTTGGGTATTTTGTTCCCTTGGATGTCATAGGCTTTGTTTGCTTTTTTTTCCACTTAGTTTTCCTACTGCTTTCTACTTTGCTGCTTCTCTTTTATTCCCGTTTATTTTCTTTTTTCTTTTTCCTTTTTTTTTCCATGTACTCTCCTTAAATTTGTTAGCTTTTTTATTGTCTCAGGCGTTTCCTTGAATTCTTTGCTTTGCCATATTCTTGCAGTCTATGCCTTAGCTTTTTGTTTGTCCTTTTTTCCCTTGGTTTACTTTGCTACTTTTCTTTTCCTTTTCACATTTGTTTACTGCTCCTTTGGCTTTGCTTTCTGCTGTTTCTTTTCCTTTGTTGTTGGTTCTTTTTCTTTCCAGACCATGCCTTTGCATTATTTTTTTCTGTTCTAGAAGTATTGCTTTTCTTTTCTCCTTTTCAATGTAGTTTTTTTTGCATTCCATGAGCTCCTCTTTTTTTTTTTTTTTTCTCATTACATTCTTCCTCCTTCCTTGTCCCCATGCCTGCCTGCTTCCTCTTACATTGCCTTTACTTACCTGACATTAGTCCTCTGGATTCTTCATTTTTATCTTTCCTTTGCTGACTTGTTTAACTCAAGCCAGCTCCCTCTGCTTTCCTCCTCTGCTTGGTGCTTCCTCAATGGCTCAGCTGCCTTCCCGCCTCCTGGGTGTCCTTGCCTCATGCCTCGACATGGACTGGAGGCTTTCATCAGATGGCCGGCACATCCGTGCCCGGTAGCTACCCTTACCTCCTCCTCGGCATGACCGCGAGCGCCTTCCCTTCCTCCAGAGAGATGGTTTGTCCTCATTAGCAGCCGCGGACTCCTGCACGGGCGCTAGCTGAGAAAGTGCATCTCTGGTGGAGGTCGCAGCATGCCCAGTAGCTACCCTTTCCTCCTCCCAGGCACGGATGGTTTGCTTCTGGCTGCACCACAGTCTCTTGTCATCTTTGCCCTGCCATCCAATTGAGGAGCAGATTTCTTTGCTCTTCTGTTGGTTGCTGTGGGTTCTTTTTGTTTCCGTTCCTTGTCTCTTTTTCCGCTGGGTCGCATTGGTTTGCTCTCGTTTGTTCACTTGATTTCGTTTTCTTTACTGCTTCTTTGCTTAGGTTTCCAAAGTTTATTTCATTTTTATTTTTATTTTTATTTTTACTTTTATTTATATTTTATTTTTATTTTTTCCTTTGGTTTGCTTTCCGTTTTGTTGTTCTTTCTTTTCCTTGGCTTTTTGGTTTTCTTGTTTTGCTTTGCTTTTCCTACTTTCTACTTTGCTTCTTCCCTTTTATTCTCTTTGCTCCCCTTTTTAATGTATTTGGCTTTTTTTTTTTTTTTTTGCGTTCTCATTTAGCTGTTGTTTGCTGGCATTTTTTTTTCCCCGTCTTTGTCTGTATAAATCCTTTCATTCGCCATTGTATATTGTTGTCTTTGCTTTTTTTTTGTTTTTCCCTTTTTGGGTTTGCTTTGGATATTTTTGTTTCTTTTTTTGTTGTTGGATTTTTCTTTTTTATTATTGTTTTTCCTTTTTATCTTTTTTTCTCTTTACTGTGTCATTTTTGCCCATTTCTTTTTGCATTTCTTTTTTTTATGCTTAGTTCTTTTTTTTCCTGTTTGTTTTTTCATTTTGGTTTTTTTTTCTTCATTTTGTGTGTGTGTTCTATGGTAATTTTTGCATTGTGTGTTTTATTGTAACTTTTGTATTTGTGGTGTGCATTGTTGGTATTTGTATTCTGTTTTTTTTTGGTTTTGGTTTTTGATTTGTGATTTGTGCTCATTCTGGTTTCTTATTTTCTGTATTTGTGGTTTTTGTTTCGTTCCTTTTTGCTTTTTTGTTTCTATTTTATGCTTGTTTATTTTTTGCTTTTTTCTTTTTTCGTTTTTACATCTTTTTGGTTTTTTGTGCTTGTGTGTTTTTTGTGCTTTTGCTTTTTGCTTTTCTGTTTTTTATGATTAATTTTTGCTTTTCTTTTTAATTTTTTTCTGTTTATTTGTGGTTTTTGTTTTATGCTTGTGTGTTTTTGTTGCAATTTTTGTATGTTTGGTGTTTAGTTTGGTTTTTTTTTAATTTATGTTGGTTTTGCTTTTTATTTTCTTGGGTTTTTTTGTTTTTGTGTGTGTTTTTCTTTTCGTGCTTTTTTTGTTGTTGTTGTTGTTGTTGTTTTTTAATATATCATTGTGTGTGTGTGTGTGTGTGTGTTTTCATTTTTTGTCCTTTTGTTCTTTTACATGTTTTGCCTGTTTTGTCTCTTTTTGTATTCTGGGTTTTTTTTTGAACCGTTGTTTGTTCTTTTTTTTTTAGGTTTTCTGTTTTCTTCCCTTTTTCTTTTTTCTTTGCCTTTTTATTTAGTTTTTACTTTTCTGTTTTGGTTTGCTTTCTTTTGTTGTTGCTTAGTTTTCTTACCTGTTGTTTTTTTTCCTTTGCTTTCCGCTGTTCTCTTCACTTGGGTTGGATTTTCATGGCAGTTTCTTTCTTTCCATTTCTTTTCTCTTTTTCCTGAATATTCCTTTTCATTTTATTCTTTTGTCCATTGCTTTGCTCTCCTTTGCTCTTGCTTTTCCTTCCTACCTTTCCTTTGCATGGCCTTTCATTCTGCTTGCTTTACTTAGTTCTCTTTTATTCCCTTTCTTTTTCTTTTCTGTTTCTTTTTCCGTTTACTTCCTCTTGCATTAGTTTGCTTATTTTTTTTGTTTGAATCCTTTGCTTTGCCATGATACAGCATTGTATGTCTTTGCCTTTTCTTTCCATTCCCTTTCGTAGTTTTGCTTTGATTTTTCTTAGTCTTTTTTTTCTCCTGCCTGTTTTTCTTTCGTTTTGTTAGTTATTATTTATTTTCTGTTGGGTATTTTGTTCCCTTGGATGTCATAGGCTTTGTTTGCTTTTTTTTCCACTTAGTTTTCCTACTGCTTTCTACTTTGCTGCTTCTCTTTTATTCCCGTTTATTTTCTTTTTTCTTTTTCCTTTTTTTTTCCATGTACTCTCCTTAAATTTGTTAGCTTTTTTATTGTCTCAGGCGTTTCCTTGAATTCTTTGCTTTGCCATATTCTTGCAGTCTATGCCTTAGCTTTTTGTTTGTCCTTTTTTCCCTTGGTTTACTTTGCTACTTTTCTTTTCCTTTTCACATTTGTTTACTGCTCCTTTGGCTTTGCTTTCTGCTGTTTCTTTTCCTTTGTTGTTGGTTCTTTTTCTTTCCAGACCATGCCTTTGCATTATTTTTTTCTGTTCTAGAAGTATTGCTTTTCTTTTCTCCTTTTCAATGTAGTTTTTTTTGCATTCCATGAGCTCCTCTTTTTTTTTTTTTTTTCTCATTACATTCTTCCTCCTTCCTTGTCCCCATGCCTGCCTGCTTCCTCTTACATTGCCTTTACTTACCTGACATTAGTCCTCTGGATTCTTCATTTTTATCTTTCCTTTGCTGACTTGTTTAACTCAAGCCAGCTCCCTCTGCTTTCCTCCTCTGCTTGGTGCTTCCTCAATGGCTCAGCTGCCTTCCCGCCTCCTGGGTGTCCTTGCCTCATGCCTCGACATGGACTGGAGGCTTTCATCAGATGGCCGGCACATCCGTGCCCGGTAGCTACCCTTACCTCCTCCTCGGCATGACCACGAGCGCCTTCCCTTCCTCCAGAGAGATGGTTTGTCCTCATTAGCAGCCGCGGACTCCTGCACGGGCGCTAGCTGCGAAAGTGCATCTCTGGTGGAGGTCGCAGCATGCCCAGTAGCTACCCTTTCCTCCTCCCAGGCACGGATGGTTTGCTTCTGGCTGCACCACAGTCTCTTGTCATCTTTGCCCTGCCATCCAATTGAGGAGCAGATTTCTTTGCTCTTCTGTTGGTTGCTGTGGGTTCTTTTTGTTTCCGTTCCTTGTCTCTTTTTCCGCTGGGTCGCATTGGTTTGCTCTCGTTTGTTCACTTGATTTCGTTTTCTTTACTGCTTCTTTGCTTAGGTTTCCAAAGTTTATTTCATTTTTATTTTTATTTTTATTTTTACTTTTATTTATATTTTATTTTTATTTTTTCCTTTGGTTTGCTTTCCGTTTTGTTGTTCTTTCTTTTCCTTGGCTTTTTGGTTTTCTTGTTTTGCTTTGCTTTTCCTACTTTCTACTTTGCTTCTTCCCTTTTATTCTCTTTGCTCCCCTTTTTAATGTATTTGGCTTTTTTTTTTTTTTTTTTGCGTTCTCATTTAGCTGTTGTTTGCTGGCATTTTTTTTTCCCCGTCTTTGTCTGTATAAATCCTTTCATTCGCCATTGTATATTGTTGTCTTTGCTTTTTTTTTGTTTTTCCCTTTTTGGGTTTGCTTTGGATATTTTTGTTTCTTTTTTTGTTGTTGGATTTTTCTTTTTTATTATTGTTTTTCCTTTTTATCTTTTTTTCTCTTTACTGTGTCATTTTTGCCCATTTCTTTTTGCATTTCTTTTTTTTATGCTTAGTTCTTTTTTTTCCTGTTTGTTTTTTCATTTTGGTTTTTTTTTCTTCATTTTGTGTGTGTGTTCTATGGTAATTTTTGCATTGTGTGTTTTATTGTAACTTTTGTATTTGTGGTGTGCATTGTTGGTATTTGTATTCTGTTTTTTTTTGGTTTTGGTTTTTGATTTGTGATTTGTGCTCATTCTGGTTTCTTATTTTCTGTATTTGTGGTTTTTGTTTCGTTCCTTTTTGCTTTTTTGTTTCTATTTTATGCTTGTTTATTTTTTGCTTTTTTCTTTTTTCGTTTTTACATCTTTTTGGTTTTTTGTGCTTGTGTGTTTTTTGTGCTTTTGCTTTTTGCTTTTCTGTTTTTTATGATTAATTTTTGCTTTTCTTTTTAATTTTTTTCTGTTTATTTGTGGTTTTTGTTTTATGCTTGTGTGTTTTTGTTGCAATTTTTGTATGTTTGGTGTTTAGTTTGGGTTTTTTTTAATTTATGTTGGTTTTGCTTTTTATTTTCTTGGGTTTTTTTGTTTTTGTGTGTGTTTTTCTTTTCGTGCTTTTTTTGTTGTTGTTGTTGTTGGTTTTTTTTAATATATCATTGTGTGTGTGTGTGTTTTCATTTTTTGTCCTTTTGTTCTTTTACATGTTTTGCCTGTTTTGTCTCTTTTTGTATTCTGGGTTTTTTTTTTGAACCGTTGTTTGTTCTTTTTTTTTTAGGTTTTCTGTTTTCTTCCCTTTTTCTTTTTTCTTTGCCTTTTTATTTAGTTTTTACTTTTCTGTTTTGGTTTGCTTTCTTTTGTTGTTGCTTAGTTTTCTTACCTGTTGTTTTTTTTCCTTTGCTTTCCACTGTTCTCTTCACTTGGGTTGGATTTTCATGGCAGTTTCTTTCTTTCCATTTCTTTTCTCTTTTTCCTGAATATTCCTTTTCATTTTATTCTTTTGTCCATTGCTTTGCTCTCCTTTGCTCTTGGTTTTCCTTCCTACCTTTCCTTTGCATGGCCTTTCATTCTGCTTGCTTTACTTAGTTCTCTTTTATTCCCTTTCTTTTTCTTTTCTGTTTCTTTTTCCGTTTACTTCCTCTTGCATTAGTTTGCTTATTTTTTTTGTTTGAATCCTTTGCTTTGCCATGATACAGCATTGTATGTCTTTGCCTTTTCTTTCCATTCCCTTTCGTAGTTTTGCTTTGATTTTTCTTAGTCTTTTTTTTCTCCTGCCTGTTTTTCTTTCGTTTTGTTAGTTATTATTTATTTTCTGTTGGGTATTTTGTTCCCTTGGATGTCATAGGCTTTGTTTGCTTTTTTTTCCACTTAGTTTTCCTACTGCTTTCTACTTTGCTGCTTCTCTTTTATTCCCGTTTATTTTCTTTTTTCTTTTTCCTTTTTTTTTCCATGTACTCTCCTTAAATTTGTTAGCTTTTTTATTGTCTCAGGCGTTTCCTTGAATTCTTTGCTTTGCCGTATTCTTGCAGTCTATGCCTTAGCTTTTTGTTTGTCCTTTTTTCCCTTGGTTTACTTTGCTACTTTTCTTTTCCTTTTCACATTTGTTTACTGCTCCTTTGGCTTTGCTTTCTGCTGTTTCTTTTCCTTTGTTGTTGGTTCTTTTTCTTTCCAGACCATGCCTTTGCATTATTTTTTTCTGTTCTAGAAGTATTGCTTTTCTTTTCTCCTCTTTTCAATGTAGTTTTCTTTGCATTCCATGAGCTCCTCTTTTTTTTTTTTTTTTCTCATTACATTCTTCCTCCTTCCTTGTCCCCATGCCTGCCTGCTTCCTCTTACATTGCCTTTACTTACCTGACATTAGTCCTCTGGATTCTTCATTTTTATCTTTCCTTTGCTGACTTGTTTAACTCAAGCCAGCTCCCTCTGCTTTCCTCCTCTGCTTGGTGCTTCCTCAATGGCTCAGCTGGCTTCCCGCCTCCTGGGTGTCCTTGCCTCATGCCTCGACATGGACTGGAGGCTTTCATCAGATGGCCGGCACATCCGTGCCCGGTAGCTACCCTTACCTCCTCCTCGGCATGACCACGAGCGCCTTCCCTTCCTCCAGAGAGATGGTTTGTCCTCATTAGCAGCCGCGGACTCCTGCACGGGCGCTAGCTGAGAAAGTGCATCTCTGGTGGAGGTCGCAGCATGCCCAGTAGCTACCCTTTCCTCCTCCCAGGCACGGATGGTTTGCTTCTGGCTGCACCACAGTCTCTTGTCATCTTTGCCCTGCCATCCAATTGAGGAGCAGATTTCTTTGCTCTTCTGTTGGTTGCTGTGGGTTCTTTTTGTTTCCGTTTCTTGTCTCTTTTTCCGCTGGGTCGCATTGGTTTGCTCTCGTTTGTTCACTTGATTTCGTTTTCTTTACTGCTTCTTTGCTTAGGTTTCCAAAGTTTATTTCATTTTTATTTTTATTTTTATTTTTATTTTTACTTTTATTTTTATTTTATTTTTATTTTTTCCTTTGGTTTGCTTTCCGTTTTGTTGTTCTTTCTTTTCCTTGGCTTTTTGGTTTTCTTGTTTTGCTTTGCTTTTCCTACTTTCTACTTTGCTTCTTCCCTTTTATTCTCTTTGCTCCCCTTTTTAATGTATTTGGCTTTTTTTTTTTTTTTTGCGTTCTCATTTAGCTGTTGTTTGCTGGCATTTTTTTTTCCCCGTCTTTGTCTGTATAAATCCTTTCATTCGCCATTGTATATTGTTGTCTTTGCTTTTTTTTTGTTTTTCCCTTTTTGGGTTTGCTTTGGATATTTTTGTTTCTTTTTTTGTTGTTGGATTTTTCTTTTTTATTATTGTTTTTCCTTTTTATCTTTTTTTCTCTTTACTGTGTCATTTTTGCCCATTTCTTTTTGCATTTCTTTTTTTTATGCTTAGTTCTTTTTTTTCCTGTTTGTTTTTTCATTTTGGTTTTTTTTTCTTCATTTTGTGTGTGTGTTCTATGGTAATTTTTGCATTGTGTGTTTTATTGTAACTTTTGTATTTGTGGTGTGCATTGTTGGTATTTGTATTCTGTTTTTTTTTGGTTTTGGTTTTTGATTTGTGATTTGTGCTCATTCTGGTTTCTTATTTTCTGTATTTGTGGTTTTTGTTTCGTTCCTTTTTGCTTTTTTGTTTCTATTTTATGCTTGTTTATTTTTTGCTTTTTTCTTTTTTCGTTTTTACATCTTTTTGGTTTTTTGTGCTTGTGTGTTTTTTGTGCTTTTGCTTTTTGCTTTTCTGTTTTTTATGATTAATTTTTGCTTTTCTTTTTAATTTTTTTCTGTTTATTTGTGGTTTTTGTTTTATGCTTGTGTGTTTTTGTTGCAATTTTTGTATGTTTGGTGTTTAGTTTGGGTTTTTTTTAATTTATGTTGGTTTTGCTTTTTATTTTCTTGGGTTTTTTTGTTTTTGTGTGTGTTTTTCTTTTCGTGCTTTTTTTGTTGTTGTTGTTGTTGGTTTTTTTTAATATATCATTGTGTGTGTGTGTGTGTGTTTTCATTTTTTGTCCTTTTGTTCTTTTACATGTTTTGCCTGTTTTGTCTCTTTTTGTATTCTGGGTTTTTTTTTGAACCGTTGTTTGTTCTTTTTTTTTTTAGGTTTTCTGTTTTCTTCCCTTTTTCTTTTTTCTTTGCCTTTTTATTTAGTTTTTACTTTTCTGTTTTGGTTTGCTTTCTTTTGTTGTTGCTTAGTTTTCTTACCTGTTGTTTTTTTTCCTTTGCTTTCCACTGTTCTCTTCACTTGGGTTGGATTTTCATGGCAGTTTCTTTCTTTCCATTTCTTTTCTCTTTTTCCTGAATATTCCTTTTCATTTTATTCTTTTGTCCATTGCTTTGCTCTCCTTTGCTCTTGCTTTTCCTTCCTACCTTTCCTTTGCATGGCCTTTCATTCTGCTTGCTTTACTTAGTTCTCTTTTATTCCCTTTCTTTTTCTTTTCTGTTTCTTTTTCCGTTTACTTCCTCTTGCATTAGTTTGCTTATTTTTTTTGTTTGAATCCTTTGCTTTGCCATGATACAGCATTGTATGTCTTTGCCTTTTCTTTCCATTCCCTTTCGTAGTTTTGCTTTGATTTTTCTTAGTCTTTTTTTTCTCCTGCCTGTTTTTCTTTCGTTTTGTTAGTTATTATTTATTTTCTGTTGGGTATTTTGTTCCCTTGGATGTCATAGGCTTTGTTTGCTTTTTTTTCCACTTAGTTTTCCTACTGCTTTCTACTTTGCTGCTTCTCTTTTATTCCCGTTTATTTTCTTTTTTCTTTTTCCTTTTTTTTTCCATGTACTCTCCTTAAATTTGTTAGCTTTTTTATTGTCTCAGGCGTTTCCTTGAATTCTTTGCTTTGCCATATTCTTGCAGTCTATGCCTTAGCTTTTTGTTTGTCCTTTTTTCCCTTGGTTTACTTTGCTACTTTTCTTTTCCTTTTCACATTTGTTTACTGCTCCTTTGGCTTTGCTTTCTGCTGTTTCTTTTCCTTTGTTGTTGGTTCTTTTTCTTTCCAGACCATGCCTTTGCATTATTTTTTTCTGTTCTAGAAGTATTGCTTTTCTTTTCTCCTCTTTTCAATGTAGTTTTCTTTGCATTCCATGAGCTCCTCTTTTTTTTTTTTTTTTTCTCATTACATTCTTCCTCCTTCCTTGTCCCCATGCCTGCCTGCTTCCTCTTACATTGCCTTTACTTACCTGACATTAGTCCTCTGGATTCTTCATTTTTATCTTTCCTTTGCTGACTTGTTTAACTCAAGCCAGCTCCCTCTGCTTTCCTCCTCTGCTTGGTGCTTCCTCAATGGCTCAGCTGGCTTCCCGCCTCCTGGGTGTCCTTGCCTCATGCCTCGACATGGACTGGAGGCTTTCATCAGATGGCCGGCACATCCGTGCCCGGTAGCTACCCTTACCTCCTCCTCGGCATGACCACGAGCGCTTTCCCTTCCTCCAGAGAGATGGTTTGTCCTCATTAGCAGCCGCGGACTCCTGCACGGGCGCCAGCTGAGAAAGTGCATCTCTGGTGGAGGTCGCAGCATGCCCAGTAGCTACCCTTTCCTCCTCCCAGGCACGGATGGTTTGCTTCTGGCTGCACCACAGTCTCTTGTCATCTTTGCCCTGCCATCCAATTGAGGAGCAGATTTCTTTGCTCTTCTGTTGGTTGCTGTGGGTTCTTTTTGTTTCCGTTTCTTGTCTCTTTTTCCGCTGGGTCGCATTGGTTTGCTCTCGTTTGTTCACTTGATTTCGTTTTCTTTACTGCTTCTTTGCTTAGGTTTCCAAAGTTTATTTCATTTTTATTTTTATTTTTATTTTTATTTTTATTTTTACTTTTATTTTTATTTTATTTTTATTTTTTCCTTTGGTTTGCTTTCCGTTTTGTTGTTCTTTCTTTTCCTTGGCTTTTTGGTTTTCTTGTTTTGCTTTGCTTTTCCTACTTTCTACTTTGCTTCTTCCCTTTTATTCTCTTTGCTCCCCTTTTTAATGTATTTGGCTTTTTTTTTTTTTTTTTGCGTTCTCATTTAGCTGTTGTTTGCTGGCATTTTTTTTTCCCCATCTTTGTCTGTATAAATCCTTTCATTCGCCATTGTATATTGTTGTCTTTGCTTTTTTTTTGTTTTTCCCTTTTTGGGTTTGCTTTGGATATTTTTGTTTCTTTTTTTGTTGTTGGATTTTTCTTTTTTATTATTGTTTTTCCTTTTTATCTTTTTTTCTCTTTACTGTGTCATTTTTGCCCATTTCTTTTTGCATTTCTTTTTTTTATGCTTAGTTCTTTTTTTTCCTGTTTGTTTTTTCATTTTGGTTTTTTTTTCTTCATTTTGTGTGTGTGTTCTATGGTAATTTTTGCATTGTGTGTTTTATTGTAACTTTTGTATTTGTGGTGTGCATTGTTGGTATTTGTATTCTGTTTTTTTTTGGTTTTGGTTTTTGATTTGTGATTTGTGCTCATTCTGGTTTCTTATTTTCTGTATTTGTGGTTTTTGTTTCGTTCCTTTTTGCTTTTTTGTTTCTATTTTATGCTTGTTTATTTTTTGCTTTTTTCTTTTTTCGTTTTTACATCTTTTTGGTTTTTTGTGCTTGTGTGTTTTTTGTGCTTTTGCTTTTTGCTTTTCTGTTTTTTATGATTAATTTTTGCTTTTCTTTTTAATTTTTTTCTGTTTATTTGTGGTTTTTGTTTTATGCTTGTGTGTTTTTGTTGCAATTTTTGTATGTTTGGTGTTTAGTTTGGGTTTTTTTTAATTTATGTTGGTTTTGCTTTTTATTTTCTTGGGTTTTTTTGTTTTTGTGTGTGTTTTTCTTTTCGTGCTTTTTTTGTTGTTGTTGTTGTTGGTTTTTTTTAATATATCATTGTGTGTGTGTGTGTGTGTTTTCATTTTTTGTCCTTTTGTTCTTTTACATGTTTTGCCTGTTTTGTCTCTTTTTGTATTCTGGGTTTTTTTTTGAACCGTTGTTTGTTCTTTTTTTTTTTAGGTTTTCTGTTTTCTTCCCTTTTTCTTTTTTCTTTGCCTTTTTATTTAGTTTTTACTTTTCTGTTTTGGTTTGCTTTCTTTTGTTGTTGCTTAGTTTTCTTACCTGTTGTTTTTTTTCCTTTGCTTTCCACTGTTCTCTTCACTTGGGTTGGATTTTCATGGCAGTTTCTTTCTTTCCATTTCTTTTCTCTTTTTCCTGAATATTCCTTTTCATTTTATTCTTTTGTCCATTGCTTTGCTCTCCTTTGCTCTTGCTTTTCCTTCCTACCTTTCCTTTGCATGGCCTTTCATTCTGCTTGCTTTACTTAGTTCTCTTTTATTCCCTTTCTTTTTCTTTTCTGTTTCTTTTTCCGTTTACTTCCTCTTGCATTAGTTTGCTTATTTTTTTTGTTTGAATCCTTTGCTTTGCCATGATACAGCATTGTATGTCTTTGCCTTTTCTTTCCATTCCCTTTCGTAGTTTTGCTTTGATTTTTCTTAGTCTTTTTTTTCTCCTGCCTGTTTTTCTTTCGTTTTGTTAGTTATTATTTATTTTCTGTTGGGTATTTTGTTCCCTTGGATGTCATAGGCTTTGTTTGCTTTTTTTTCCACTTAGTTTTCCTACTGCTTTCTACTTTGCTGCTTCTCTTTTATTCCCGTTTATTTTCTTTTTTCTTTTTCCTTTTTTTTTCCATGTACTCTCCTTAAATTTGTTAGCTTTTTTATTGTCTCAGGCGTTTCCTTGAATTCTTTGCTTTGCCATATTCTTGCAGTCTATGCCTTAGCTTTTTGTTTGTCCTTTTTTCCCTTGGTTTACTTTGCTACTTTTCTTTTCCTTTTCACATTTGTTTACTGCTCCTTTGGCTTTGCTTTCTGCTGTTTCTTTTCCTTTGTTGTTGGTTCTTTTTCTTTCCAGACCATGCCTTTGCATTATTTTTTTCTGTTCTAGAAGTATTGCTTTTCTTTTCTCCTCTTTTCAATGTAGTTTTCTTTGCATTCCATGAGCTCCTCTTTTTTTTTTTTTTTCTCATTACATTCTTCCTCCTTCCTTGTCCCCATGCCTGCCTGCTTCCTCTTACATTGCCTTTACTTACCTGACATTAGTCCTCTGGATTCTTCATTTTTATCTTTCCTTTGCTGACTTGTTTAACTCAAGCCAGCTCCCTCTGCTTTCCTCCTCTGCTTGGTGCTTCCTCAATGGCTCAGCTGGCTTCCCGCCTCCTGGGTGTCCTTGCCTCATGCCTCGACATGGACTGGAGGCTTTCATCAGATGGCCGGCACATCCGTGCCCGGTAGCTACCCTTACCTCCTCCTCGGCATGACCACGAGCGCTTTCCCTTCCTCCAGAGAGATGGTTTGTCCTCATTAGCAGCCGCGGACTCCTGCACGGGCGCCAGCTGAGAAAGTGCATCTCTGGTGGAGGTCGCAGCATGCCCAGTAGCTACCCTTTCCTCCTCCCAGGCACGGATGGTTTGCTTCTGGCTGCACCACAGTCTCTTGTCATCTTTGCCCTGCCATCCAATTGAGGAGCAGATTTCTTTGCTCTTCTGTTGGTTGCTGTGGGTTCTTTTTGTTTCCGTTTCTTGTCTCTTTTTCCGCTGGGTCGCATTGGTTTGCTCTCGTTTGTTCACTTGATTTCGTTTTCTTTACTGCTTCTTTGCTTAGGTTTCCAAAGTTTATTTCATTTTTATTTTTATTTTTATTTTTATTTTTATTTTTACTTTTATTTTTATTTTATTTTTATTTTTTCCTTTGGTTTGCTTTCCGTTTTGTTGTTCTTTCTTTTCCTTGGCTTTTTGGTTTTCTTGTTTTGCTTTGCTTTTCCTACTTTCTACTTTGCTTCTTCCCTTTTATTCTCTTTGCTCCCCTTTTTAATGTATTTGGCTTTTTTTTTTTTTTTTTGCGTTCTCATTTAGCTGTTGTTTGCTGGCATTTTTTTTTCCCCGTCTTTGTCTGTATAAATCCTTTCATTCGCCATTGTATATTGTTGTCTTTGCTTTTTTTTTGTTTTTCCCTTTTTGGGTTTGCTTTGGATATTTTTGTTTCTTTTTTTGTTGTTGGATTTTTCTTTTTTATTATTGTTTTTCCTTTTTATCTTTTTTTCTCTTTACTGTGTCATTTTTGCCCATTTCTTTTTGCATTTCTTTTTTTTATGCTTAGTTCTTTTTTTTCCTGTTTGTTTTTTCATTTTGGTTTTTTTTTCTTCATTTTGTGTGTGTGTTCTATGGTAATTTTTGCATTGTGTGTTTTATTGTAACTTTTGTATTTGTGGTGTGCATTGTTGGTATTTGTATTCTGTTTTTTTTTGGTTTTGGTTTTTGATTTGTGATTTGTGCTCATTCTGGTTTCTTATTTTCTGTATTTGTGGTTTTTGTTTCGTTCCTTTTTGCTTTTTTGTTTCTATTTTATGCTTGTTTATTTTTTGCTTTTTTCTTTTTTCGTTTTTACATCTTTTTGGTTTTTTGTGCTTGTGTGTTTTTTGTGCTTTTGCTTTTTGCTTTTCTGTTTTTTATGATTAATTTTTGCTTTTCTTTTTAATTTTTTTCTGTTTATTTGTGGTTTTTGTTTTATGCTTGTGTGTTTTTGTTGCAATTTTTGTATGTTTGGTGTTTAGTTTGGGTTTTTTTTAATTTATGTTGGTTTTGCTTTTTATTTTCTTGGGTTTTTTTGTTTTTGTGTGTGTTTTTCTTTTCGTGCTTTTTTTGTTGTTGTTGTTGTTGTTGTTTTTTAATATATCATTGTGTGTGTGTGTGTGTGTTTTCATTTTTTGTCCTTTTGTTCTTTTACATGTTTTGCCTGTTTTGTCTCTTTTTGTATTCTGGGTTTTTTTTTGAACCGTTGTTTGTTCTTTTTTTTTTAGGTTTTCTGTTTTCTTCCCTTTTTCTTTTTTCTTTGCCTTTTTATTTAGTTTTTACTTTTCTGTTTTGGTTTGCTTTCTTTTGTTGTTGCTTAGTTTTCTTACCTGTTGTTTTTTTTCCTTTGCTTTCCACTGTTCTCTTCACTTGGGTTGGATTTTCATGGCAGTTTCTTTCTTTCCATTTCTTTTCTCTTTTTCCTGAATATTCCTTTTCATTTTATTCTTTTGTCCATTGCTTTGCTCTCCTTTGCTCTTGGTTTTCCTTCCTACCTTTCCTTTGCATGGCCTTTCATTCTGCTTGCTTTACTTAGTTCTCTTTTATTCCCTTTCTTTTTCTTTTCTGTTTCTTTTTCCGTTTACTTCCTCTTGCATTAGTTTGCTTATTTTTTTTGTTTGAATCCTTTGCTTTGCCATGATACAGCATTGTATGTCTTTGCCTTTTCTTTCCATTCCCTTTCGTAGTTTTGCTTTGATTTTTCTTAGTCTTTTTTTTCTCCTGCCTGTTTTTCTTTCGTTTTGTTAGTTATTATTTATTTTCTGTTGGGTATTTTGTTCCCTTGGATGTCATAGGCTTTGTTTGCTTTTTTTTCCACTTAGTTTTCCTACTGCTTTCTACTTTGCTGCTTCTCTTTTATTCCCGTTTATTTTCTTTTTTCTTTTTCCTTTTTTTTTTCCATGTACTCTCCTTAAATTTGTTAGCTTTTTTATTGTCTCAGGCGTTTCCTTGAATTCTTTGCTTTGCCATATTCTTGCAGTCTATGCCTTAGCTTTTTGTTTGTCCTTTTTTCCCTTGGTTTACTTTGCTACTTTTCTTTTCCTTTTCACATTTGTTTACTGCTCCTTTGGCTTTGCTTTCTGCTGTTTCTTTTCCTTTGTTGTTGGTTCTTTTTCTTTCCAGACCATGCCTTTGCATTATTTTTTTCTGTTCTAGAAGTATTGCTTTTCTTTTCTCCTCTTTTCAATGTAGTTTTCTTTGCATTCCATGAGCTCCTCTTTTTTTTTTTTTTTTCTCATTACATTCTTCCTCCTTCCTTGTCCCCATGCCTGCCTGCTTCCTCTTACATTGCCTTTACTTACCTGACATTAGTCCTCTGGATTCTTCATTTTTATCTTTCCTTTGCTGACTTGTTTAACTCAAGCCAGCTCCCTCTGCTTTCCTCCTCTGCTTGGTGCTTCCTCAATGGCTCAGCTGGCTTCCCGCCTCCTGGGTGTCCTTGCCTCATGCCTCGACATGGACTGGAGGCTTTCATCAGATGGCCGGCACATCCGTGCCCGGTAGCTACCCTTACCTCCTCCTCGGCATGACCACGAGCGCCTTCCCTTCCTCCAGAGAGATGGTTTGTCCTCATTAGCAGCCGCGGACTCCTGCACGGGCGCTAGCTGAGAAAGTGCATCTCTGGTGGAGGTCGCAGCATGCCCAGTAGCTACCCTTTCCTCCTCCCAGGCACGGATGGTTTGCTTCTGGCTGCACCACAGTCTCTTGTCATCTTTGCCCTGCCATCCAATTGAGGAGCAGATTTCTTTGCTCTTCTGTTGGTTGCTGTGGGTTCTTTTTGTTTCCGTTTCTTGTCTCTTTTTCCGCTGGGTCGCATTGGTTTGCTCTCGTTTGTTCACTTGATTTCGTTTTCTTTACTGCTTCTTTGCTTAGGTTTCCAAAGTTTATTTCATTTTTATTTTTATTTTTATTTTTATTTTTACTTTTATTTTTATTTTATTTTTATTTTTTCCTTTGGTTTGCTTTCCGTTTTGTTGTTCTTTCTTTTCCTTGGCTTTTTGGTTTTCTTGTTTTGCTTTGCTTTTCCTACTTTCTACTTTGCTTCTTCCCTTTTATTCTCTTTGCTCCCCTTTTTAATGTATTTGGCTTTTTTTTTTTTTTTTTGCGTTCTCATTTAGCTGTTGTTTGCTGGCATTTTTTTTTCCCCGTCTTTGTCTGTATAAATCCTTTCATTCGCCATTGTATATTGTTGTCTTTGCTTTTTTTTTGTTTTTCCCTTTTTGGGTTTGCTTTGGATATTTTTGTTTCTTTTTTTGTTGTTGGATTTTTCTTTTTTATTATTGTTTTTCCTTTTTATCTTTTTTTCTCTTTACTGTGTCATTTTTGCCCATTTCTTTTTGCTTTTCTTTTTTTTATGCTTAGTTCTTTTTTTTCCTGTTTGTTTTTTCATTTTGGTTTTTTTTTCTTCATTTTGTGTGTGTGTTCTATGGTAATTTTTGCATTGTGTGTTTTATTGTAACTTTTGTATTTGTGGTGTGCATTGTTGGTATTTGTATTCTGTTTTTTTTTGGTTTTGGTTTTTGATTTGTGATTTGTGCTCATTCTGGTTTCTTATTTTCTGTATTTGTGGTTTTTGTTTCGTTCCTTTTTGCTTTTTTGTTTCTATTTTATGCTTGTTTATTTTTTGCTTTTTTCTTTTTTCGTTTTTACATCTTTTTGGTTTTTTGTGCTTGTGTGTTTTTTGTGCTTTTGCTTTTTGCTTTTCTGTTTTTTATGATTAATTTTTGCTTTTCTTTTTAATTTTTTTCTGTTTATTTGTGGTTTTTGTTTTATGCTTGTGTGTTTTTGTTGCAATTTTTGTATGTTTGGTGTTTAGTTTGGGTTTTTTTCAATTTATGTTGGTTTTGCTTTTTATTTTCTTGGGTTTTTTTGTTTTTGTGTGTGTTTTTCTTTTCGTGCTTTTTTTGTTGTTGTTGTTGTTGTTTTTTTTTAATATATCATTGTGTGTGTGTGTGTGTTTTCATTTTTTGTCCTTTTGTTCTTTTACATGTTTTGCCTGTTTTGTCTCTTTTTGTATTCTGGGTTTTTTTTTGAACCGTTGTTTGTTCTTTTTTTTTTAGGTTTTCTGTTTTCTTCCCTTTTTCTTTTTTCTTTGCCTTTTTATTTAGTTTTTACTTTTCTGTTTTGGTTTGCTTTCTTTTGTTGTTGCTTAGTTTTCTTACCTGTTGTTTTTTTTCCTTTGCTTTCCACTGTTCTCTTCACTTGGGTTGGATTTTCATGGCAGTTTCTTTCTTTCCATTTCTTTTCTCTTTTTCCTGAATATTCCTTTTCATTTTATTCTTTTGTCCATTGCTTTGCTCTCCTTTGCTCTTGCTTTTCCTTCCTACCTTTCCTTTGCATGGCCTTTCATTCTGCTTGCTTTACTTAGTTCTCTTTTATTCCCTTTCTTTTTCTTTTCTGTTTCTTTTTCCGTTTACTTCCTCTTGCATTAGTTTGCTTATTTTTTTTGTTTGAATCCTTTGCTTTGCCATGATACAGCATTGTATGTCTTTGCCTTTTCTTTCCATTCCCTTTCGTAGTTTTGCTTTGATTTTTCTTAGTCTTTTTTTTCTCCTGCCTGTTTTTCTTTCGTTTTGTTAGTTATTATTTATTTTCTGTTGGGTATTTTGTTCCCTTGGATGTCATAGGCTTTGTTTGCTTTTTTTTCCACTTAGTTTTCCTACTGCTTTCTACTTTGCTGCTTCTCTTTTATTCCCGTTTATTTTCTTTTTTCTTTTTCCTTTTTTTTTCCATGTACTCTCCTTAAATTTGTTAGCTTTTTTATTGTCTCAGGTGTTTCCTTGAATTCTTTGCTTTGCCATATTCTTGCAGTCTATGCCTTAGCTTTTTGTTTGTCCTTTTTTCCCTTGGTTTACTTTGCTACTTTTCTTTTCCTTTTCACATTTGTTTACTGCTCCTTTGGCTTTGCTTTCTGCTGTTTCTTTTCCTTTGTTGTTGGTTCTTTTTCTTTCCAGACCATGCCTTTGCATTATTTTTTTCTGTTCTAGAAGTATTGCTTTTCTTTTCTCCTCTTTTCAATGTAGTTTTTTTTGCATTCCATGAGCTCCTCTTTTTTTTTTTTTTTTCTCATTACATTCTTCCTCCTTCCTTGTCCCCGTGCCTGCCTGCTTCCTCTTACATTGCCTTTACTTACCTGACATTAGTCCTCTGGATTCTTCATTTTTATCTTTCCTTTGCTGACTTGTTTAACTCAAGCCAGCTCCCACGGCTTTCCTCCTCTGCTTGGTGCTTCCTCAATGGCTCAGCTGGCTTCCCGCCTCCTGGGTGTCCTTGCCTCATGCCTCGACATGGACTGGAGGCTTTCATCAGATGGCCGGCACATCCGTGCCCGGTAGCTACCCTTACCTCCTCCTCGGCATGACCACGAGCGCCTTCCCTTCCTCCAGAGAGATGGTTTGTCCTCATTAGCAGCCGCGGACTCCTGCACGGGCGCTAGCTGAGAAAGTGCATCTCTGGTGGAGGTCGCAGCATGCCCAGTAGCTACCCTTTCCTCCTCCCAGGCACGGATGGTTTGCTTCTGGCTGCACCACAGTCTCTTGTCATCTTTGCTGAGCCATCCAATTGAGGAGCAGATTTCTTTGCTCTTCTGTTGGTTGGTGTGGGTTCTTTTTGTTTCTGTTTCTTGTCTCTTTTTCCGCTGGGTCGCATTGGTTTGCTCTCGTTTGTTCACTTGATTTCGTTTTCTTTACTGCTTCTTTGCTTAGGTTTCCAAAGTTTATTTCATTTTTATTTTTATTTTTATTTTTATTTTTATTTTTACTTTTATTTTTATTTTATTTTTATTTTTTCCTTTGGTTTGCTTTCCGTTTTGTTGTTCTTTCTTTTCCTTGGCTTTTTGGTTTTCTTGTTTTGCTTTGCTTTTCCTACTTTCTACTTTGCTTCTTCCCTTTTATTCTCTTTGCTCCCCTTTTTAATGTATTTGGCTTTTTTTTTTTTTTTTTTTTTTTTTTTGCGTTCTCATTTAGCTGTTGTTTGCTGGCATTTTTTTTTCCCCGTCTTTGTCTGTATAAATCCTTTCATTCGCCATTGTATATTGTTGTCTTTGCTTTTTTTTTGTTTTTCCCTTTTTGGGTTTGCTTTGGATATTTTTGTTTCTTTTTTTGTTGTTGGATTTTTCTTTTTTATTATTGTTTTTCCTTTTTATCTTTTTTTCTCTTTACTGTGTCATTTTTGCCCATTTCTTTTTGCTTTTCTTTTTTTTATGCTTAGTTCTTTTTTTTCCTGTTTGTTTTTTCATTTTGTTTTTTTTTTTCTTCATTTTGTGTGTGTGTTCTATGGTAATTTTTGCATTGTGTGTTTTATTGTAACTTTTGTATTTGTGGTGTGCATTGTTGGTATTTGTATTCTGGTTTTTTTTGGTTTTGGTTTTTGATTTGTGATTTGTGCTCATTCTGGTTTCTTATTTTCTGTATTTGTGGTTTTTGTTTCGTTCCTTTTTGCTTTTTTGTTTCTATTTTATGCTTGTTTATTTTTTGCTTTTTTCTTTTTTCGTTTTTACATCTTTTTGGTTTTTTGTGCTTGTGTGTTTTTTTGTGCTTTTGTTTTTTGCTTTTCTGTTTTTTATGATTAATTTTTGCTTTTCTTTTTAATTTTTTTCTGTTTATTTGTGGTTTTTGTTTTATGCTTGTGTGTTTTTGTTGCAATTTTTGTATGTTTGGTGTTTAGTTTGGGTTTTTTTCAATTTATGTTGGTTTTGCTTTTTATTTTCTTGGGTTTTTTTGTTTTTGTGTGTGTTTTTCTTTTCGTGCTTTTTTTGTTGTTGTTGTTGTTGTTGTTTTTTAATATATCATTGTGTGTGTGTGTGTGTGTTTTCATTTTTTGTCCTTTTGTTCTTTTACATGTTTTGCCTGTTTTGTCTCTTTTTGTATTCTGGGTTTTTTTTTGAACCGTTGTTTGTTCTTTTTTTTTTAGGTTTTCTGTTTTCTTCCCTTTTTCTTTTTTCTTTGCCTTTTTATTTAGTTTTTACTTTTCTGTTTTGGTTTGCTTTCTTTTGTTGTTGCTTAGTTTTCTTACCTGTTGTTTTTTTTCCTTTGCTTTCCACTGTTCTCTTCACTTGGGTTGGATTTTCATGGCAGTTTCTTTCTTTCCATTTCTTTTCTCTTTTTCCTGAATATTCCTTTTCATTTTATTCTTTTGTCCATTGCTTTGCTCTCCTTTGCTCTTGGTTTTCCTTCCTACCTTTCCTTTGCATGGCCTTTCATTCTGCTTGCTTTACTTAGTTCTCTTTTATTCCCTTTCTTTTTCTTTTCTGTTTCTTTTTCCGTTTACTTCCTCTTGCATTAGTTTGCTTATTTTTTTTGTTTGAATCCTTTGCTTTGCCATGATACAGCATTGTATGTCTTTGCCTTTTCTTTCCATTCCCTTTCGTAGTTTTGCTTTGATTTTTCTTAGTCTTTTTTTTCTCCTGCCTGTTTTTCTTTCGTTTTGTTAGTTATTATTTATTTTCTGTTGGGTATTTTGTTCCCTTGGATGTCATAGGCTTTGTTTGCTTTTTTTTCCACTTAGTTTTCCTACTGCTTTCTACTTTGCTGCTTCTCTTTTATTCCCGTTTATTTTCTTTTTTCTTTTTCCTTTTTTTTTTCCATGTACTCTCCTTAAATTTGTTAGCTTTTTTATTGTCTCAGGCGTTTCCTTGAATTCTTTGCTTTGCCATATTCTTGCAGTCTATGCCTTAGCTTTTTGTTTGTCCTTTTTTCCCTTGGTTTACTTTGCTACTTTTCTTTTCCTTTTCACATTTGTTTACTGCTCCTTTGGCTTTGCTTTCTGCTGTTTCTTTTCCTTTGTTGTTGGTTCTTTTTCTTTCCAGACCATGCCTTTGCATTATTTTTTTCTGTTCTAGAAGTATTGCTTTTCTTTTCTCCTCTTTTCAATGTAGTTTTCTTTGCATTCCATGAGCTCCTCTTTTTTTTTTTTTTTTCTCATTACATTCTTCCTCCTTCCTTGTCCCCATGCCTGCCTGCTTCCTCTTACATTGCCTTTACTTACCTGACATTAGTCCTCTGGATTCTTCATTTTTATCTTTCCTTTGCTGACTTGTTTAACTCAAGCCAGCTCCCTCTGCTTTCCTCCTCTGCTTGGTGCTTCCTCAATGGCTCAGCTGGCTTCCCGCCTCCTGGGTGTCCTTGCCTCATGCCTCGACATGGACTGGAGGCTTTCATCAGATGGCCGGCACATCCGTGCCCGGTAGCTACCCTTACCTCCTCCTCGGCATGACCACGAGCGCCTTCCCTTCCTCCAGAGAGATGGTTTGTCCTCATTAGCAGCCGCGGACTCCTGCACGGGCGCTAGCTGAGAAAGTGCATCTCTGGTGGAGGTCGCAGCATGCCCAGTAGCTACCCTTTCCTCCTCCCAGGCACGGATGGTTTGCTTCTGGCTGCACCACAGTCTCTTGTCATCTTTGCCCTGCCATCCAATTGAGGAGCAGATTTCTTTGCTCTTCTGTTGGTTGCTGTGGGTTCTTTTTGTTTCCGTTTCTTGTCTCTTTTTCCGCTGGGTCGCATTGGTTTGCTCTCGTTTGTTCACTTGATTTCGTTTTCTTTACTGCTTCTTTGCTTAGGTTTCCAAAGTTTATTTCATTTTTATTTTTATTTTTATTTTTATTTTTACTTTTATTTTTATTTTATTTTTATTTTTTCCTTTGGTTTGCTTTCCGTTTTGTTGTTCTTTCTTTTCCTTGGCTTTTTGGTTTTCTTGTTTTGCTTTGCTTTTCCTACTTTCTACTTTGCTTCTTCCCTTTTATTCTCTTTGCTCCCCTTTTTAATGTATTTGGCTTTTTTTTTTTTTTTTGCGTTCTCATTTAGCTGTTGTTTGCTGGCATTTTTTTTTCCCCGTCTTTGTCTGTATAAATCCTTTCATTCGCCATTGTATATTGTTGTCTTTGCTTTTTTTTTGTTTTTCCCTTTTTGGGTTTGCTTTGGATATTTTTGTTTCTTTTTTTGTTGTTGGATTTTTCTTTTTTATTATTGTTTTTCCTTTTTATCTTTTTTTCTCTTTACTGTGTCATTTTTGCCCATTTCTTTTTGCTTTTCTTTTTTTTATGCTTAGTTCTTTTTTTTCCTGTTTGTTTTTTCATTTTGGTTTTTTTTTCTTCATTTTGTGTGTGTGTTCTATGGTAATTTTTGCATTGTGTGTTTTATTGTAACTTTTGTATTTGTGGTGTGCATTGTTGGTATTTGTATTCTGTTTTTTTTTGGTTTTGGTTTTTGATTTGTGATTTGTGCTCATTCTGGTTTCTTATTTTCTGTATTTGTGGTTTTTGTTTCGTTCCTTTTTGCTTTTTTGTTTCTATTTTATGCTTGTTTATTTTTTGCTTTTTTCTTTTTTCGTTTTTACATCTTTTTGGTTTTTTGTGCTTGTGTGTTTTTTGTGCTTTTGCTTTTTGCTTTTCTGTTTTTTATGATTAATTTTTGCTTTTCTTTTTAATTTTTTTCTGTTTATTTGTGGTTTTTGTTTTATGCTTGTGTGTTTTTGTTGCAATTTTTGTATGTTTGGTGTTTAGTTTGGGTTTTTTTCAATTTATGTTGGTTTTGCTTTTTATTTTCTTGGGTTTTTTTGTTTTTGTGTGTGTTTTTCTTTTCGTGCTTTTTTTGTTGTTGTTGTTGTTGTTTTTTTTTAATATATCATTGTGTGTGTGTGTGTGTTTTCATTTTTTGTCCTTTTGTTCTTTTACATGTTTTGCCTGTTTTGTCTCTTTTTGTATTCTGGGTTTTTTTTTGAACCGTTGTTTGTTCTTTTTTTTTTAGGTTTTCTGTTTTCTTCCCTTTTTCTTTTTTCTTTGCCTTTTTATTTAGTTTTTACTTTTCTGTTTTGGTTTGCTTTCTTTTGTTGTTGCTTAGTTTTCTTACCTGTTGTTTTTTTTCCTTTGCTTTCCACTGTTCTCTTCACTTGGGTTGGATTTTCATGGCAGTTTCTTTCTTTCCATTTCTTTTCTCTTTTTCCTGAATATTCCTTTTCATTTTATTCTTTTGTCCATTGCTTTGCTCTCCTTTGCTCTTGCTTTTCCTTCCTACCTTTCCTTTGCATGGCCTTTCATTCTGCTTGCTTTACTTAGTTCTCTTTTATTCCCTTTCTTTTTCTTTTCTGTTTCTTTTTCCGTTTACTTCCTCTTGCATTAGTTTGCTTATTTTTTTTGTTTGAATCCTTTGCTTTGCCATGATACAGCATTGTATGTCTTTGCCTTTTCTTTCCATTCCCTTTCGTAGTTTTGCTTTGATTTTTCTTAGTCTTTTTTTTCTCCTGCCTGTTTTTCTTTCGTTTTGTTAGTTATTATTTATTTTCTGTTGGGTATTTTGTTCCCTTGGATGTCATAGGCTTTGTTTGCTTTTTTTTCCACTTAGTTTTCCTACTGCTTTCTACTTTGCTGCTTCTCTTTTATTCCCGTTTATTTTCTTTTTTCTTTTTCCTTTTTTTTTCCATGTACTCTCCTTAAATTTGTTAGCTTTTTTATTGTCTCAGGTGTTTCCTTGAATTCTTTGCTTTGCCATATTCTTGCAGTCTATGCCTTAGCTTTTTGTTTGTCCTTTTTTCCCTTGGTTTACTTTGCTACTTTTCTTTTCCTTTTCACATTTGTTTACTGCTCCTTTGGCTTTGCTTTCTGCTGTTTCTTTTCCTTTGTTGTTGGTTCTTTTTCTTTCCAGACCATGCCTTTGCATTATTTTTTTCTGTTCTAGAAGTATTGCTTTTCTTTTCTCCTCTTTTCAATGTAGTTTTTTTTGCATTCCATGAGCTCCTCTTTTTTTTTTTTTTTTCTCATTACATTCTTCCTCCTTCCTTGTCCCCGTGCCTGCCTGCTTCCTCTTACATTGCCTTTACTTACCTGACATTAGTCCTCTGGATTCTTCATTTTTATCTTTCCTTTGCTGACTTGTTTAACTCAAGCCAGCTCCCACGGCTTTCCTCCTCTGCTTGGTGCTTCCTCAATGGCTCAGCTGGCTTCCCGCCTCCTGGGTGTCCTTGCCTCATGCCTCGACATGGACTGGAGGCTTTCATCAGATGGCCGGCACATCCGTGCCCGGTAGCTACCCTTACCTCCTCCTCGGCATGACCACGAGCGCCTTCCCTTCCTCCAGAGAGATGGTTTGTCCTCATTAGCAGCCGCGGACTCCTGCACGGGCGCTAGCTGAGAAAGTGCATCTCTGGTGGAGGTCGCAGCATGCCCAGTAGCTACCCTTTCCTCCTCCCAGGCACGGATGGTTTGCTTCTGGCTGCACCACAGTCTCTTGTCATCTTTGCTGAGCCATCCAATTGAGGAGCAGATTTCTTTGCTCTTCTGTTGGTTGGTGTGGGTTCTTTTTGTTTCTGTTTCTTGTCTCTTTTTCCGCTGGGTCGCATTGGTTTGCTCTCGTTTGTTCACTTGATTTCGTTTTCTTTACTGCTTCTTTGCTTAGGTTTCCAAAGTTTATTTCATTTTTATTTTTATTTTTATTTTTATTTTTATTTTTACTTTTATTTTTATTTTATTTTTATTTTTTCCTTTGGTTTGCTTTCCGTTTTGTTGTTCTTTCTTTTCCTTGGCTTTTTGGTTTTCTTGTTTTGCTTTGCTTTTCCTACTTTCTACTTTGCTTCTTCCCTTTTATTCTCTTTGCTCCCCTTTTTAATGTATTTGGCTTTTTTTTTTTTTTTTTTTTTTTTTTTGCGTTCTCATTTAGCTGTTGTTTGCTGGCATTTTTTTTTCCCCGTCTTTGTCTGTATAAATCCTTTCATTCGCCATTGTATATTGTTGTCTTTGCTTTTTTTTTGTTTTTCCCTTTTTGGGTTTGCTTTGGATATTTTTGTTTCTTTTTTTGTTGTTGGATTTTTCTTTTTTATTATTGTTTTTCCTTTTTATCTTTTTTTCTCTTTACTGTGTCATTTTTGCCCATTTCTTTTTGCTTTTCTTTTTTTTATGCTTAGTTCTTTTTTTTCCTGTTTGTTTTTTCATTTTGTTTTTTTTTTTCTTCATTTTGTGTGTGTGTTCTATGGTAATTTTTGCATTGTGTGTTTTATTGTAACTTTTGTATTTGTGGTGTGCATTGTTGGTATTTGTATTCTGGTTTTTTTTGGTTTTGGTTTTTGATTTGTGATTTGTGCTCATTCTGGTTTCTTATTTTCTGTATTTGTGGTTTTTGTTTCGTTCCTTTTTGCTTTTTTGTTTCTATTTTATGCTTGTTTATTTTTTGCTTTTTTCTTTTTTCGTTTTTACATCTTTTTGGTTTTTTGTGCTTGTGTGTTTTTTTGTGCTTTTGTTTTTTGCTTTTCTGTTTTTTATGATTAATTTTTGCTTTTCTTTTTAATTTTTTTCTGTTTATTTGTGGTTTTTGTTTTATGCTTGTGTGTTTTTGTTGCAATTTTTGTATGTTTGGTGTTTAGTTTGGGGTTTTTTTAATTTATGTTGGTTTTGCTTTTTATTTTCTTGGTTTTTTTTTGTTTTTTTGTGTGTTTTTCTTTTCGTGCTTTTTTTTTTGTTTGTTTGTTTGTTTTTTAAATATATCATTGTGTGTGTGTGTGTGTGTTTTCATTTTTTGTCCTTTTGTTCTTTTACATGTTTTGCCTGTTTTGTCTCTTTTTGTATTCTGGGTTTTTTTTTTGAACCGTTGTTTGTTCTTTTTTTTTTTAGGTTTTCTGTTTTCTTCCCTTTTTCTTTTTTCTTTGCCTTTTTATTTAGTTTTTACTTTTCTGTTTTGGTTTGCTTTCTTTTGTTGTTGCTTAGTTTTCTTACCTGTTGTTTTTTTTCCTTTGCTTTCCACTGTTCTCTTCACTTGGGTTGGATTTTCATGGCAGTTTCTTCCTTTCCATTTCTTTTCTCTTTTTCCTGAATATTCCTTTTCATTTTATTCTTTTTTCCATTGCTTTGCTCTCCTTTGCTCTTGGTTTTCCTTCCTACCTTTCCTTTGCATGGCCTTTCATTCTGCTTGCTTTACTTAGTTCTCTTTTATTCCCTTTCTTTTTCTTTTCTGTTTCTTTTTCCGTTTACTTCCTCTTGCATTAGTTTGCTTATTTTTTTTTGTTTGAATCCTTTGCTTTGCCATGATACAGCATTGTATGTCTTTGCCTTTTCTTTCCATTCCCTTTCGTAGTTTTGCTTTGATTTTTCTTAGTCTTTTTTTTCTCCTGCCTGTTTTTCTTTCGTTTTGTTAGTTATTATTTATTTTCTGTTGGGTATTTTGTTCCCTTGGATGTCATAGGCTTTGTTTGCTTTTTTTTCCCTCAGTTTTTCCTACTGCTTTCCAATGTTTTCTCTACTTTTGTTGATTTCTTCCTTGCAGTTTCTTTCTTTCCATCGTTTTTTTTCCTATGAATATTGCTACGAATTTCTGTGGATCTGGTAACTCTTATACATGCCAGAAATGTGTCACCCTTAACACTTATCACTAACACAAAATGGCAACCACTAGCCACATCCAAAAAAGGTAGATCTTGTGCCTAATGCAAAAGGGTATCCCTGAATCCTAAACCCCAATCCAAACCTCGAAGGGCAACCATTAAACCAAACCAAAAATGGGTACCCATCACTCTTACCGCTTCTCCAACACGGTAACCCTTTACCCTTCCGTAACGGCACAACCCCGAACCCAAACTGATAACAAGCCTAACCCCAGAGAGAAACCGGTAACACAAACCCCAAACTGTTTGCCTTAACGCTTCGCCCTCAGCCAAAAGGGTGACCTTTAAAGCTGACCCGAATGCAGAACGCTTGACACGTAACCCTGAAGCAGAACCCCATCTGGGAAGCCCTAAGCCGAAAGCCGAACCCAAGAGGGTAACTCAGCACTCACCAATCACACAAACGGTAACACTTCGCCACAACCCAGAGCGGGATGAGGCTGAGCTTCTCTGCTGCCGGGGCTGCTCTGAGGCACAGGGCACGGCGAGCGGCTGCGGGCAGCGCAGCTCACAGAGGAGGTGCCTGCACCCAGCTGCCTTGGGCAGGGCCCTCCGTCCTCATGGAAACGCACTGTGACAGCATAAAGGCTCCAGGGGCCCGGCTGATGTCATCTGTGCTGTGACGTGCTCTGTGCTGGTGCTCTGCCTGGCCTGGAGCCAATGCCTCCAGCTTGTAGTTTCATGGTGTCTTAGTGTTTCTTGTGTGTTATTTTCTGTTTGCTTTTTGTTTTTTCTTTTTCTTTTTCTTTTTTTTTTTTTTTTTTTTTTTGTCAGTTGTCATCTCTGCTTTGCCATGACATTAAATCCTGTTTCTTTGGTGTTCTGTTGGTTGTGTTTCTTTATATTTTGGGATATGGATATGGGATCAATTTGGGATAGGATACGGGGGTATGGACTTGGGATTAGATGTGCACATGGAATGAATATGGTCTGGGATATGGATAGAGGATGAGATACGGGATGGGAAAAGGGGAGATGGTTATGGGATGGGCTGTAGATATGGGATGGATTTGGGATATGGGTATGGGATGGAGATGAGGGTCTGTATATGTGTTATACATATGTATATGTATAAAACATATATATATTGCCCCCACCCCATGGGAACAGTGTGGTCTGTGGTGGGGGACACACAGAAGGGCCCCCCCAGCTTTGGAATGTGACACCATGGGGGGATGTGGGGGCGCCCCCAGCTGTGGGACTGTCCCCAACTCTGGGGTGTGACACTGTCAAGGTGACATAAAAGTGTCCCCAACTTTGGGGTTCAACACTGTGGCAGTGTCCCCAATGCTGGGGTGTGACACCATTGGAGTGACAGAGAGGTGTCCCCAGCTACATGGTGTGACACTGTGGGGGTGTCCTCAACTTTGGGGTGTGACACCATTGGGGTGACACAGATTTGTTCGCAGCTTTGGGGTGTGACACTGTGGGGATGACATAGGGGAGTCCCCAACTTCAGGGCGTCACACTCTGGAGGCATCCCCAACTTTGGGGATGTGACACCGTGATGCGGTGTCCCCACTTCCCCTGGAAAGTCTTCAAGCTGCTCATGCTGTCCCCAACTTCGACAGAATGTCCCCAGGGGGGTCCTTTTGTCCCCTCTTCATGAGGATGACACCCAATGACAATGACACCCCGTCAGAGCTGTTCCACACTGATGTCACCCCTGGTCCCCTCTGGTGGTGGCACAGAGTTCACCACTGTGTGCATCCCTGTCCTCGTGACAGACGATGGTGACAGCACCAGAGGGCGCCGGTGTCACTGGGTCCGGCTGTAGGCAGGCCTGGAGGGGTGACAAAGGACAGTGTGAGGCTCAGTGACAGCACGGTGACTGTGTGGGGCCACCTGTGCCTGCCCCCATGTGGTGGTCAGAGCACAGGGAATGCTGTCACCCGAGAGATGGTGACACACAAGTGATGGTGATACAAAAGTGATGGTGACAAAAGTGACAGCCAGTGATGCGGACACTGTGCCACAGCTGTTCCACACTGAGGTCACATGCAGTCACCTTTTTAACAGTGTCACCAGAGTGATGGTAACACCCAATGACAGAGACAACAGTGACACCCAATGATGGTGACACCCCAAGGACAGTGACACTCAGTGGTACCCAGCGATGGTGACAACAGAGACACCCAAAAGCAGTGACACCCAATGATAGCGACACCTGAAGACAGTCACAATGGTGACACCCAGTGATGGTGACAGCTGTTGACGGTGAGACCCAATGACACCTGGAGGCACCCAATGACGGTGACATTCAAAGATGGTGGTAACGGTGACACCCAAGTGATGCCCACACCCAATGACACCCAATGACGGTGACAGCAGTCACCCTGTGCCCCTCTGGGTCATCTCCAGACCCTTCCAGTAGACAACAGGTCCCTTGGAACCCACCTAAGGACCCCCCAGACCCTACAAGTCCTCTCAGGGACATCCTCAGACCCTTCTGAATCCCTCTGAGGATGTCCTGGACACACCTGGGACTCCCTGGACCCCACAGGATCCTTCTGGGACATCTCCAGACCCTTCTGGATGAACCCACAGACCCCATGGATCAACATGAGGACCCCCCGGACCCGCCAAGTCCTCTCTGGAACATCCCCAAACCATTCTGGATGACTCCAGGACCATTCAGACCCTCATGAGGACTCCCTGCACCGTACCAGACTCTACTGGGACATCTTCAGATCAGACCAGTGTCTCACTCCGATTTATAGGAGGGAGAGGAGGTTCTTTTAATATCTGTATACCCGGCGTGAGATTAAGAAACAACGGTTCAAATGTTGGTCCGAACAGTTTATTACAGATCTTAATTAGGGAGATGGGGAAGGGGAGGACGGACGCTATTATGAATTATGGTAATGGGGAAGGAAAGGAGGGCGATAGAAAAGGTAGGAAAGAAGAAGCAAGGAGTCTTTATAGGAAGAAAGAGGGACATAGTCACCACCATGGATCCAGCGTGGTTCGTAGTTCAGCCTTTGATCTTCAGTAGTGGTGGGTCATCGGGCATTGTTGTTGATGGCGACGACGATGACGGTGACCATGGTGATGATGGCCCTTTTCCAATGCTTTCAAAGTGGTCGAGTCAGCTGTCTTTGGAGTGACAGCTCAAATCCAAAGTGGTTGAGTCAGCTCTCCTTGGAGTGGCAGTTTCTGGCTCTGGGATCTTAGCAGAAATTCCTTTGTTCCCACCTTCCGGGCCTTGCCAGCAGATAAGAGGGAGCAGAGATGCCCATCTGCATCCTGTTTTTCACAGGACACGATGGTATCGTTCCCCATTTTTCCCATACAAGGCTGGAGCTATTTAGTCACAGGCCAGATCTTCCGCCAGTAAGCACTTCTGAGCACTCTCTTCCAGAGGTAAGCAACTCTGGAGGAAGGGGCTTTCAAATGTTCCCAGAGGGATATCAATTGTCACACGGTAGCACCCATCTCTTGCCTCCTCAACAAATCAATCAGAGTCTTATCACAAGAAATACCTCAGGAAGCAAGCTTTGAGCCAAAAAACAAAGAAAGATTCTCACAACCAGAGACTTCTCAGTGCTCCTGGACTCCTAGTGGGAGCTTACAGATCTTTCCAGGGGCCCACGGGATCAACCTGGGGACTCTCTGGATGCCCCAGTACCACTCTGGGATAACTCCAGACCCTTCTGGATGAGTCTGGAACCCCCTGGATGCCCCCAGACCTCTCCAGGACTTCTCCTGCAGATCCTTTTGCATGATTCCAACGGGGGATAAGGGGGGTTCAGAAGGGGGTGGGAGGGGGAGAAATGAGCTAGTGAGGCTTCTGTGGGGTGGAAAGGAGGTCTGGGGATGGAGGGAGGGGTGGAGGAGGGAAACTGGAGAGTTGTGTGGAGCTTCTGTGGGGTGTAAAGGGAGTCTGGGAGGAGAGAGTGCCAGTTGGGGAGGGGGGGTAAAGAGGAGAGGCAGACCACATGAGTGGAAAGGGGTTCTGGGGGTGGAGGGAGGGGTGGGAGGGGAGAACTGGAGGTCGTGGGGGGGCTTCTATGGGACATGAAGGGGGTCCAGTTGGGGGAAATTGGGGGCCAACATAGGGGAATGCACTCCAGAGGGCAGGGAGGAGGGCATGGGGGTACAGGGGACTGTAGGGGTCAGAAAATGGGGTCAGAAGCAGGGGGAGGAAGGGAAGACAGGGGACCCTGGGGGTGCAAACAGAGGGGACTGGGGAATGGTAGGAGATTCTATGATGTGAATGGGGGAATTGGAGCAGGGGAACTTGAGGGGACAGGGAATTCTGGGGGTCAGACAGAACGGACGGGGGAGGGGGATGAATCTAGGGGAGAAAATGCGAAGACTTGGGGGGGTCGGGGGAGAGAATGGGGACACAACGGATCAGTGAGAGACAGACACGGAAGCCTGGGGGTCAGAATGGGGAACAGGGACAGACAGTGACGGAGGAACTGAGGGGACGGGTGGAAGAGGACTCCAGCGATGAGAATGGGGGAAGTGGAGGCGGGGAACGGGGGGGGAGAGCGTAAGCCCAGGGGTCAGACTGAGGGACTCGGGAGGTTGTGGGCGACCCGCGGCGGGGGGGTGGGGGGAAGGCAGTGAAACACCGTGGGTGGGGGGGAAGGGCGGGGGGCACAGGGCACCTCCCGCCGCCGAGCAGAGGCCCTGAGCAGCAGAGGACCCACGAGGCCAAGACAGGACGGCCCCAGCCCCGGTGCCCCCGGTGCCCCCGCCGCCCCCGAACACCCACTCGTAGAAGCTGAGGTGGCGCTCGGAGTCCCGGGGCTGCGCCGCGGCGCTGGAGCAGCGCGGGGCCCCGCTCCGCTTCCGCATGGCCGCGTCCTCGGGTCGCCGCGTGATGACGTCACTCCGCGGGGAGCGGGGACGGCGCGTCGCTCGAGCAACGGCCGCGCCGGGGCGCTGTCGCTATGGAGACGCCGCCGCGCATGCGCTGTCGCCGCGGGGACGGCTTCCCGCGCCGCAAGGAGGGAGGGCGCGCTGTCGCCGTGGCAGCGCGGCCTGCACGCACGGCCTGAAGCCCGAGTGGGGCTCGAGGGGCAGCGGGGGGCGAAGAAGGGTGGGGGGGGAACGGAGAGCCCTCAGGGATCTCCTGGGGAGGTGGGGGAGCGACTGGGGGAGGGCAGAGCTCCGGGGATGGCGGCTGTGAGTGGGGCTGTGGGGTGGGACATCCGCAGGGAGATGCAGCCAAACAGGGGGATGTGGGCAGAGCATGGAGGTGTGGGAAAAGGAAGACGGGCATCTGGACAACAGCGTGAGAGCCAGGCTGATAGGGAGGGAGGGAGGGAGGGAGGGAGGGAGGGAGGGAGGAATGGGAAGAAAGGGAGGGAGGGAGGGAGGGAGGGAGGAATGGGAAGAAAGGGAGGGAGGGAGGGAGGGAGGGAGGAATGGGAAGAAAGGGAGGGAGGGAGGGAGGGAGGGAGGGAGGAATGGGAAGAAAGGGAGGGAGGGAGGGAGGGAGGGAGGAATGGGAAGAGAGGGAGGGAGGGAGGGAGGAATGGGAAGAGAGGGAGGGAGGGAGGGAGGGAGGGAGGGAGGAATGGGAAGAGAGGGAGGGAGGGAGGGAAATGGAAAAAGGGGAAAAAAAGGGGACAAGGGAAAAGAAGGAAAGGAAAGGAAGAAGGAGAGAGGGGAAGAGGGGCAGAAAGGAAGAAGAAAAGGGAAAAAGTCCAGAGCTTGGCCTGGGTGGTATTGCAATGTAGAAGGGCTTCAGGTATCTTGTTAGGTGCACAAGAAGGAGTTCATGCAGCAATAAATGATATTGTGTTCATGTAGGTCAGAGTGGTAGAATTGAAGCAGATGGAGAGAAGATATGGCACCAAAGTGAAATACTGCACAACATAAGACGATGTGAGCTGAAACCAACGTGACTTCCTGGCTTCCCAAATTGCACTGGTTAAAGAAGTTATTTGTGGGGATGGTGTGTGTAATCGCTGTATGTATGCATCCTTCCTTGTAGTGTGATTGGACTGTGGAGATGTATCTCTAAGTATGAAAGGTCAAAGGTGGTGAGGATTAGGATGTGAACATCATAATCCTCAAAGGAAAAGGGGGGATTGATGTGGGGTGCTCTGTTCAGCAGTAGGGATTAGCACATCAGTTTAAGAACCAGCGCATGAGTTTAGCAAAAGGAATCCATGAGTGATCGTTCTGAAACTTTCAGCTTTAGTGGGAGAACAGCCTTGTTCCTCCTCAATAACTTTGCATGGGGACACAAATGAATACTTCTACCTTCTGCCTCCATGACTGTGCCTCACGAGAAGCACCAGAGTCCCAGTAGAATACTTTTATCTTTTGCCTCAACACGCGCGAGGACATTTTCCTCAGGTCCCACATACACTGCTAGGAAAAAGTGGCTCACTATGGCCTTATCAGCCGCTCCGCTCGGCAGCCAGTAACGTCTGAGTGCGAAAACACAATGCGCTGATGGAACTGCATGTTAAGCTCTGCAAATTGCCACAGCGCTGCGTTCCTGCCAGGGCTGCTGTCTGTGTGCAGGGATAGGATTAGGAAAGCCAAGGCACAGGTGGAGCTGAACTTGGTGTGGGATGTGAAAAATAACAAGAAGGGGTTCTACAGGTACGCAGGCAGAAGACAGGCCAAGGAGAGCGTTCCCCCTCTGATAAATGAGGACAGAGAACTGGCTTCCTCAGACATGGAAAAAGCTGAGCTGAGGTGCTCAATAAGTGTCTTGCTTCGGTCTTCATTGGTGGTCAGGCTCCTCCCCATGCCTGCCAGGACCTGAAGAGAGGAAAGTGGGACTAAAGAAGGCTTCTCTGAGAGCTGCCGCTGCACGTGCAGAGGTGAGTCCTTGGTGAACACAGACACGGCTCTTGTTCTTCTCAGCGCCTCCGTCTGTCAGAAGTGAAAGAGATTGCAGAGTCCCAAGGGAAATGGTGTCCTGTTACTACGCTCACTTTGTTTCTTTCCAGTCCTCACACCTTCTTCTACTGTCCTCTTCTGCAGTTCCTTCTTCACTGTCCTCTCTCCTCTTTCTTCATGTGCTCTTCTTTTACTGTTCTCTTCATATCACGATCTGCTCTTCTTTACTGCTCTTTTCGTTTTCTGCTCTTCTGTACTCACTTCTCTTCTGCTCTTCTCATTTGCCACTTTCCTCTCTTACCGTCTCTTGTACTTCTGCCAGACTTCCTTTCTCGCTTTTCCTCTTCAGCTTCTCTCCAACTTCTGCTTTTGTCTTCTCTGTATACGCTCTGTATACGCTAATACCTCTTTTGCTTTTCTCCTTGTCTGCTTGTTTTTCTTACCTACATCCTTTTTCTTCTTCTCTGCTCTTCTTTCTTTCTTGTCTGTTCTCCTTCTGCTCTTATCTTTCTCAGCGTCTCTTCCCTTTATTCTCTCCGCTACTGCTCATCTCTTTTGCTGTCTTGCCTGTATCCTATTGTGCTTTTCATCTTCTGCGCTTCTTCCTTACCGGTATCCTTAATTTTATCCTCTCTTCTGTTCTTTTTCTCTTCTTCTCCGTGTCCAATGCCTGCATCGCAACTCTGTCAGAATTAGTTTTGGGGTGGAAAAAGGTACCCAGATACATAGGTTTGTACAGTGGAACCTCTTACACTTTGCCTGAAAGGTGATCCAAAGGAGCCCTCAGGAACCAAGACCACAAAGGAGCTGCTTTTGAATGGAGAATTTTCCAGAGTTCCTTCCAGTCGTTGCTCAGAGGAACTGAGGTTTTTATCCTTGTATCTCTGCAGAAAAGCAGGGTGGAGGGAACACATATGGTGAGGTGCTCGGGTGAAATTGCCCTCCTTGCACAAACAGCCTGTTTGTGTCCATGTGATGCACGGTGAAGAGAAGCCTGCTGTTCTGTGAGTAAGCCTGCCAAAAGGGAGTTCTGGCCTTTTTGGCAAGTCTCTGAGGTGAGGTCTTTAGACAGGCTGGTTGTTTTGCAGGGGAAATGCCATTTCAGCTGTTTGTTGCCACGCTTGGTTGGTGCTTGTATGAAAAACATTCATCATCTAGACAAGCAGTGCTCTAGCACCAGGGAAGGGAAAAACCTCATGTACATCCAGTCTTCTCCATGAGCCTTATGTTGCCTTTCCACAGAGTCTCTAAATGCCTGTGGAAATCACGGGGGGGTGGGGGGGGCAAGGGGATGGGGAAGAGATGAGGGGCAGTTTGTGCGCATCCTGTGCCCACGGAGCAGGTATTACCTACAAAGAGCTAGGAACCCTTCACGGCATCCTGGACTTGTTTACTTTCCTTTTTGAGCGTGATGGTTTTGTAGGTACTTTGTGCATTTTAAGTAACTGTCAACTCTGCTGAGACAACAGGCGTCCTAGAGAGAGCCTCGCCGTACCCTTTTTGTTCGGGCTGTTTTATTCCCTCCTGAGATTAAAAGGGACTGTGGTCTTGCTTAGCAAAGGGAAGCGTGTGCATGCTTCCAAAGCAAAGGCAGGTAGGTGCGTGCTTGCTTAGCAAAGGCAGGTAGAGGCATGTGATGCGAAGGCAGATGGTTGCTTGTGAAGCCATGTCAGGTGGTGTGTGCGCTTCAGTGCTGGTGGGTCAGAGTTGAAGATGCACGAGCTGTGTGACAGCTCTGAGAGTGGGATGGCCAAGGAAGAAGCCTATGGTCCTAGCCCCCTGGGGAGAGAGTGAGATCACTAAAGGGAGGGAGGATTCTTAGACTCTGAGGGGTCTAGAAAGGGAGCTGAAAGGTTTGGGGCTCCCTTGCTGTGCTCTGCGCAGGCTGTGGCAGTGCTGGGGTTTATTTTGGAGTCAGTCTGAAAACAAAATGAGACAAGGGGGTTTTCTGTGCAGTTTGAAGCCCTGCAACTCTGCTGCCGGGGCTGCAGCCCAGGGTAGGCACCCTGTCCCCACAACTGCTGACCACGTTCTTTCCTTCTCTGCAGTGACCACGTCCAGCCCTACGAAGACACTTTACATCATGTCGGACACCAAAGTGTCTGCGCTGACCACGTCTGTGATGGGTGAGGCTACCTCAGTCCCTCTCAAACTGCCAGGCATCCAACCTTCCTCCTCCGCCAGCTCTCCTCCTAGCCCTGTCACCTTTGCCACCTCCCCATGTTGTGTCGTGTCATGGAGATCTGTGGTGCTGGGGCAGGCCTGAACTCCCCTCCCTGACAGCAGACGCGTTTCTGAAATCTGCTCATTTCCTCATCCTGCTGGCTCATTCTGTATTTACAGGTTTGTGTCCTTTACTTTTCTTGGATAATTTAGGACTGGTTTAAAGCAGCTGTATTTGCTATTGCCTTTGTCTGCAGTTACCCTTGTGGATGATGGTGATGGGATATACCCTTTTGGGTTAGGTTTTTATGGAAGGGGAAATGGTGGAATCACCATCCCCAGAGGTGTTCAAGGAGTGTTTAGGTGTTGTACCGAGGGATGTGATTTAGTGGGAAATGTTGGACTAGATGATCTTAGATGCTGTTTCCAACCGTGGTGATCCTATGATCCTAAGGTTTACACTTGTGGATTGTGATGAAGTGTTAGTGTTTAGTGCTAGAGCTAAGTGCTGAGGGTAACCCTTTGGGGTTAGGGTTTCATGTTACTGTTTTCTGTTAGGTTTAAAGGTTAAGGCTTAACACTTGATGTTAGTGATGGTGGGGGTGTGCCCACCTGGTTGGGGGTTTATGGCTTGTCCTTTTTGTTAGGGACAACAGCAGCACTTTTGAGATGGGAATGAGGGTTAAGCGTTAGCATTTTGGATTAGGGCTGAGGAGTATCTTTTGGGGTGAGTGTTAAGGATTAGCCTTTTAGGTTAAGGTAAAGGGTTAAGGGTTGTCCTGTGGAGTTAATGCTAAGGGATGCTGTAGTGTAAATGCTGAGACATGGCTTGAAACCTGATTTTTCACCTGGTAGAAAGGCAGGGCCAACCCAGAGCATGCAATGTTCCAGAATGACAGAAGGGGTGGAGCCAGGATCCACCCCTTCCCAGCCCTCATTGAAGGGTTGGCAGTGTAGGCAAAGGAGATCCCTGCCTACCTGAATCCTTCTGAAGATAAGCAGCTTCTTGCCTTGATTTCTGTGCCCACGGCTGTTGCCTTTGAGCAAATTCTCCCTTGCTGCAGCCTTGGACCTTGCTCCTCTGCTGTCATGGCATGAGGCCTGGCCTCATGGGGCGCAACCCTGCTGACTGATAGATGTGTTGGTTTGGTTGGGGGTGGATGCCGTAGCTAATGGCAAAACCATTTCCTTAGTGCAACTAAGGAGGTAAGTGAGAAAACAAGAGAGTCTTGAGAGGAAAGAGTGACTGATGGCAGCGCTGTACTGGAAGCAATAGAGAGGCTGACAGTGGCTGTCGGTGGCAGTAGAGCAATCCGAGTCTGTGTCTAAATGGTTCTTAGAGCTGTGTCTGTTCCTTGGAGAGGCCAAACAGTGTGGAGGTACTTGTACTCACAGTTGTTTGACTTAGGAATGAAGTGTTTCTCAGCTCATGCACCTGACAGCGTTGTGTTTACTTGTGCAGCTTTGCTTTGTGCATTGTAGAGCTGTCAGACAGATGTGGATTCATTTGCCACTCACTCAGCAGGAATGAGACTAGTAATACTTTCTGTAAATGCATTTCAGTTGAAAAAATGAGTTTGTTTTGGCTGTAGAAATGGTGTATTGGAGGGATTTTGGTGGATGTGGGCTAACAGGATAAGGATTCTATTGGCAACTGCTTTCTGTGACATGGAAAGGCTGTACTTTATTTTAGGGATGGAGCATGGGATTCTATTGACTCTTATTGAGAAAGGGGGAAATGGAAAGCCTCTGTGGGTAAGAATGTTTTGTGAGCTGTATTTTGGGTACTTTCATCTAAATAGGACTGTGTGAAAGGGTGTGTGTGATGGAGGAGAGAGAAAAGTGCCTCATGTTGACTGTAAGGAAGGCATAACGTTAGAGCAGTGGAAAGGCAAATTTAAGAAACTGTGCTTGAAAACTTGAAGTTAGTGGCTGGCTGTGCTAAAATCTTCTTCCAAAGAGTTGCTCTTCAAGTATTTCCTGCTTTCTCTCTGTGAGAAACTGACGCCAGTGGCCTTCCACTGCAGCATGGCCATGCGGAAAGGCTGGGGAAGAAGACAGAGCTGGAGAAAGCACCAAAGAGAGGTACAGATACATAACAGGCATCTGGACTTGATGCACTGTCTTTCTGCCCAGGCTTTCTGTTTCTTCATTGCTGGGACAGTTCTCTGCAGTTTGCATCCCAGCTTTCTCCCAAGTCCTGGCTGCACAAAAATGCAAGCATTCAGAGGAAAAGGAAAAAGCAGAGGAGTGGGCTTCTGAGAAAAGAGTTGAGGGGGAGCGTGAGGAGCTTGAGGCAGAGTTTCAGAAAAGTGGTGCTTTCACTTAGGATTGCTCTGAGATTTCCTTGCCCTGGGTTATGATTGAGTGTAGCTATTGGTTTCTTGGTTCCTGTGTATGCATTGTTGGTAGACAGATTAGTGTGTGGAAAACACAGCTGAGAATCCGGGACATGGTAATGTACCAAATGGACTGAACTACTGGAAGGATTGTGGGAATGAGAAGAGAACCTGGATTTCTCTTGCACAACAAGCCTGTATCAGTTGTGTCTCCTTTCACTGAGCTGAACGCACGGTGTGTGTGAAGCCTTCTGATGGGAAACCCACGGTCCCACAAAGTGGGCGTGGAAATGAAATGGAGCTGACGTGCATCTGTGTGCTGAGTCATACTGCTGAGGACAGAGAGGAGCCCCAGCTGAAAAAGCAGCTTTGGTAAGAATAGTGGTGAAAGTAGGAGTGGGTATGGAAGGTTTAGACTGCTCTTGGAGGAAAGGTGAAAGTTTCAAATGTTCTGCAGATTCAGTATGCCTTGGTGTGCCACATCTGCCTGCCCTGTCAGCACTATGTCAGGCTTTTTTTCCTTTCCTTTTTAAGGTAGGAAAAACAGTTTCTGGCTAGGAGAAGAAGAAATGCAAGTCTTCCCTGCATTGCTCCTTGGGCAGTGGGTGCTGATGAGCAGTCCTTGTATGAGAATAATGTATTGTCATTTGATCTGTCTTTCCATTCCTTCAGCAACTGGGGTGTTGATGCAGCTGCACGTATCTCCTGTTTTGTCCTGCTTTGTGTAAAAGAATAGTATAGTATGCAATCTCTGTGTGAAATTTTCTTAAAGTATTTTACTTTATTTGCCCCTAGGAAGCAATGGCTTGGAAATGATGGCAGTGTCACCCAGCAGCCCACACAGTGACCTGATGTCTCATTGCTTGCGTCTGTTAACAACCACCACGATGAGAAAAGAACGTTTGCATGGATTCTGTGCTGACTGTGTCAGTACAGCCCTTAGGAGTGGTGTGGACATGGCATGGCAGGGAGAAGGGAATTCCCTTCTGATGGGAAAGTGCCCGAGGAGTGTTGACATCCCGTGTGTTGGTGCCCCATGCCCACCCCATGCCCCAAGCACTTCTGAATGAGCAGCACAGCTTTTGTGTCATTCAGCCACCTGTGGCAGAGCAGATCAGGCTTTCTGCAGGCGTCAGCAATCATCCCATCGCTTTCTGCCTTATAAGGAGTTGAAAACCTTTTCATTTTGGAATCCTACTTCCAAGCTTAACCACCTCCAGTGAAGCAGATGTCATTTTTCTTGTATCCTTCAATTCTGAGTCCATATTCTTCCAAAAGCAAAAGAGTTTGGAGGTAACCACCAATAGTTAAGTGAGTGATTTCAGTATGTATTTCTGATCGTGACAATTACTTCAGTTTAGAGGTCACAGTTAATGTACTGTGCCTGTTTTAATTCTGACCAAGGTTGTAGTTGTAGCTGACTTCCCAAGGCTGCAGTACGTGGTGGTGACACAGCCGTGGGCTTCTGCATTTGCATTAATCCCACATTTCCTTGCAGGTCAGCTTGTGCTGGAAGTGGACGGTATCAGAGTGTGAGTGAAGGTCAGTGCAGGAGCAGCTGTTGATGGGAGTCCAGGCTAATGAACTCTGGAGCATCTCCCAGTACGGTACCGGAGGAGGCAGGAATGATGTTAAGGAGCTCCTCAGCAGGAAGGTGGCTCATCCAAATGCTTGCTGACAGTTTGAAAGCCCAGACCCTTCCAGCCTCCACCTCAGAGGCAACATCTCCTTTGTCCGATCATGCAGCACCTGAGCAAGAGGGGGACCTGAGCTGGCTACACAAGAGTCATCTTAACTTCTTTGTTATTTTACTTCAGATAACTCCATTGGGTGACCCTGCTGTTGGTTTCTTAAAATTTGGATTACGTCTGATGGAGGCCCAGAAGTGATGTGGGCACTCACAGAGGTCACAACTGTTGCTGGGGTGGGAGCGTTTGTCCCACAGCTGGTGAGCAGAGCTGGTGCTGCACGCAGAGACTGGGCTCTGGGCCTTCCTTGAGAGAGATCGCCCTGTGAGAACCCGTCAGAAGCACTGCTGCAGCACGTGCATGAGCTGGGCACAGCTCAGGCTGAGCAGGCCGAGTGGGTGAACTGGGTTTGGTGCTGGGTGGTTGCTGGGAGGTGTCTCAGAAGAAAAGCTGGGCTGGGGTGGGCCCGCTGTGTCAGCCCTTGTCCCAGCTGGTGGTGAGAGCAGGGTGGAGGCTGATGGGTGCTGCCCACTGTCACTGCTGCTCTTACCATGTGGCACAGCAGTGCTCTGGTGTGTGAGCTGGGAGGGAGAAGGACAGCCACTGTGCCTGGCTAAGGCAGAGCTGAGGTCTGTTGAACACGTGGATCGTACCAGTGCAGCTATTGTGGCTGCAGTAGGGGTGGAAGACAAAGGGAGTTTTCTTCATGACAGCAACACCAGCCACTTGCTTCAAGGTGTGTAAATGTTGAGGAGATGGAGAACACTTGCTGTCAGAAATCATGGCAGCTGTACAGAATCTAGTTGTATTTTGGGGATGGTTCTTGTAACCAGTTGATTTTAAGACACTGTGCTACTCAAGAGTCTAAAGTGCATGATAGAAGAAAGCTGGGAAAATGCTTCTCCTTACTATTTTTCACTTGCAGATTCTTTCTTTAGGGATTCTTTCCAAAAGGAGATTTTGGGGATTGAGGCAGTTGAAGAAAGAGTGAAGCCAGGGGGCAGTCCCTGTGGAGAGGACCCCAGGAACTGAGCTTCCCCACCACTGTCTCAACGAGAAGACAGACGCAGTTCCCATTCCTGCTCTGCATATGGAAAAGTATGGCTGGATTTATTTGTTTGGGTTTTCTTCCCTTCTCTCATTTTGAAGGGGAAAAGCTGGAGCAGGGGGAGCACTACTGGTCCTTTGTTACCTCCATAACCGGTTGGATTCTGCATGTGCTGCAACAGGACAGCATTGCCAGGCTCCTTAACCTGCTGGGGCAGGGTGGGAGCAAAGAGCGTGAACTGCCCTCCTGCCAGCTGCACCTAGTTATAGTTTGCCAGGTCCCTGCTGCCCTGAATTTCACCTGAAAGGTTTGTTCTAGCTGCTTGCAGTAGTAAAATTTAGGGAAGAAATGGAAGTCAAGAGCTAAGGCTCTGCACAATAACTTTGCGTGGATTGAACTGTGGCACCTGAAGACTGTTTCCTGAATAATGCTGGCATTTTGCAGGTGTGTTGGTTTAACCCACTGAACTGATGTCTGTGAGCGCCAGTCTTCTCCACCTGAACAGTAAGAAAGCTGGGATATGCCCAGAAATTGCAGCAGTTGCTGTGAATACTCTCCCAAATGTTTGTTTCCTTTAGTGGTAGCTAATGACTCAGCACTGTGATATCCTGTCTCTGGCACGATCTGGAACGCTGCATCTCTTTGCAGATGTTGGGTGCCCATTTCCATGGACCCTCCTTTCTTTCTCTCCTCAGAAGCAGCACAGTGCGGTTCCCTGCGTTAGGGAGCAGCAGCCAGCAGGCTGCCAGAATGCCAGCTGGGCCTTGCAGCGCGCAAAGGGACGTGTTGGGGATGGACCATCCTTAGCACCACGCAAAAGTGAGTCTCTTCAGTCCTCTGTCATGAAGTATGGAAGAATGCATTTTAAGTATTACTTCTGAGCGGGTGCAGGACTGTAGGGATGTCAGGTAACCATGGTGGAAGCACTGGGGAGGCCGACAGCAGCAGCTGATGGCAGCAGTGTGACAGAAGGCCGTGTATAAGTGGTGGTGCTCAGAGCTGAGTGCATTCCTGAGAAAGGCACTCTTGAATTTATGGCGTTTTCTTTCACCTAGTGATATGTAGAAAGTTAGTGAAGAAAGGAACAACAAGAACAAAAATACCCTACTGCAAGGGCAACTGCATTTGGATATTTACAGCATGCTAGAGCGTTATGTGAGAACCAAGAACTCCGTGACCTGTAGGATGCAATGTCTTCTGAGAGATTATTGGAGGACTTTGTGGACGGAGACGTGTTTAGCTCACTCTGCATCATCTACACTGCCTAAGGAAGTTACACTGCAGTAAGAAAACCATGCTCTCTGAAAGCACAGTTTCCCATTGAGAAGAATTATTTGGCTGACCACCTTGGGGTCAAACTATAAAGCGGATTACAGGGCAAGTACAAGGGGCGAGACAAAAACGCCTAAGGCATGGTTTATTACTTCTCAAAGTAGAAATTAAGAAAGGGTTAGCTGAACTTCTCCCTAGAAATGCCTGTTAGTTTTGCTGGAATCCTTAGTGACTAATTCAGACAGACATCTGTGCTGCAAATGTCTGTAACTGTATGGATAAAGTTTATGATCTGCACGTCCTGTAAAGCTATAGCTACATTGTCTTTGATTTTTACTTAACAGATTGCAATGTCTTGCCTATGCTATATGAATTGCAAAGCTTGCCTGCAAGCTGGATCATCCAGCAGCTTTCACACTCTCCCTTTGTGGAAATGTAATCAACTCATTCAATGGTGGGATCATGAATGAGTCCAACGAGAAGGCAGCATCAACAGTGAAAGTTTGACTATAAACTGAAATAATGAATTACCATGGTTGAAGCTGAACCAGTAGTCCAGTAATAGTTCTATGAAGTCTCAACACCTACCAGATACTTTCTAATGAATTTAAAAGATTCTTAATGATAACTTCATAGTGCATGAGTTGGTTCCTTTACACAGGTTGGTTCTTCCTTAACTTATTCCATACAGGTTTTAGTATCACTCTAGGGATTTTTTTGATAGAAAAGGACTTCTTGAAGGTTATCACTTGTACATTATGCTTTTACATAACGTACAGTGTGGATTTGTTCCTAAGAAAATTGCATGAACAAAACGAGGAACAAATAAACTTTCATTTATTTCTTTCAAAAATTTTTTTTTAAATATGTATTTGCTGACCAACTTCCACACGGAGCTTTTGATCTCCTTGTTACAGCATGTAGATCATGGGATTAGTCAAGGGAAGACAACCGTATGGAAAAGAAAGGTTTCCCAATGGAAACCTTTTCCATTGGGACAGCCTCAGAGGGTAGGACATATATGTAGACAGCTGGGCCAAGCATGACAAAAACTACGATGATGTGGGAAATGCAGGTGGAGGTTATTTTGTTCTTTGTTTTGGTGTGTCTGGAGCTTCAGCAAGAGGATTATGTAGGAGATGAGGAGAAGTGCAAAGCACATGACAATGACAACTCCATTGTTGAGGAACATCAGAAGTTCCGCCGTGTAAGGTCAGCACAGGCCAAGTTCGCCAACTGACGCACATCACAGACAAAGTCGTCCAGGACGTTGGGGCCACAGAAGGGGAGCTTGATGGTGAGAGCAAATAGAATGATGCCATGAATGAAGCCACCGCCCCACGAAGCTCCAGCCAGGGCACAGCATACAGTCCTGTTCACAAGCATGGTGTAGTGGAGAGGCTTGCAAATAGCAACGTAATGGTCACAGGCTATGGCCAACAGCAGGAAAGCTGCTGCTGCTCCCAGGAAGTGAAGAAACAAAGGCTGGGTCAATCAGGCCTTGTAGGAGTTGATCTTAGGATTTGAGAAAAAGTCAGCCAGCATTTTGGGTGGGGTCACAGAACAGTAGCAGATATCCAAGAATGCCAGATTAGCCAGGAAAAAATGCATGGGTGATCCCAGCTGGGAATCCCCCTGAATTGTGAGAATGATAAGGATGTTGCTTGGGAGAATTATGATGTAGAACAGGAGGAAGAAGAAGAAGGGAATTGACTGGACTTTGTGGGATTGAGACAATCCTAGCAGAATAAACTCTCTAACTACAGTTTTCATGCTCCATTTTGACTCTTGCAAGCCCTGAAAAACAGACAGCAATAAACACACAATGCCAATATGTTGCAATATTTAAGCAACTTGGGCTACGCTTAGGCTACTGAAAATGCACATCCTGTGACCGTTACCTGGTTTTATGGAGGACCACATCCCTGTATGTAAAGGAACATCAGATTTATTGGGCCATACCATACGGCAGGCCGCCATTAACCATTCTATTATTGAATGGTTTTCATCATTATATTGATTACCTGCATATAATCTCTGTCTAAGAGCAGGATGGACGGTCATTGTGGCCAATTTGGCTATTTCCAGGCCATTCACCAGAACACTTTCTGCCCCAGAATCCCATAGTCTTAATAACCAAGCCGGCACACTTTCTCTAGGTTTCTGCCTGAATCGTTGGACTAAGTCCATCAGTTCTGTTGCCGTGTACGGTTGGGCTGTTACGTGCAAGTGGGTTTGAGTGGGGGGCCACTGATCAGGCGGCACCCCTGCTGGTCTGTCCTGTACCTTTTTTGTTTTTTGAGATATAACAGGACGGACTTCTAGTGCGTCCGTCAAAATTGGGGATTCAAGATCCGATTTAGATGGTTTATTTTCCTGATCAACACAGTCCGTTGATTCAGGAGCCTGGTCATTGTTTGTTGAAATACTACGAACTTGACCTATTGGAAGACGTAGAATTGGGTTTTTTTCCTGTTAATAGGCCAAGTTCCTGTTCTAACTTTTCAATACGATCTTTTAAAAGTTCATTTTCATTCACTGAAGTATTATTCCTTATTTTGGCATTGTTTAAAGCATTTAATAGCAGCCATGCCACTGTAGAAGCAGCTAATTGTCTTTCTCTAGTGACTAATATATCTTTGCCTAGTCCCTGAAAGTAATCCGCTAGGCGATATGGGGAAACGTTTCCCACAACACTTAGGGGACCCCATTTTTCAATGATAGTTGCCAATTCATAATAAGGGGATCCCGCAAATCCTGGGATCTGCCCTGGAATTATCTTATCTAGGGGGGTAGTGTTCTCCCCCTTGAACCATTTACAGAAATTCCAAAGAAAGGACATAGTGTAAGTTTCAGTATATTCGGCTTGCCTGCCTGGCTCGCCAAGTGTATAATCAATGAAAATTATATAAAGGAATATTATAGGAATATATATATATATATATATATATATATTAAGGAATATTAATAATATTAAGATGTTATAGTAATGAAATAAGCAAGAGAGTTAGGCACAGTGAGACAAAGAGAATAAATAGAAGGCTCACCCGTGTCGTGGGCTCGCTCAGGAAAGACCAGTGGAGTGGATCTTCCGAAGAGAGAGAGAGAGATCCTTCCCCACTGGTAGTCAGCTCTTAAATGGGTCTAGGAGAGGTGCAGCCAGGCTCCACCCCTTCCTGCAGCACAGGCGAATTGCTTTCACCTGTGTTCCCAGGGCTGCCTCATTACTCGCCTCAGGTGACTAATCAGAGGTTCAGGCCGTGACTCAGCAGTTCCCATACACTGAAGTAATCTACCTGGACTTGTGCAAGGCTTTGATATGGTCTCACTCCACATCCTTATCTCTGATTTGGAGATACGTGGATTTGAAAAGTGGATTAGTAGCTGGCTGTATGATTGCAGCCTGAGGGTTGTGGTCAGCAGCTCTGTGTCCAGGTGGAGGCTAACAATAAGTGGTTATATTAAGGAATCCCTCAGGGTTCCATCTTGGGACTGCTGTTTTTAATATCTTTGTTGGTGATCAAATAAATTCTTCACTGTGGGGGCTGTCAGGCACAGGAAGAGGTCCCCCAGAAAGGTTTTGGATTGCCCCATCCTATGAGGCATTCAGGGCCAGGGTGGATGTGGCTCTGGGCAACCTGATCTACTGCATGACAACCCTTCCCATGGCAGAGGGGTTGGAACTGTATGATCTTTAATATCGCTCCAACCTAAACCAGTCTATGATTCTCTGAATCTAACTCGGTTCAGTTGGTCAATCTGGGACCCAAATAAATATCTGTATAAACATGCCAAGGCACCCTAACAGCCTAACACAAGTGCACGTGGCTGGCACAGGATGGATCCCCTTCCACCCCAGTGCAAGGAGAAAGGATGAGGAAAAGCAGACAGGTTCTCAATGCCTTTTTTACATCTGTCTTTAATAGTCAGGCCCGTTATTCTCAGGGTACTCAGCCCCCTGAACTGGAAGACAGGGTGGGGAGCAGAATAAACTCTCCACAATTCAGAATAAAACAGCACGTGACCTGCTGCTCCACCCGGGCTGTCACACATCCGTGGGATTGGACTGGATCCACCTGAGGGTACTGAGGCAGTTGGTGGACGTGGCATCCTAGCAGCCCTAATCAATCAGGGAGTTCCCAGGTGACCAAATACTTGCTAATGTGGTGCCCATCTACAATAAGGATCATCCTGATGTCCTCCTATGACTACATGCCCACCTGGTGGATGAGATGCTGTGGGTGGAAGCTACCTGGACTGGAGCAAAGCCTCTGACACCGCCTCCTGTAGCATTCTCCTGGAGAAGCTGGCAGTCCATGGCTGGGATGGGTACACTCTTTGCTGAGTAAAAAACTGCTAGGAGGGCCAGGCCCAGAGAGATCCAGATGGAGTCCAGTTCTGAGAGGCGTTCCTCAGGGGTCGGCGCTGCAGCCTGTCCTGTTCAGTGTACTCACTGACGAGTCGGATGAGGGAATTGGGTGCACCCTCAGTAAGTTTGCAGATGACACCAAGTTAGGAGGAAGCGTCCCACAGACGGACTGAGATAGGCTGAATGACTGCGCTGACTGCAACTGCATGAGCTTTAAGAACGTCAAGAGCTGAGTGCTGCTTTTCGGCTACAGAAACCCCAGGCACCGTCACTACAGGCTTGGGGCAGAGCGGCTGTAAGGCTGCACGGACGAAAAGGGTCTGGGGTGCTGGTGACAGCCGGCAGTGCCCTCCAGTGGCCAAGGAGCCCAATGGCAGCCTGAAATGGGGCAGTCAGGAGCGGGGATGCGATCGTCGCTGTGATTTGCCAGTGGCCCCAGGGGATCTAAATTGCTAGCGGTTGTCCTTGTCCCATCAACTGCAGCCCAGCCCAGCCCAGCCGCTCCCTACAAGAAGACATGGCGGCCCTGGAGTGTATCCACAGAGGGGCACCAAAGCTGGGAGGGGTCTGGAGCGCAAGACTTAACGGGGAGTGGGAGAGGGAGCTGGGATGGTTCCGTGTGGAGAAGAGGAGGCTCAGGGCAGACCTTATCGCTCCGTCCAGCTACCTGGAGGGAGGTTACAGTGAGATGGGACCTCTTCTCCCAGGTAAATAGCAATAGGACTACGGGGAATGGCCTCACATTGCACCATGGGAGGTTCAGATTGGATAGTAAGAAAAGTTTCTCCCAGAAGGGGTGGTGAGGCATTGGCACAGGCTGCCCAGGGAAGCGGTGGAGTCTCTGGAGGTGTGTAAGGAAAGGGTAGCTGTGGTACTTCAGGACAGGGTTTGTTGGGCAGTGTTGGTGGCAGGTGGATGGTTAGACTGGATGAGCTTTCCAACCTTAATGATTCCGTGATTCTCCTCTCAGTACCTTACGTTCGCAGAAGTAGCACTAAATATACCATGGATCTTTCTAAAGTGCAGAAGGTTACAGTGAGCTGTGTCTGTTCCATAATGTTCTTTCATTGGCTCTGGAGCATCGTTCTCCAATTGATGTGGATCCAGGGTGGATCCAGGGTGTCCCTTAAGGAGACCTGCATAGGCAGGAAGAGCAGTTGCTTAATCTGACACTGCATGGACAACGTGACTGCCCATCTCCCCAGCCCTGTCTGCTTAATGCCACCTGGCACTTGCCTTGCTTTTCCTTACATCAGACTTCTCTTCTAAAGTCTGCACTGAATGTTTCAGATCCTTTGTAGCAGCTGCCACCTGCTCTCCTCAGAGGACACGGGTGCAGAAGGGTTTCTCTTACCTTTAAACAAAGAACAGTAAGCGTAACAAAGCGTAACACAGGTTACCAAGAAATAGAACGTACTCCTCAGCTGTATGCCTCCACTGAAGTTCTCTTTCCCAAAAGATGACTGTACAAGAAATACATAGATAGGAAATGATAAATATTAATATGAAAGGCATATTAATTAAACAGTAAGCTGGCTAAGGACACAGTGAGACAAACTGCTAAGGAGGGACAAACATTAGCTCCCTGAAACTCAAAGAACTGCACTCATTAAAAGGGCTATAAATGATCAGAGATTAAGGGGAGAGGAAATTGGGATAACAATAGAAACTGCAAAGGTTGAGACAGGCAGCTGGAAAGGTGGCTTCCAACGTGGTCAGCCTAATCAGGGCAGGTGGAAATACCTGTAAAATGAGGGCAGTTACATGCACAGAATGAGAGAGAGTTGTCAGTGCAAGAACAGCGGAAGATTGGTATTTCTTTCCATACAGTGAATATCCATCCTGAAAGGTCACGTTTTCTCATGATAGAAATTCCACTTATTGTGTGCGTGTTTCACTGACAGGATTGAACCAGGGCAGCTCATGAGGAGGTGCTGAGTGTTTGAAAAACACTGAAGATGACTTCAGGTTTTCAAGCAGAGCTCCACCGTGTGACCACAAGCAGCCGGTGCCATCTCGAGAGGCCCTGGTGTTCCTGAGGTACCTGCCTGGGACTAACAGTTGTCAGAGAGAACCTGCAGGAGACCAGAGCCCTTTGGGACTGCAGATGGAGCCTGGAAGGAGAGCCCCAAGGGATCTGATTGCTAGCAGTTGTCTTTGTCCCTGTACTGCAGCCCAGCCCGGCACTAAATCCTCCCCCCCACAATAAGACAGTGGATCGTTGGGGATGATCCACAGTTGAAGTGGCCACTGGAATCCAAGAAACTCTTCCTGGTTCTTAGTAGATATCCAGATATCCACGAAACATGCTGGATTATCTGTGGCAAACTCAGACTGAAAGAGTCGAGTGCAGGTCACGCCAAGTAACTGTGGTAGAATCCATTATTTGGGGAGAACATCTCCTTCCAGCTAGGGAAGTTAAGTGGAACAGTGTGAAAAGATCCATCCGGCCAATCCTCTGAGTAAGGGAAAATCAAATGTATTGTGCTATAGTGGCAGAAGGCAAACATTATTGGACTGTGCCTCAATTTACTAAAAGCTGTCTAATCCACTTAACCCATGAGCAAAAACAAATGGTCTAAGCGGAGTGAAGGACACTGATTTGTGACGTAACATGAGGAAGACAGTAGATTGCTGATGTAAGAACTGTCATGCTTGTGCCCTGACCAGTGCTGATTATGCTGGAGTAAAAGCCTCAGGCCAGCACCAGTGTACCGAAGGCCCAGGGGAATGACTGCAGATTGACTTTGCAGGACTCCAGCCCACGACAGCTCAGAGCAACAAATGCATCTTGGTATTAGTAGTTCCTTTTTGCAACGGGGCAGTAGCCATTTATCCCTTCACAAATGCCAGTGCTGAGAAACCAAAGGCTCTACAATATCGTTCATATAACTCTATGTGTAGAGAAAATGGCTTTGATCCAAAAAGCTAATAGTATAGACAGATAACAGAGAAGGCAGAATACCAGAAGGCATGCCACAACAGCAAAACGACACATCAGTGACAATGAGCTTGTCTTTCTCTGTTTATTTCAAATGTGTTTTTTTCTCTCTTCTGCATTGATTGCCATATTGTAGAAAGGATTGAAGGGAATAAAAAGCTAAATATATTAGAATATATAGAATATATAGATAGATAGATAATATATAGATATAGATAGATAATATAGATAATATAGATAGATAATATAGATAGATAATATAGATAGATAATATAGATAATATATAGAATATATATATTAGTCGGGAAGAAAATGAATGTAAGCAACCTCAAAAACACTTATTTATTTTTTGCATAAGCTTGACTTAGTAAAAGGTGCTCCTTTTCTGTAGGTATGAAACAACTGATACACCAGGAAATTTTGGCTGACCTCCCCAGATCACAGCCTTTAAAGGGATCATTAATTGCAATGGAGAAAGATTTTGGTGGGCTACGTCAAGGGGAAAATGAAAAAGCTTTGTTAGGATTATAAAGCACCAGGACTACAGCACCCTCTTATGGCTTCAATTCAAATGCACTGGGTGCCCTACCACTGGCTGGGAGAGCGGGTAGAAGGCAAGGCCAAGTGAGGAGGAATTGAAGGAAGAATGGAGGGAGGGATGGAGGGAAGAAGAGATGGAGGGAGAGGGAAGCAGAGGGCAGGGGCTGCAGCTGCCCCACAGGGAGAGTGCAGGAGGGACAGAATGCATCCAAACGGCACCAAAAGGAGTCAGAAATTGTGCTGAGGGCTCCAGAGGACACTGGGTGCTACCTCTGGTGGGCTGTCCCCCCCAGCGTCACTCAGTGCCATCTCCTCGACTTCAGTACTGTGTTCAACCCACTGGATATCACAGAATCGTGGAATAATGGAGTTACTGCAGGGATAATGGGTACACATGGACAAAAGGACAAAGGGACTGATGGATGCAAGAATAGAGGGACACACAGACGCAGGAGCTTTGCTGGCGGTGTTTATTGGTGTTTCTTTATGGGAAAACAGACTGTGTTCTTTCAAAGATCTGGTGGCGATATGCAGGGATGATCAAGTCCTTATGGAACATGGTGGGGACAGCACCAGTGTTTCATCCTGAAAGTCAAAGTGCAGGCGGTGACCTTATGGTCACTTTATTTGGTCTGTATGGCACCAGAACCCTTTGTGTTCTTTGGGTGACCTTATGGGGTCCTTATGGTACCACGACGATCACCTGCACCTTACAGGGATGACACTGTTCTTCTTGGATCCTTTTTGATCTCCTCCACACCTCCCAGTCCAGAGGGATTTGGGGTCCCCCCACAGCCCAGGACCCTGCAGGATACAGGGGTCCCCCAGTGTCACTCACCTTGATAGGAAGATTCACAACCACGGGATCTGGGAGCACCAGCAGAGGGGGAAGGGAATGGGAGTTCCGTTTTCCTCGTAGCAACTTAAGCTGCAGTGGGAGAAATGAGGAGATCCCAGTGGGCACCAGAACCTCCTCAAAAACCACTGAGGACCTGGGGCTCCCCAAATGGGAGGCACCTCCTGAGGGCACCGTAGTACTCACTCCTAAATCAAAAGCTCCGCTTGCTCCCACCAGGAGCTGAGGAAGGAGGATGAGAGACAGTTTGGGTTGGAGTTAATAGGAAAGCATATGGCAGCGGGTGATGCCTTCGCAACAACCCCATATGGCCTCCCCTTGGTCTTAAAGGGAAAATCCCTACTGGTTCCCACAGACCCAATTGCTTCCACATGTCATCTGGAGTCCCTGGAATGTGGGGATCGGCTGGGGGTGGAGACCAGAAGGTGGAGATCCAAAGAAGGAAACAAGGGGACCCAAGAAGGGGGGCCGAGAGGATCCAAGGAGAGGGGACAGAGGGGACCTAAAGAGGAAACCCAAAGAGAAGAAACCAAGAAGACCCAAAGAAAGGGAATCAATAGGACTCACAAAGAGGAAACCAAGTGAACCCAGGGACCCAAAGAGAAGGAACCAAAGGAACCCAAAGCGAGGAAACCAAGGGGACAGAGGGGACCCAAAGAGCAGGAAGCAAGGGAACCCAAGGAGAAAGTGGTTGCGAGCCAGCCCGTTACCAAGAACCCGTCTGCACACCCTAGCCTGTGCCTGGAGGCACATGGAGGCGAGGAGCAGGAGCACGATGACAGCAACTGCTTTCATCTTCCACTGTACGCTGGGAGCTGGGTGAGGCTGCAAGAAGCCAGGGCTGCATTTATTCTCTTGGGACCCCCCTCATGTTCCCAAATGCCCCTGGGCTTGGCAGAGTCCCCTGGCACAGGCTGAGCCTGGCATGCAGCCAGCCCCTACCTTGGCTCCAGGGCATGGGAAGGAGCCAGGGATCAGGGGAAGGGCACTAAGTGCTGGGAACCCAATGGCACCGAGCCCCAAAGGGGGGAATCCTAATATCATGCCCGAATCCCAGAGTCCTATTGTCCTAGAATCCCGGAAGAACTAAGTTGGAGAAGACCTCTAAGAACATCAAGCCCAACCAAGGATGTGCCATGCCATTGTCCCCGCACCTACTCCCCAGCACCACAAGCCCGGGGCCCAGCAGGGTGACATGATGCAGATATGGTGACATGTCACAGGCTGTGGGTTTAGCGGTGGAATTGGCAGCACTGAGTTAATGGTTGGATGACCTGAGAGGTCTTTTCCAAGTTAAAAGAAGCCATGATTCCATGCTCAGCTGCTGGCTGAGCAGCCTGAGAACCTCGGACCCCATCACACTTTACGTTTCAGCATTGTACAGTCACAAAGAACTTAGGATTCCTTTTTAGATATCATCAAACCAGCAAAGAGGGTTTTCCTGAGTGGAACCTTTAATGTGAAGTTACTACCAAGTATCACCCACCTGCTTTGCCTTTATCTTAAAAACAGTCTTCACCTCACCTAAGTGTGATGTCAGTCTGTATTTAAATACAGCAAATAACACAGCACTGATAAGCTCCCTGACAAACGCTGCAGAGCAGAAGCAGCCCAAAGGAAACTCTTCCAGCTGACTGCTCTCTGGGCAATTTCCAAAGCAGACATTCAAGTGATCTTTTCAGAGCACAGCAGCTCTCTTATCTATGGGAAACGTCCCACAAGGCCGTGACCAGCTATCCATTCTGCCAGACATAACACTTAAAATTAGCACACCGCTTTTCCTTGAGGAACCGTTGAGCCATTTACAGTTCTGAGCCATTTATCAGTATTTTATTATTTCTTTTCATCTGGATAAAACAAGAGTCACTTTCTTTGAAGCCATGACAGGAGGCTGGACCATCACGGGAACAAAACCAGTAGGACACCTTTTGTTCTGCTGAAACTCAGGCACACAGCCCAGTGACTCCAAACCCCAACACAAATTTTTGATTGCCTGACTGCGTGTCCTAAGGACAAATTGTCCTCATGGACAGAGGCAGCACTACTGCCGTTTCAGATTCACGATGCAGATTTCTGGATGTAACGTGGTGACTCCTGATGTTGGTTATGAGCAGAAAATACATGACGTGTCTCCTGATGAGACTGTAGGGGTCTTGTCACACCCAAGTGACTCCTTGACTTTATAGTTCTACGATACTGTGATTCTGTGGTTCCATGATTTGTTCATTCTATGAGTCTAAGACCCCACGATTCTGAGATTTCAAAGATCTAAAAGTCATGGTCTTTGGGTTTTGCAGCAGTAAATGACAAGGAAACCCAGCTGCCACTGCCAGATTTTTATTCACTCCCGATCTCCTGCTTGGCAACAAGGGCGCTGAGTGGACACTGCCAGGGACGCGTGTCTTTGTTGTCCTGTATTCTGATGTCCCTGTCACCCACCTGCTTCTATGTGTCCCCCTGTCCTCATGTCACCACGATGTCCCCGTATCACCATGATGTCCCCACTGTCCATGTCCCCATTGGCCTCTCACTTCTCAGTGTCCCCAGATGTCATGTTCCTAGGGCCCCAAGGGATCGGTCTCTCACCTTGGTGCCTCACAGGACTTAAGAGGACTCTGGCATACCTACTTGGACAAATCCTTGATATAGGGACCATCTCCAGGTGGTCCTGGAAGACAGAAGGCAAGTACCAGATGCTTGATTTGGTGGCTTGGGGCTCGGTGCCATTGGGTTCCCAGCACTCAGTGCCTGTCCCCTGATCCACGGCTCCTTCCCATGCCCTGGGGCCGAAGTACGAGCTGGCTGCAAACCAGGCTCAGCCTGTGCCAGGGGACTCTGCCAAGCCCAGGGGCATTTGGGAAGTTATTCAAGAGTTAAATAACTACGGCTGAAAAAAGGACCTGGGCTCATGGTCCTTTTTTCAAGCTGAGCCTTGCTGCCAACTCCTCGTCTCGAGTCCCCTCATCTCGCCTCACCTCCTGTCTTGTCTTGCCTTTTGTTTCGCCCCTTCTGGCGCCCCCTTCTGTCCTCCCCTCATCACATCTCACCTTTCATCTTGCCCTATCTGGTGTCCCCTTCTGGAATCCCTATCTGGTGTCATCTCATCTCACTTCTTATTGACCCCCTTCTGGTGTCCCATTCTGGCATCCCCTTCTCCCATCCCCTTCTCATCCCCCTTTGTCTCCTCTAGCCTTTTGTCTTACCTCTTTTGGATTCTCCTTCTGGCATCCCCTCATCTCACCTCACCTCTTTTGCCATCCTCTTCTGGCCTCCCCTTACCTCGTCTCGCTTCTTGTCTTGCCCCTTCTGGCTTTTTTTGTATTCCAGCAATACCAGAAGACATTCATTTTGTATTTTTTGTCACTGATGACACACTCCCTGGTGGTTCTCTCAGTCAGAAGGCAGCATCCAGAGATGCTGGAGGAATACGCTCTGAGGCACGTGATTTGATGTCCAGGAGCTGACCTCGATGCCCCTTGTCTCGTCTGAAGCTTCTCTCCTCCTACCCTGTGGGTTCTGTGATCCAGCAGGGATCATGCAGGGACACACACACAGCAGCAGTGGGAACCCAGAGTCCTTTCAGAGGAGATCCAATTCTGTCATGGCCTACTAACGGGGCAAAAAAGGTGACTCTCACATCCAGCGTGTTCTGATGGTAATAATGAAACTTAATGGTGCACGATTCCATGACTTGCACAAGGGGCAACGGGAAGGGAAGGGAAGAGAAAGAAACTGGTGGGAGATGCCACAAGGTAATGGAAGAGAAAGGAGACCAGGAGGAGACACCCCATGGGAAGGGAAAGGATGGAAATGGGAGAGATGACATAAGGGAAGGGAAGGCATGGGAAGGCAACTGTGGGGAAATGCCGTATAGGAAGGGAGGGCGACAGGGGAAATTGTGTAAGGGAAGAGAAGGGAATGGGATTGGGACTGGGAGAATTTGCCACATGGGAAGGGAAGAGAAAGAAACCAGGATGAGACATTACAAGGGAAGGGGACCAGGGGGAAAGGCTGGAACGAAAGGGAAGGGGACCGGTATGAGATGCTGTAAGGGAAGAGAAGGGAAGGAAACCGGGGTGATGATGCAAGGGAAGGGAAGGAGACCAGAGGGAGATGCGGGAAGGGAAGGGGACTGGGGGGAAACGCCGCAAGGGAGGGGAAGGGAAGGAAACTGGTGGGAGATGCTGCAAGGTAACGGCAGGGGACGGGAACGGGGCAGGGGAGAGACGCCGCAAGGGAGCTGAAGGGAAGGGGAGCGAGAAGAGAGCCGGCGGCGCCGGCGCTGACCAATGAGAGGGAGGCCGGTGGCGGGGCGGCGCCGGCGCTGACCAATGAGAGGCCGGGCCTTCGCCGTCGCCCCGCGCCGATGGCGGCCGGCTCAGCCTGCGTGCCGCCGTTCCCCACGGCTGAAGCGGCGGCCGGGCGAGGCTCAGAGCTGGCGGGCCTCTGCCCGGAGGGACCGCGTGCAGCATGGCAGGTTCGGCTGCTCAGTGTGCGAGGCCGGGAAAGCTCGCGGGCTGCGGCTCCAGGGCGGGCAGAGGAAGTCACAGCGCCGGTGCTGCTGGAACCCGCGTGCTGTCACGCTGCGTTTCCACGAGGACGGCGGGCCCTCCCCGAGGAGCCGAGGGCGGCTTTGCTGCTGTGTTCGTTACCCGATGAAGCCCGACGCAGAGGGGCTGGGCAGACAGTCTTGCTAAAGAGGCCCGTGCTAGAGCAGGATTGACAGCACGACTCCTTTCGTTCCCCTTGAGCCCTGGCCAGGCTGCGGGGAGAAAGCCACGAGGAGAAAGAGGGCAGCGGCTGTCCCCCCACACCGCTCCGTACGTTGGTTTATTCCGTGCGAGAAAGGCTGGAACTGCTTGCAGCGGCTCTGGACGCCTCACCGTGGGATGGATGCATTGCTGTGCAACTTCCCCATGGCTGGGAGAGGTTCTCCAGATCCTCATTGCAAACGGGGCTCCGCAGTGACTGCGGGTCTGGGTGATGGTAAAGTACTGGGGCAGTTGGTGATGCACCTGAGCTCACGTGGCAATGAGGGATCGGGAGGGGGAGGGGGCAGGCAGGTGGACCCCGGGGGTCAGAACGGGGGAGGCACAGACAGGAGGGGTGGAAGAGGACTACAGTGATCAGAATGGAGGAACTGAAAGGGGGAAAAAGGGGAGGGGAGGCGCAACCCCGGGGGTCACACAGAGCGACGGGGGAGGTTGTGGGCGACCAGTGGCAGGAGGAGGGGAGGAGGGCAGTGAAATACACGGGGCGGGGGAGGCGGGGAGACACAGGGCAGCTGCCCCCGCCGAGCGGAAGCCCCGAGCGCCACAGAGACCCCGCGGGGCCAACGCAGAGCGGCACGTGGCCCCCAGCCCCCTTAACCCCGGCCCCGCCCCGGTGCCCCCCCCGAACACCCACCTGTAGAAGCTGAGGCGGCGCTCGGAGCCCCGGGGTGCGCCGCCCCACTTCCGCCTCCTCCTCAGTCGCGGGGCTGGTGACGTCACTCAGCGGGGACGGCGCAGCGCCACAGCGACGGAGCGGCGCAGGCGCGCTGAGGCGCTGTCGCCATGGGGACGCCATCACGCATGCGCTGTCGTCACGAGGATGGCTTCACGCGCTGCAATGAGGGAGGGCGCACAGTCGCCACGGCACCAGATGGAAAACGGCGCTTGGAGACTGCAGCTGCGGGGCAGCAGCTCAGCACAGCGCTGCCGATGACTGGAGCCGAGCGAGAAGCGAAGGCGCTGGTCGGACTCCGTGCCGGGCTCGAACGCGCCTCGATCCGCGCGATCGCTCCCTCTCTTCCGGGGCTGCCCGGCTCAGCCAGGAGCCGCTCCCGGACACCGGGCGGGTCCCGCCTCTCGCGGTCAGCCGCCGCTTCTCGCAGCCCGGCAGCGCCTCGCCGCAACGACGGAGGACGGCTCGGTTCCTCCTCCGAGGGCAGCCGGATTCTGACGGGGGACGGACGGGACGGTGCCCCCGCGCCGCCTTCCCCTGACCGCCCGGCGTCCCTGAGGCACGGGGAGGGCGGCGGCGGGGACGCGGGGCGGCGGACCGCCGCTTTCCCCGCGCGGAGCCCCGTGGCTCCGCCATCCCGCCGTCGCCATCAGCATCTCCATGGCGGCGGCCCCGCGTCCGCAGCCGCCATTGGCGGAGAGCCCGCGCTCGGCCCCGCCTCCTCCGCTCTGTCATTGGTCGGTTCGCCGAGTGGGGCGGGCGCTCCGCGCGGGGTCCTTTCTGTCCGCGGGCGCGCCGTCATTGCGACATCACCGCGCGCGTCCCCGTGGCCCCGGCCCCGCTGCCCTCGCGATGCCTGCCATCGTGCGCCCGCTCCGCTTCCGGGGCCCCGGCTGCGGCTGCGGGAGGAGAAGGGCGGGGATGTGGGGGACCTCAGCGGGGCCGGGCCCGCGCCGCTCCGCCCCGCTCCGTGCGGGCCTTGCTGGAGAGCGGCGAGCGCGGGCTGGCGGCCGCCGGCAGGTGGGGGAGCGGGGCGTCCGGGCGGGCGGCGCGGCCCGGCGGTGGCGCTGGGGAACTCGCTGGAGACGAGCGGCTCCGCGGGCACCTTGGCGTTCCGCTCCAGGCGGTCGCGGTGCCGGCCCGAGGCCGGCGCTGTGCGGGGCGGGGCTGAGCGCGGGGCGATCGCCTCCTGCTCCTGCTGCCTTCGCTGCTGCCGGTAAAGCGGGCTTCTCGGCCGCCTGCACAAGGCGCGCTGCTGGCTCGCGTTCAGCCGAGCGTCGGCCCGCAGCTCCAGAGCCTTTTCCTCCACGCGGCCTTCCGGCCGCTCTGCCCCAAGCCTGCAGCGGTGCCTGGGCTTGTTGTGAACAAAGTGCGGGACCCGGCATTGAGTGATGTTGAACCTCGTGCCGCTGGCATCAGCCATCGATCGGCCTGTCTGTAGCCCTCTGCAGGGTCCTTAGGCAGATTATAGGAGGATGCCGTAGCTGAGGGGCGATGGGAGACAGGGAGGGGAGCATCCTGCCGTGCCACCGGCAGCCCGGGGACCACGTGCTGTGGGTGCCAGCACGGAGCTCCTCCATCCGTCAGCACGGGAGCTGCGGTTCTGGCTGCAGCGGCAGGAACTCAGCGCAGCCCTGCAGAGAGCGGTCCGGCAGCACGAGAAGAAGATGACGGCCGTGGAGTGCGAGAGCCTCAGCAGCGTCTGCAGCCTGCGAGGAGCTGAGCGGGGCTGGGAAGAGGAAGCTGTGGGAGTCCTGGGGGGGGACGCGCAATGACAGCATCAGTGGCAGAATCATCTGCTTCCTCCTCCGCTCCTGATACCGTGCGCTGGTTTTCTTTGAGAAGCCAGTGCAGAACCAGACTCCACTGTCACATCTGTGGGGTTCCACAGAACACACAGACATGGGGTAAGTTTAGGTTGGATATCAGGACAAACTTCTCTACAGGAAGGTTCTTAAGCACTGGAATGGGCTGCCCAGGGAGGTGGTTGAGTCACCATCCCCAAACGTGTTTAAAAACCATTTGGATGTGGTGCTCCAGGACATGATTTAGAGGAGGGTTGTTAGAGTTGGGGTACTTCAGGTTGTGGTTGGACTCGATGCTCTTGAAGGTCTTTTCCAACGTGAACGATTCTGTGATTCTACAGGGACACAGTGTGTTGGATTGCTGTTTGTTGCAGAACACCAGCACAGGGCAGGACTGGGGACTGGGAAGATCACAGAAGATCACAGAAAAACCAAGGTTAGAGAAGACCTACAAGATCATCCAGTCCAATCATCCACCTATCACCAATAGTTCTCACTAAACCATATCCCTCAACACAAAATCCGAATGTTCCTTGAACAACTCCAGGGTTGGTGACTCTACCACCTCCCTGGGCAGCCCATTCCACTGCCTGACCACTCTTTGAGAGAAGTAGTATTTCCTAACGTCCAGCCTAAATCTCCCCTGGTGCAGCTTGAAGCATTCCCTCTAGTTCTGTCACCAGTTACACGAGAGAAGAGGCCGAAGCCCAGCTCACTACAGCCTCCCTTCAGGTAGTTATAGAGAGCAATATGGTCTGCCCTGAGCCTCCTCTTCTCCACAATGAACACTCCCAGCTCCTTCAGCCCCCACCCATCAGGCCTGTGCTCCAGACCCCTCACCAGCTGTGTTGCCCTTCTTGGAACACGCTTTGGGGGCATCCTCCGGTGGGTTCAGATGGTCCTGTAGTCTTCTGGAAGGGTCTGGAAATGTTCCTGAAGTGTCTTGGGGTGTCTAGTGGATCCTGGACTCATCCAGAAGGGTCTAGAGATGTCCCAGAGGGTTTGTTGGGGTGACCAGAGGGTGCCCAGGGTTTCCTGGAGTGTTCCAGAGTTCTCGAATGGGGATTTTGAGGACAACCTCACATAGTGACACGTTCTTATGCTGCTTTGTCCCCATGGGATCGTCCCCAAAAATATCTGTTTCCATTAAAATAAATACTATGTCAATTTTGTTGTATTTTTTTCGCCACTTCCTTTCAGAAATGGATGGTTCTCGCTAAATCTCCGTGCAAAGCTCCACAGAAACAACTCCCCACAGGCCACCAGGTGACACCAGGACAACCGTCAGCAGTGTCGGCACCGGGACAACCACCTGTCCCCGAAGTTCTCACTGTCACTGTAACCGTGGAACCTGGGGCCATACCAACCCGTCTACCTCGAGAGCCCCATCAGCATCCTACAGCTCCTGGAGCCTGGTGACGCTGTCACCCTGGCTGTCCATGACTGTCCCAAGCTGTCCCCCCTGCCTTGGTGGCACAACTGCAGCATGGTGACATCCTCATTGAAGAGGTGACGAGGAGGATTACAGGGAGGGAGCTGGGGACAGTGGGGGGACACATGGGGTGTGACATGGGGTTGGTGGTATCATCGTTGGTGGTACTATCATTGGGTGTCACCTTCACTGGATGCCATTGGGTGTCACTGAGTGTCACTGTCTTCAGGTGACACCATGACACAAGGTGACCTCGATGTGGAACAGCCATGACGCAGTGTCCCCATCCCTGGCTGTCACTGTTGTTATCGTCATCTGGTGTCACCATCACTTGTGTGTCACCATGTCTTGGATGACACTATTCCCTGTACACTGAGCACCACACAGAGGGTGGGACTCGACTGTCATCCGGCCCCGCAAGCCCTGCGTTGTCACCATGCTGTCACTGAGCCTCTTGCTGTCCTTTGTCACCCCTCCAGGTCTGCCTACAGTCGGCCTCTTGTGAGGTTCAGATATGCTATGTGGATCAGGCTTTGTTTTTAAAGTCCTCGGTGGCTGCTTGCTTTGTACTGCTGGCTGTTGTTTTGATAGGAGCAAGAGAAGTCTTGTGTGCTAAGAAGAACCTGGTGGTGGAGGGGAAAAAAATCCTCAGGGTTTGGATGCTTCCGTGTGTTACGAGTGATGGTGATACCGCTGCTCGATCAGTTTGAGTGCATGAAACAAGTCTGCAATCTTTTATTAATGGAGTAATGTGAAAGGAGTCCTATGGATTTGAGAGTTGACTTTAAGTCTGTGGGCATTTTCCAGGAGCTGGGGTAAGGGATGAGGCAAGGAAAGTTGTGGTAAGAGGATGAGGTGTAGGAATAAGAACAGCTTCCATTGATATCAACTCCCGCGGTTACTTTTTGACTTGGAATGCATGCTTTTTTTAATAAAGAACAAACTCATTGTGCAGCTTTTGAATGAATTCATTCACACCTGTTACTGTTTGGTGTTCTTCTCTACATGGAACTGCAATTGAAATGGAGACTCCTGGTCTGATTGCCAGCCCCCTCCCGCATGCTCAGATCAGCCAAGTTTGCAAGGCCTGGCTCTTGGTGCCCAGTTGTGCCCAAGGTCAGAGAGTTGGCTCTTCTCGGCTTTGAGATGTGTTTTCCAGTTGCATGTTGTGTTATTTCTGTTGCGTTGACCTCTTGAGCTACAGCCCCAACTGGGGATCCAAGTAAACTAACACAGCAGGAATGGTTGAGGTATATGTGAACTTGGATTGGAAATGCAATACCAAGGACTGCACAAATGTGGGACAGTTCTGTCAGTGTAAGGAAAGGCATCTGCTGGCTGAGTGCTTTGCTGGGTGGGCATCACCCTGCTGAAGAGTAGGCAGCTGTTGTCTTTGCAGAAGCCACATCCATGGGGATTGGAAAGCTTTTTCTGCCTTCCAGCTCTTGGCTGTTGATCTGAGAGCGGAGGTTCTTGCCTGGAAAGAACCACCAGCAGAAAGGATCCCATGCATGGCTTCTGAGCCCTTTCAGATAAACCAGCTGGATTAACGTGGCCTGTGACCTTGGTTTGGAGTTAAGCCAGCAGGCTTTGCCCAAAGCAGAATGACCTGTGGGCACAGCGTCCAGCAGGTAGAAGTGACCAACAGCTGGAGACAGCAGCAGCTTGAGCAGCGCTCTTGAGGGAAATCCTCACTGGGAACAAAGGCCCAGAAGAAGAGAGTAGCTTGTCCCTGTGTTCACATAGTAAGGTTTTCCTTTCTCACCTGACTGTTACCTCTCAGGTGGTGCCTACAGCTGTGTGATGTGCTCTGCAGGAATTGCTAATGTTTTGCATTTAACCTTGTCTTTCATCTTCTTTTAAAGCTTAGAGGCAACCTTAATTTCTACAGTCCTGAGCTCTGTGCCACAAGAGCTCTCCAGTTTCTACCTGTGATGTGAGACTGTATTGTGTCTACTCTATGTCAGGCTCTTCTTCTCTTTTCATTTTAAGCTAGGAAAATTCATTTCTGGGCCAGGAGAAGAAGAAATGCAACAATCTTCCCTGCACTGCTCAGTTTGCCTGAGTTGCCAAGTGCTCCTCATTTTTCTTGTATCCTTCAATTCCAAGTTCATATTTTCCCAAAAACAAAAGAATTCAAAAGTAACCACCTACAGTTAAGTAAGCGATTTCAGTATTTATTTCTGATTGTGGCAATTACTTCAGTTCAGAAGTCATACTTAATTTACGGTGCCTGTTTTAATTTTAACAAAGTTTGCAGTTGTAGCTGACTTCCCAAGGCTGCAGCACATGGTGGTGGCACAGCCTTGGGCTTCTGCATTTGTGCTAATCCTCTGTCTTGCAGGTCAGCTGGTGCTAGAAGTGGACGGCATCCCAGTGTGAATGAAGGTTTGTGTAGGAGCAGCTGCTGATGGGAGGAAGGAAGTGCAGGCTAATGGACTCTGAAGCATCTCCCAGTACGGTACCAGGGGAGGCAGTAGTGATGTTGGGGGGCAGTTGCAGAAGAACACGAGGAGCTCCTCAGCAGGAAGCTACAAACCCTGCAGAAAGCTGCAGGAGACTCAGAGCACGTGTGGATGCCCAGGAGGAAATGGAGGCCCAGTATTTGAGCAGCGCCTGGCCATGGAGTGCTTTCCAGTCCAAATGCTTAAAGCCACAGTCCAGTTAGAGAGGCTGACACACGTCCTGGGGCCTAAAGATGCTGCTAGAGAAGCCAGGACTGGCCCTGAGGCCTAAAAACAGAGCCAGAGAGACTGGCAGTGGCCACAGGACCTGAAGCCACAGCCAGAGTGGCCAGCAACAACTCTGGGGCATAAAGCCACAGCCCCAGCCAGAGAGGCTGGCACAAGTCACAGAATCACAGAATCACAGAATGACCTGGGTTGGAGGGGACCTCAAGGATCATGTAGTTCCAACCCCCCTGCCTAGCAGGGCCACCAAACATACACCTTTACTAGATCAGGTTGCCCAGAGCCTCGTCCAACCTGGTCTTGAACACCTCCAAGGACGGGGCATCCACAACATCCCTGGGCAGCCTGTTCCAGGACCTAACCACCCTCCTAGTAAAAAACTTCCCCCTAACATCCAACCTAAATCTTCCCTCTTTTAACTTAAAACCATTTCCCCGTGTCCTGCTATTATCAGCCCTTATGAAGAGTTTATTCCCCTCCTGGGAGTAAGTTCCCTTCAGATATTGAAAGGCTGCAATGAGGTCGCCCCGCAACCTTCTCTTCTCCAGGCTGAACAAACCCAACTCCCTCAGCCTGTCCTCATAGGGGAGGTGCTCCAGCCCCCTGATCATCTTCGTGGCCCTCCTCTGGACCCTTTCCAAAATCTCCATGTCTTTTTTGTACTGAGGGCTCCACACCTGAACACAGTACTCCAGATGGGGCCTCACAAGAGCAGAGTAGAGAGGGACAATCACCTCCCTATCCCTGCTGACCACCCCTCTCCTGATGGAGCCCAGGATCCCATTTGCTTTCCGGGCTGCCAGAGCGCACTGCTGGCTCATGTTAAGTTTCTCATCTATCAGGACCCCTAGGTCTTTCTCTGCCGAGCTGCTCTCAAGGACAACTCCCCCCAGCCTGTACAGGTGCCTGGGGTTCTTCCGGCCCAAGTGCAAAACCTTGCACTTTGCCTTATTGAACCTCATTAGGTTCACCCGAGCCCAGCTTTCCAGCCTGTCAAGGTCCCTCTGAATGGCCTCCATTCCCTCCACCGTATCGACTGCACCACTCAGCTTGGTGTCATCAGCAAACTTGCTGAGGGTGCACTCCATTCCCTCATCGATGTCATTAATAAAGATGTTAAAGAGCACCGGTCCCAAGACAGACCCTTGAGGGACACAAGTCCTGGGGTATAAAGCCACAGCCAGAGAGGTCTGCGCTGGCCCTGAAGTCTGAAGCTCCAGCCAGAGAGCCCAGCACCAGCCCTGGGCCATAATGCCACAGTTATAGCCACAGAGGCCAGCACCAGACCAGATGGGGCTTAAAGCCACATCTACAGCCGAACAGGCTGGCACCAGCTGTGGAGCCTAAAGCCAAATCCTGAAAGGTCGGCACCAGCCCCTGAGCCTGAAGCACAGCCAGAGAAGCCGGAACCAGGCCAAGGGCCTAAAGACAAAGCCACAGCTGGAGAGGCCTGCACTGGCCCCAGGTCCTAAAGCCACAACCACAGCCAGAGAGGCTGGCACCACTGCTGTGGCCTAAAGCCGAAGCTGGAGAAGCCGGCACTGTCCCCAGGACTTCAATCCACAGCCTGAAAGGCTGACACCGGCTCCAGGGCCTAAAGCCAGGCACAAGAGGCCAGCACCAGCTTCGGGTCTAAACCACAGCCACAAAGGCCTACGCCGGCCCCGGGGCCTGAAGGTGCAGCCACAGCCCGAGAGGCCGGAACCAGGCCAAGGGCCTAAAGCCACATCTGCAGCCCGAGAGGCCGGCACCAGCCCTGGGGCCCAAAGCCAGAGGCACAGGCCAGCTCCGGCCCCAGGGCACACAGATGTGCCTTCCTATTGGTTTCTACTGATTCCTATAGGACTCCATTGACCACTCTGAGGCCATACTGGTCCTTACTGGTTTTTACTTAGCCATACTGGACTTTTCTGGTCTATACTGGTGTGCACTCCTCCCAGTTCCTACTAGTTCCTCTGGGACTCTACTGACCACAACGAGGCCATATTGAGTTTTTATTGGGCTGCATAAGAGTCATGTTCACTTCTCTGTTGCTTTACTTCAATTAACCCCCATTCAGTTAACCCCATTCACCCCACTGGGTGACCCTGGTGTTGATTTCCTAAAATTTGGATCTAGGAGGTGACCACTCCCTTTGCTTATGATGAAAGCACAGAAGTGATGCAGGCACTCTCTGAGGTCACAATGGTTGCTGGGGTGGGAGCGTTTGTGCCACAGCTGGTGAGCAGAGCTGGTGCTCTCGTGAGCGTGCTGCACACGGAGACTGAGCTCTGTGCTTTTCTTGAGAGAGATCACCCTGTGAGAGCCCATTGGAAGCACCACTGCGGTGTGTGTGAGCTGGGCACAGCACAGACTGAGCAGGCTGACCAGGTGAGCTGGGTTTGGTGCTGGGTGGTTGCCAGTGATGTCTCAGCAGAAAAGCTGGGCTGGGGAGGAGTTCTCAGCTCCAGCGCTGCCCTTCTGAATGGCTGTTTCCAGAGGAAACATGTTCTTCTTGAGATTCCATCCCATGTTTCGGTGAGGATGACGAAATGTCATTCCTCCCCTGGAAAATTGCTGCCAGGCCCCCACCTTCATGTCAGACCTAAAAAAGGAAGCAGAGTGCAGACTTCATAGAGTGCAACTTGTGTCTCACTGCTCCATGGATTGCTTGGTGTGCCATACCCAGCAGGTGTTTCAGCAAACCGCGCTGAAGTCACGGCAGAGAGCCGGGTGCTCAGCTGGGCACATGGACGGTCAGCACACCTGTGGGGGAAAAGGGGACCTGGGGGCACTTGCTGACAGAAGCCATGGCAGTCAGACACAAGCTGCAGCTAGTGATGGGCAATTCTTGCAGACAGCTGAGATCCATGCATTGCCCTCCTCAAGAGACTACATTGCGTAGCAGAAGAAAGCTGGGAAAATGCTTCTTCCTCATGATTTTTCACTTGCTGATACTTTCTGTAAGGGTTCCTGTCCAAAAGGAGAACTCGGAGATCAAGGCAGTTGAAGAACGAGTGAAGCCAGCTCCTTCTAAGAGCGAAGGAGGTTCCTGTGGAGAGAACCCTCAGACCTTGCAAGTCTTCCTCTGACACTTCAGCCATCATGGCTCAGCAAGGAGATGACCGTGGTTCTAATTCCTGCTCTGTGAGAGGAAAGGTATGGCTGGGTTTCCTTTGCTTGATGTTTCTTTCTTTTTCCCATGTTTAAGGGAAGGGGTGGAGCAGGAGGAGCCCTACTGGTCCTTTGTCACCTCAAAAACCACTTGGATTTTGCGCTCCCTGCTGACAGTCTGGGCTAATGACGTGGACATGGCTTAGGCTGTATTTTCCCTTAGTGATAATTAATCTCTCAGCACTCTGATAATCTATCTCTGGCACAATCTGGAACCTCTCTGCAAACCTTGGCTGCCCGTTCCCACTGACGTTTCTTCCTTTCTCTCCCCAGAAGCAGCGCAGCGCGCTTCCCCGTGTTTGGGAGCAGCAGCCAGCAGGCTGCCGGAGATCCAACCGCATCTTGCAGCGCGCAGAGGGACGCGATGGGAACAGAGCGTCCTTACTGCCACGCAAAAGTGAGTTTCTTGAGGCCTCTGTTATGAAGGATGGAGGAATGAATTTTGAGTATTACTTCTGAGTGGGTGCAGTGCTGCAGGGGATGTCAAATAAGCCACTGTGGAAGTGTTGGAGAGACCGACAGCGGCAGTTGGTGGCAGCAGTGAGGCAGAAGTCTGCATATAAATGCTTAGAGTCGAGTGAATTCCTTTTAGAGCCACAAAATGTGTCTCAACTTTTGCACCTGATAGTGTTTTGTTTGGTGATGCACCTCTGCTCTGTCAAATGGAGCTGTCAGGGAGGCTGGGGTTCTTCTGCTGTCATCTGAGCAAGAATGAGACTTTTGGTTTTTTGTTGTTTTGGGGATGGATTTGGTCTGACAGGACAATACTTCTACAGGCTACTGGTTTCTGTTAAATCAGCAAATTGTATTTTGTTGTAGGGACGGAGCCTGCGCGTCTGTGGAATGGTGCTGGGCAAGGGGGGAAGCGGAAAGCCTCCGCAGGTAAGCAGCTCTTGTGAGCTGTGGTGTGGGTACCTGCCTCTAAATAGGGCTGCATGCAGGGCTGTGTGTGATGGAGAGGAAAGGACACTGCAGATCTGTGTTGACTGCAGAAATGGCACAGTGTTGAATCAGCAGAAAGGCAAATGGAAGAAACTATGCTTGAAGACCAGAAATTTGTGTCTGACTGTGCTAAAGTCTTCCTCCAAAGAGATGTTCTTCATGTCTTTCTTGTTTCCTTTCTGTCAGAAGCTGATGCCAGTGGCCTTCCTCTGAAGCGCAGCCTTGCAGAAAGGCAGGGGGAAGCTACAGACCATGACATGGCACCCAAGAGAGGTACAGACGCACAACAGGCATCTGGGTTTGGTGCACTGTCTTTCTAACTAGGCTTTCTGTCTGTTCTTCCTGGGACTGTTCTCACTGCGTGTTGCTTGGGGTCTTAATCCCCGGGACTTATAGTTACCTTTCCTGTGCTGATTTGAAATACAAACCCACAGTTCATCCACGATCCTAAGATCCGTGACTGTGAACACTGCAGATGAGATGTGCTAGCATTGTGACCCATTTTGCAGACCGAAAGTAGTATTGGACTCTTGTTATATCTTCTTGCTTCTTCTTTCTTGCCAGAGATAGGTGCTGAGCCCAATGGAAAGATCTACACGAAAGCGGTGCAGGAAGTCCTTTCTGAGAGAGCTCATCTCCAGGCTGGAGGGCTTCCTACAACAGCAGGTCCCAGCTCAGGGAGAAGACCTTCCCCTGCAGCGTGCCCCCGCTCTGTCTCCAAGTCCCTGGCTGGATGTAAACGCAAGGGCTTGGAAGAAGAGCAGCAAACAGCAGCGCAGTTGCCTGCTACCAAAAGAGCGAGGGGTCAGAGCGGAGACAGCGTGCCGGCTCCAGCAGCACAGCCTGGGCCTGCTGCAGCACGGAGCTCCAAGCTAAGAGGTAAGAAGGTGCTGTGGTACCCACCCTGTAGGGTAGGTGCTGCCCTTATCAAGCACACTGAAGTTGCATAGGGTTTGCTTTGCTTTTTCCTTCTCTGCAGAGGGGAAAAGAGTTGAAGCCTACAAAGTCCAAAGGCAGTGAGGTGCCACAGTATGTAACCCCGACTCCATTAACTCCATGGTAGTCTTCTGCACCTTTCCACTGGAAATGTCATTCACTGAGAGGCTTCCAATTTCCTTTGTCTTTTTTCTGCCATCTGTTTTTATGGTACCCATGTTTCTGCAGTTTTGCTGCTGACAGAACGAATTCAGTTTTATTCTTGCTTTATAGCAAGAAGACAACGAAAAGAGAGAAGAGTGGAATTGAAGAAGGCTTCTCTGAGAGCTGCCGCTGCACGTGCAGAGGTGAGTCCTTGGTGAGCACAGACACGGCTCTTGTTGTTCTCAGTGCCTCTGCCTGTCAGACATGAAAGCTATTGCAGAATCCCAAGGCAAGCAATGTAATAGAAAAACACCCAGCTGTATGTTTAAGGAAATCACACTGTCAGTGACAGCTGCCTAGGGGAGCTTGGATGCCTTCCTCTGGCTTGAGAAGGACACTGTTGGTAACGGCTGGAGGGTTTTTCTGTGATAAAGAGCCTTGCCATGTCAGGCACTGCGACCTTTGGGACCTCGTTCCCCCAGCAGAGCATGAATCTTACCATAGGCAGCGTGTTATGAGAAGGAATGTCAGTGACCTGAATGGCAGGAACGTGCTGTGCTGCATGGGGCCGTTCTGGAAGGTTTACTGATCAGACTTTCTTAATGAGATCGCCCTAGATTGTTTCTGTCCTATCTCTATACTTGCCTTATTTCTTTCCAGTCATCCGCAATGAACACCCTTGTGGAGATGATGCAGAAGCTGCAGCTGAAGGACTGAGAGGAAGAGCATCAGAAGGCAGCGGCTGCAGCACGCAGAGTTACAGGGCAGCGTTCTGAGTGCCACCCAACTTGGCACTCCATGTTTGGTTGTAGTCAATAAAAAATAGTCACAATTAGAGATTGACAAAGAGCGCACGGCCTGATTTGTCCAGTGGCATTCCATGAGCTGCTGCACTACTGCTGGTCCAGAGTAGAAACTATGCAGCTTCGGACCACCAAGCTGCCATCCTGGCATTGTTCTTCTTGGAGGCAGTGGAACTTGGAGGTTCTCCTGCTGTTGCTGACACCTGACGTTGCCTAGGGAGGACTTGGCCACTGCACTCTGCTCCACCCCCTGTGCCACACACACACGAGTGCAGCCCACCACCCTTCCACCTGCCATGCAAACGCACCATCCCATCTTGCACACTTCAGCCACATGGCTTTCCTCCTCCTCCCCCCACCAGATCCCATTCCTGCTTCCCCTTCCCCACCCCGCCCCCCCATTGCTTTGGCCCCAGTAGCGTGCCACCCCCCGCAGCCCTCCAGTTTGCATGAGGCTTTGCTTCCTTCGTGCACAACCCCTCCATTGCTGTGCCCCTTGTTGCAGCCTTCTTTTGCAGCACCATTTAGCGATTTCACAGAATCACAGAATTGCCAGGGTTGGAAGGGACCTCAAGGATCATGAATCTCCAACCCCCCTGCCACACGCAGGGCCACCAACCATTCCACCTAATGCTAGACCAGACTGCCCAGGGCCCCATCCAATCTGGCTTTGAACACCTCCAGGGACGGGGCATCCACAACCTCTCTGGGCAGCCTGTTCCAGTACCTCACCACTCTCTCCGTAAAGAATTTCCCCCTGACGTCCAACCTAAATCTCCTTTCCCTCAGCTTAAAACCATTTCCCCTTGTCCTGCTGTCACTCACCCTTTCAAAGAGTTGATTCCCCTCCTCTTTGTAGGCTCCCTTTAGGTACTGAAAGGCTGCAATGAGGTCACCCCGCAGCCTTCTTTTCTCCAGGCTGAACAAGCCCAGCTCTTTCAGCCTGTCCTCGTAGGGGAGGTGCTCCAGTCCCCTGATCATCTTCGTGGCCCTCCTCTGGACCCTCTCCAACAGCTCCCTGTCTTTCTTGTACTGGGGGCTCCAGACCTGGACGCAGTATTCCAGATGGGGCCTCACAAGAGCAGAGTAGAGGGGAGCAATCACCTCTCTGTCCCTGCTGGCCACCCCTCTTCTGATGGAGCCCAAGATCCCATTTGCCTTCCGAGCCGCAAGGGCACACTGCTGGCTCATGTTAAGTTTGTCATCTATCAAGACCCCCAGGTCCTTCTCCACGGGGCTGCTCTCAAGGACCTCTCCTTCCAGTCTGTAGGGATGCTTGGGATTCCTCCGGCCCAAGTGCAAAACTCTGCACTTTGCCGAGTTGAACCTCATCAGGTTCACCCGGGCCCACCTTTCTAGCCTCTCGAGGTCCCTCTGAATGGCATCCCGTCCTTCAACCGTGTCAACCACACCACTCAGCTTGGTGTCGTCAGCAAACTTGCTGAGGGTGCACTCGATTCCGTCATCGATGTCATTGATAAAGATGTTAAAGAGCACCGGTCCCAAGACAGATACCTGGGGGACGCCGCTCGTTACTGGCCTCCACCTGGACATGGAGCCATTGATGACCACCCTCTGTCTGCGGCCTTTCAACCAGTTTCTTATCCATCGAGTGGTCCACCCATCAAATCCACATCCCTCCAGTTTGGAGAGAAGGATGTGGTGGGGGACCATGTCAAAGGCCTTGCTCAAGTCCAGGTAAATGACATTGGTCGCCTTTCCCTTGTCCACCGATGCCGTCACTCCATCATAAAAGGCCACCAGGTTGGTCAAGCATGACCTTCCTCTGGTGAAGCCGTGCTGGCTGTCACGGATCACACGCCCTTTCCTCATGTGATCAAGCATGTCATCCAGGATGATCTGTTCCATCATCTTCCCAGGCACAGAGACTCACTGGCCTGTAGTTCCTGGGGTCCTCCTTGCTCCCTTTCTTGTAAATGGGAGTGACGTGACCCTTCCTCCAGTCATCCGGGACCACACCAGACAGCCACGACTTCTCAAATATGATGGAGAGCGGCTCGGCAACCACCTCAGCCAGCTCCTTCAGAACCCTGGGATGCACGCCATCCGGCCCCATAGACTTGTACACATTCAGTCTCATGAGGCGGTCTCGGACCTGCTCTGCCCTCACAGCAGGGGGGGATTTACCACCCCAGTCCCCACCCAGAGGTGTAGGGATGCAGGGCTCAGGGACGGAAGGAGTACTGGAGTCCTGGCTGCAAGTGAAGACCGAGGCAAAGAACTCATTCAGTACCTCGGCCTTCTCTTCGCCCGTTGAAACCAGTTCTCCTTTTACATTTACCAAAGGAGGTACACTCGCTTTGGCCTGTCTCTTCTGGTTAATGTACCTATAGAAAGTCTTCCTGTTGTTTTTCATGTCCCTCGCCAAGTTCAGTTCCACCTGCGCCTTGGCTTTCCTGATCCCACATCTGCAAGTCCGGACAACATCCCAGTATTCTTCCCAGGTGGCACGCCCTTGTTTCCAGAGTTTGTACACACCTTTCTTCGCCCTCAGCTCCCTCAGCAGGTCCTTACTGAGCCACGCCGGCATCCTCCCTCCTCTGCCCGCTTTCTTGTTCAGTGGGACAGAGAGTTCTTGCGCTCTTAGGAAGGCGTCCTTGAAGAGTAACCAGCTCTCTTCAGCATTTTTGTTTTTAAAGAGAGCATCCCAGGGGATCTCGGCCAACAGTCTATTGAACAGCTTAAAGTTTGCTCTCCCAAAGTTCAGGGTCCTGATGCCACTCTTCACCAGGCCCACAGTTCTCGAGATCACAAACTCAACCAGAGCGTGGTCATTGCAACCCAGGCTGCCTCCAACCTTAACACCATTAATTATTTCCTCCACATTGGTGAGCAGCAGGTCCAGCAGCGCTTCACCTCTGGTCGGTCTGTCCAACACCTGGACCAGAAAGTTATCATCAACACATTCCAGGAGCCTCCTGACCTCTTGCAACTCGCCATGTGATCTATCCAGGAGATATCCGGATGGTTGAAGTCCCCCATCAGGACAAGAGCCCGTGAGCACGAAGCCTCCCGCATCTGAAGAAAGAAAGCCTCGTCAACAGTCTCCCCTTGATCAGGTGGCCTGTAGTATACTCCTATCACCAGCTGGCCTTTGTTAGACCCATTCCTAATTCTAACCCACAGGCTCTCAACCTGATCATGACTGTTTCTCAGAGGAAGCTCCTCACAGTCTATCCACTCTTTGACATAGAGGGCTACTCCCCCACCCTTCCTACCTAGCCTCTCTCTTCTAAAGAGCTGATAGCCCTCAATGGTGGTATTCCAGTTATGGGAACCATCCCACCACGTTTCCGTGATAGCAACAAGGTCGTAATTTTCTAAGCACATCACGGTTTCCAACTCATCCTGCTTGTTTCCCAGGCTGCGTGCATTAGTATAAAGGCACTTCAGCTCGGCTTTCCATCGCACCGCCTTTATAGATGGTCTAGGTTCCCCTAGAACAGCAGCATCCCCAACACCCCCCTGCCCCAGTCCATCCCTTCGTACTTGACTGTCGTCGCCCAGCAGGTTCGGTACGAGCCCTGGAATGACCCGCTCAAGCTCGACATCCCTGATTTTGCTCCCTTCCCCCTTCATACCTAGTTTAAAGACCTGTCAATGAGTCCTGCTAGTTCCTCAGCTAAGATCCTCCTCCCCCTCAGAGACAGACTACTTTCATTTGCTGCCATCATGCCAGGTGCTGAGTAAGTTTCCCCATGGTCGAAAAACCCAAAATCCCTGGATTTGCACCAACTTTTGAGCCATTTATTTATGAGGTGTGTTTTTTGGTATCTCTCGGTATCCCGCCCTGCCACTGAAGGTATGGAAGAAAACACGACCTGCACACTCGCTCCCTCGACTACCCACCCCAGTCCCCTGAAGTCTTTCTTGATAGCTCTGAGACTTCTCTCTGCAACTTTGTCACTGCCAGCCTGGATTATCAATAACGGGTAATAATCAGAAGGGCGAATCAGACCAGGAAGTCTCCTAGAAATGTCTCTGACCCGTGCCCCAGGGAGGCAGCACACCTCCCTGCGGGTAGGGTCAGGCCGACATATAGGACCTTCCGTTCCTCTCAGCAGGGAGTCTCCTACAACAACCACCCTTCTGTCCTTCCGGGCAGAGGCAGTCTTGAGGCGTGGGGCCAAGTGCTTTTCCCAAGGCAACCTCACAGGTTGACCTCCCCCTACATCCCCACTCACCTCTCCCTCGAGTTCCAGGGCCTCAAACCTATTACTCAGAGGCACCTGGGGAGCCGAGGATGGTCGGGATGGGGGACGCCTACTTTGTCGAGCCGGTATATGTTTCCACTCCTCCCCCTTTCTTGAATTGTTCATAGGAGGAGGAGAGGACAGGAGGCTCACTGCAGCACTTTCAGCCCGCCGGCTCCCCGCACCCACGTGCCGCTTCCCCTCTCCCACCTGTTTACGAGGCAGGGGGGAGTGACGTGCTCTACATGATGCCTCAGTTATGCGCCCAGATCTCGGGGCCGATAGGGACTGGCACCACCAGTCAATCTCCTTCTCACACTCTTTTATGGTCCTCAGCCTCTCTACCTCCTCTTTCAGGTCAACCACAAGGCTGAGTAAGTCATGCAGTTGGTCACATCTTATACATCTACCACTGTCATCACCCAGCACTGCAAAGGCCGGGCTCTGGCACTCATGACAGCCAGCGACCTGTGTACTAGCATCTCGCGTTGGGGCCTCAGTCTGAGTCTCCACACTCTTTTTGGCCGCAGTGTTTTTTCTGCGGGAGCATGGGACTTCCGCCTGGGACTCCACAATTCTTGTGCTATTAGCCTTCCTCCGGGGTGCAGGCATTGCCAACCAGCAGGCACACCAACACTATTAGATAGCCTTAACGGGGTGTGCCTGATCAGGCCCGCCCTGCTGCCGGTAGTGCTGGCACTGCCCCGCACCGCTGCCGGGTCGTTAACAGGAGCCCCGCACTTATCACTCACCCTGGCAATGACAACCGTCCCTGCTGGGGAGTTCCGTGCAGGAGTGGCTTACTGAATCTCCTCGACAGATAAGCCCAGGTGTTTCCCACACACCTTCTCTGGTGGGCAGCGACGCGTCGCTCCCCGAGGCTTTTTAAAGCAAGAAGGGGTGGGTGCGGAACCGTTGCCCTGGCAACGCCCCCGCCGCGACGTCCGCTCTCGCGAGAACTGCCCGGCCGAGAGCTGCCCGGCTACTCTGCTCTCTCCGGGATCCCTGAGTGAGGGAAGCGACCGAAACCCCCTTGTACCTCGCCATCAGTCGCTGCGCTTCTGGCTGGACCAGCTCCGAAGCGGCGATCCTCGGCAATCAAGGCAAGGGCAAGATGTGGTCTTTTGAGTGCTGCTCTCTTTCCACTTCCATGCTTTCCTTTTGTACCTCTACACTCCTGGTAGCCCTGGGGTCTCACATGAATTGAGAGCAGTCCTGTTGTCTCCACAGTGGCATCCAGTGGCACCCAGTAGCAATGAGGTAGCAGGCAGGAACAGGCAATATGTACCAGTGTGTCAGTGTTTGTCTCGCTGCTGCCAGCACCATAAGACAAGGGGCTGCTTGTCACAGACTAGGAACACGACACAGGGTTCTTGTGCAAAAATTCCCCTTTATTTTCCCATGCAAGGCTTTTATAGTCTAACACGTGTATTCAGGACATTTCCACTAAAAATCCATTGGCTAGAAGGCAAGCAAGTTTCAAAACAGATCTTCATAACAGCAGCAAGTGTATCTTACGCTTAGATACTGTAAGAAACATGCTCAAGGTCAACAATTTCTAATCAGGCAAAGATCTCTGTGAAGAGCAGTTTGTTCATTATTGCAATAATGGGCGCACAGCTCCTATTGACCAGGGAGAAATTGTACAACTAGTCAGCAAAATCCATCCCGTTATGTACCCTGGGTCTGACACAAGTAAAGCCTCTCCTGGCACTCATTGGTTGAACATCTCAGGCTCACAATCTTCTAACACTATGGCTACATTACACTTCCATAGCTACATTACACTTCCATAGCTACGTTTACACTTCCACACAATGTCTGCTATCAATCCATTGTCTATGGGAATATTCTGGACTTTTTATTGTGATAGAAGGACAATATTTTCACTTGTTCTGTCTCTTCTTTACCTTAGTGAGTGTACCAATTCTTCCTAGGTCGAAACGCCCCAGTCTCAACTTGACTCTGTTCAGGAGTTTTCTTTGTAAAAGGTTTCTTATCCTATGCTATATACAGAAAATACTGAAACTTCCACCGCAAAAAAAACCAATCTGCCTCTCACAGGCCCATGGCCATTCTGGGCCCTTCTGGACACAAATGAAAGAGGATTGTATTTGCACCATGGTAAAACATAGTATCATTATTATGATTATTAATATCATTATTCAACCTGCTGGGTCATCCTGAAATCTAGGTCCATCTGTCCACATGTGGGTCATTCAAGTCTCCTGTAGACACAAAAGGAAAGAAAATGCACTCAGTCACATTTGATTGCAAGCATTAAAAAGGTGACATCTATCAGGTGCTTATTCAGGATAACTTTACCAAACACTTTCTTGCTTCTCACACTTAGCGATTTTTGGGTATAGATAGTACCACTGATATTGCTCCAATCTGAGGCATTTTCAGCAGTACAGGTTGTTGCAAAATCCCATAGGATCTTTTCCTGGCTTGGTATGAACTTCTAGGATGGTTGTATTCACAGATAGACAAATGGCTTTCATGTTGAGGCAGCCACCCCTACTTTATCTATTAGTTAATTGGTTGGCAGCATTATACAATTGCAAACACCACCCAGATTCAAGTATTTCTGAAAGAAACTTAACCAACTAGTTGGTGTGTTCAGCGATGCCCTTAGCCTGAGAATAGCAGGGAGTGTGGCATACCCAACAAACCCCTTCCTACATGGCCCAGTCTTAGAATCGTAGAATCATAGAGTCCTTAGAGTTGGAAGGGACCTCTGAAGGTCATCTAGCCCAACTCCCCTGCAGTGCACAAGGTCACCACAGCTCCATCAGGCTGCCCAGGGCCTGATCCAGCCTCACTTGGAAAATCTCCAGGGGCAGGGCATCAACCACATCAGTGGTCCATGTCTGCCTGTGCCTCACCACCCTCACTGTAAAATACTTCTTCCTTATATCTAACCTAAATCTACCCTCTTTGAGTTTGAAGCCATTTCCCTTTGCCCTTGCCACAGAAGCTACTAAGGATTCTGTCCCCTTCTTTCCTGTAGCTCCCCTTTAGATACTGACAGGCTGCTCTCAGGTTGCCTTGCAGCCTTCTCTTCTACAGGCTGCACAGCCTCACCTCTCTGCCTGTCCTCGTAAGAGAGGTGTTCCATTCTGTGGATCAGTTTTGTGGCCCTTCTTTGTATGTGCTGCAACAGCTCCATGTCTCCCCTGTACTGAGGACTCCACATCTGGATGCAGTACTCCAGGTAAATTCTCAGCAGCACACAGTAGAGGTGCAGGATCACCTATCTTACCCTGCTGGCCACGCTTCTTCTGAAGCAACCCAGAGTACGGCTGGCTTTCTGGGCTGTGAGGGCACATTGCTGGCTCACGTCCAGCTTCCCATCCATGGTCGTGTCAACCACACCTCACAGCTTGGGATTTCATGATTGACAAAAAAAAAAAAAAAAGGATAGCACAAATGGCGTTGGAACTGTGCAGAGTGTCACTCGCCCCACGCTTCAAGGTAACAGCTATGTACCATCCTGTGGTTTTACCTGCGTGACCATGGAGAGGGTATGAGGATGTGGGATGGCAAAACCCACCTCAGCCCTACAGGCATGGGTATGTGAAGTGCAAAGGAAAACAATCACAAGAAAGGCTCCTTCCAGGAAAATGGCAGCTCCACTTTCCAGTGAGCCTGATGGACTGATCTTATCTCTGAGGTTGTCAGTGCGCCTTCTGGTTTCTACACACAAAAGATGAGTTATGAATACATAAATCAGAACTCGAGGAGCCCTGCCTGCGGCTAGGTAGAGGAAAGGGGCAATTGGGTTTATTGGACTGCATGGATTCAATGGCCTGGCACATCAGGGCCACGGAAATAGGAGGCTCCAGCTGACACTGGTGCACAGTGTACTCTAATGCCATCAAGTTATAAAGGAACAAAACCGATTTGTATTTCAGGAGTGACAGGGGAACACAAGAGTTAACTCTGCTAGAGGCCAAAGTGAGCCTAACTAAATGAGTGGCAAAAGAATGTTTATGATTACCATTGTGACTGGCCCAGAGGCTCTGTGCATCCCTGCTCCAGATTGCTTTGGGAGATAGCACTTCAAGGACCCAAAAAGAGTATTGGTGGGCTTTCAGTACAGCTGCCTTGGAGATGGAGGGCATTAAACAGCTGTATAGCTCAGCTGGTCTCTCAGAGGACCCTTCTGTTGCAGGATTGCTAAGAGCAGAAAAACAGCAGGTGCCGATCGCTGCTGAAATGGCATGTTGACATCAATATTGCATCAGCAGGGACTCCCTGTTTCTCATTCATCATCTGATTCACCACCTGCAGAATCAAGGAGTAATCAGCAAGATTCACTCACCCATTTGGTCGTCTAGACTCACTAATGTCCTATTTGGCCCAATAGTCTAGTGGGGAATAGAGGATGAGAGGACTATCATGGCCGGAATGAAGTCACGCCCTTGCTAAGCACTGCTGTGCCAGGCATGCTAGAATTCCAGTATGAACTGGAGTCAAAGGCAGCCAAGTGATATGTCACAATGACAATGGCAGTGCATTTTTCTCCACCCGTCTGGCAGTAGAGTGCAGGCCATATTTGGCTTTTAGTCAGAGGGGCAATATGGAACAGTATTTAGGCATGTGTGTTATACTCAGCCACCCTGAATATGGCTAGGCAATGAAGGATGTACATGAGACAGAGACCATTTTACCCCCAGGGCAGCTGGGGAATACAGCTTGGGCTGAAGAGAGAGAGAGACGTAGTTCTCCTTATGGCACATGAATCCATTTTCTCAGCTCTGTATTTCTGGGTGCTGTTTTGCACAAAATGAGTAGAGAAGAGGTTCAATTGACTCCACATAGGTATCTTTCACTTAACTTATAGAGATTTCCCACCAAAAGAATATCTCCAGATTCAGAACGAGGTACCTCAGTCAACTCATCTGAGTAATTTTCTTCTGCTTGGGCACCTGTGATCCCTGCCTGTCACTGCCCAGGTGTCCTGTCTGTGTTGGGACAAGGGAAGGTGGCTTTTCCACTTAACTCTGTCTCTGACAGGAGCAGTGACACTGCTGGGAAGGAAAATGTTCTCCCACACAGAGGAAAGGAACATCAAGGACTCCTTCAGTATTTTTCCACATATCATCCTGTGGAGCCCTAGGGACATCTGCAGGGAGCCCACAGGGATGGAGAAAGGGATCCCTTATGCCTCTGCTGCTGAGCTGGGCTGGGCTTCTGGGACACAGGGAGCTCATACAGCTGCTGGTACAGGAGCAGCTTCTCTGCACAGTGCAGGACTTTGAAGACATGACCTGTAGGTGACAATGAGGAGACAGAAGGGAGAGAAATGCAACACGCTGTGTAGAAGGGAGAAGGCTGAGTTCACGGAAGGATCAATGCTCGCAGACCTTAACACAGTAAGTCTACATTGGCAGGGCAAAGTACACAAGACCATGCAATCTCTCCTGGTCCTGTTAGACCAGCATATCAGTCAGGAGGCACTCCATGCTTCTTTATTGCAGAGCAGGACCTGCCCAGCTGAGGGCTTCGGTGCTGCAGCATCAGAGCACAGCCCTGAGGGCTGCGTGTCCCAGGACGGCTGCAGGCTGTGCAGCCGGGGCTGCAGCCGGGTGCCCAGGGCTGTCCTGCAGAGCAGGTCCCTGCTGTGCCCCAGGGGCTGTGTGCCGGGGCAGGGACTCTGCCGCCTGCCAGGCTCAGCACTCCACACTCAGCACTCAGCACTCAGCACTCAGCACTCAGCACTCAGCCTGCCCGGGGAGCTGCCCAGGGCGCTGTGGGGAGACGTGGGGGGGAAGGAGCCCCCGGCAGGGCAGGGCAGGGCAGGAGCCTTCTGCTGCCACAGCTGCTGCCTGAGGTAGGGGCTCTTGACACTTCTGTGGAGACTTTCCATGTATCCATCTTTCACATAAGGACCTTGCGGAGTATGAGTTTTATTTTTCACCTAAATGAAAGCACAAATGTGTTTGAATTAATCACTGAGGCTCTTGCATCAAGAAGGAGATATTTGAAGCAGCTCCTGTAAGGAACAGCTTCAGAATGTAAATATGGGCACGGACAGATAGGGAACTTTTGAAGTAAGGCTCTGCAATGCGGTTTTGGACTGTGCTGCTTGGGAGGTGTGTGTGCAGCTGGGTAAGGAGCAGGCTTCCTGGAGTGCCCCCTGTAACCGCACTGCTGATGGGGGATGTTAAGCTCCAGTTCTGCTACAGATCCTGTCCTAGGGGAGTTGTCTTAAGACCATGTTGCCCCTCCCCTTAACACTTCTGACGATTGGTGCAGTGAGATTTTTTCTGATTAAGGAATGAGCTTGTTCTCCGCAGGAGACATCAGCTCGAGGCTACCACTGTGGCGGTGCCCTGGAAAGCTGCCGCAAGCCCCAAGATGGGCACAGCTCCTGTGTTCCCATCCTCCAGTCTGAGAGCCTTTGCTCCTATGATGTGAATCAGAAGCCTCACCATCTCCCTTTCCTCCTCCCCCACAGAGCTGAGCTGAGAGACAGCAGTTTGGCACTGGCCCTCTGCACAGCCCGGGCTCTTCTCCAGAGCAACCTGTGTGTGCAGCCATCCTCCAGCTGAGCAAGGGGCAGCACGGGGCAGGTAGGAACAAGCCTGATGGACAGAGCAGCTTGACTCTTCTCTTAGTGACAGTGAGGGGGTTTTACATCTGTGCACTGACTTATGCTTACACCTGGAAAGCAAACTGATTTAACAATTTCACAATTTATTTTGTGGGGAATCCTAATCCAAAAACAGGTGTGAAGTTTAATCATTTGGAGACTGCACACAACAAAGGTTTTTCATCCTATTACTCATATAGAATTTGAAGAATCTGCATTCTGCAAATTGATTTGAAGTCAGGTTTTTCCCGTATCAAAATCGCAAAATGTGAAGAGGTTTCGTTCAGTGCTGATCTCATGAGCATCTCTCTCTCCCTTTCCCAGCATATCAGCATGAGCTCTGTGATTCTAACTCTATGGACCCATCTCTGAAGGATAGAAAAGTAGGATAAGAAGAATCCCATCTCATTTTCTTACGCAGACTGATGGACAATGTGCCAATTTCATGACTCGTGATAAACAGAGCCACTGGAGAGAAACTGAATAATTCAAAGCAGGGATCCAGGTGCAGAAAACATCCCCTTCAAATCTAGAAGACTCTGGTGGAAACCTCCAGGTCCCGAGAGATTTAGAAAAGAGTGACTCTTCTGAAGACTTTTTCCACAATCCTCATGTCTTATCCTTGCACAGAACTACATCCCAAGAGGCAGCAGATGCCGAACAGCAGCTCCATCAGTGAGTTCCTCCTGCTGGCGTTGGCAGACACGCAGCAGCTGCAGCTCCTGCACTTCGGGCTCTTGCTGGGCATCTACTTGGCTGCCCTCCTGGGCAATGGCCTCATCAGCACAGGCGTAGCCTGCCACCACCACCTGCACACCCCCCTGGACTTCTTCCTCCTCAACCTCGCCCTCCTCGACCTGGGCTGCATCTCCACCACTCTCCCCAAAGCCATGGCCAATGCCCTCTGGGACACCAGACACATCTCCTATGCTGGATGTGCTACACAGACCTTTATGTTTGTCTTTCTGATATCGGCAGAATACTGCATTCTCACCATCATGTCCTATGACCGCTACGTTGCCATCTGCAAGCCCCTGCACTACGGGACCTTGATGGACAGCAGAGCTTGTGCCACCTTGACAGCAGCTACCTGGGTCACTGGGGTTCTCTATTCCCTGCTGCACACTGCCAATACATTTTCCCTGCCTCTTTGCCAAGGCAGTGCCATCAATCAGTTCTTCTGTGAAATCCCCCAGATTCTCAAGCTCTCCTGCTCAGAATCAGACATCCTCAGGGAAACTGGGATTCTTGCTTTTATTTTTTCTGTAGACCTTGAATGTTTTGTTTTTATTGTTGTGTCATATGCACAGATCTTCAGAGTTGTGCTGAGGATGCCCTCTGAGCAGGGACGGCACAAAGCCTTCTCCATGTGCCTCCCTCACCTGGCTGTTGTCACCTTGTTTGTCAGCACTGTGATTTTTGCCTACCTAAAGCCCTCTTCTATTTCCTCCCAATCCCTTGACCTGATGGTTTCATTTCTGTACTCAGTGTTACCTCCCACTGTGAATCCCTTCATCTACAGCATGAGGAACCAGGAGTTCAAGGACGCTTTGCGGACTCTTAGAAGAATCCCACAGTAGCTCAGAAACTATTATAACAATATTTTGTTATTTTTCTTTGTTGCTATTTCTTAAAACTTGGATTTTGAATTTAAGCCTCCCACTTGTTAGTTGTTTATTTTGACCCAGTCATCTCATGTACCTACAGAGGTAGGGTTCCTCTGTAGATAAACACTATAACTGAGCCAGAAGAAGTTCATTTCTTCCAGCAGCCATTTCTCTCCTTCTGCTCTGGACCTGGTGGAACAAAGTTGTTATGCAGGAGGATTTCAGGGACCAGAAGCCCAGCTGCCAAATGGAACAGCAGCCCTGGTGTCCCTGGGTGATGCTCCTCACTGCCTGGTTGTCTCCCGCTATCTGTGCCCACTGAGCTGGGGCTGCTTCTTTGCTGGGGCCATGGCGATGGGCAGGGGCAGGAGGTGGTCTTTTGAGTGCTGGTCTTTCCACTCCCATGCTTTCCTACACTCCTGTACCCATGCTGTACCTCTACACTCCTGGTAGCCCTCGGGTCTCATGTCATTTCACAACAGTCCTGTTGCATCTCACAGTGGCAGTCCTGTGGTTGCAGAGTTGCTCTTTTCTTTTTTATTTGCTGGCGTTCTCCACAGACTGAAGGACACAGGCTGAGAGGCCCAGGTGATCTGGAAGTGATTGAGTGCTGAACCAAGAGCTCCTTTCTTGGTGGCATTTATTCTGGTATTATAAAACCATAGAATGTCTTGGGTTGAAAGGGGCCTTAACAATTCCTTCCTAACTACCCGTCAAGAGAAGGGTTGCCTCCCACTAGATCAGGTTGCCCAGGGCTGAATCCAGCCGGGCCTTGAGGACCTCCAGATTGCCCTCTTTCTCTGTACCAGTGCCTTCCCACTCCCTGAGTAACTACGTTCCTGCTATTGTATAATCCAAATGTCTTGTCTCTTGGTTTAAAATGTTGCCCCATTTTGTATCACGTTCTTCCTAAGCAAAAAGTTGGTCTCTCTCCTGTTTATAAGCTCTCTTTAATTATTTAAATGCTGCAGTGAGGCTTCTCTAGAACTCTCTCCAGACTGACCTCAACCTATCTTCACATGAGAGGTGCTCCAGCACTCTGGTGGTGCTGCTCTGGACCCACTCCAACAGTTTCACATCCTTCTTGTGCTGGCAACCTCAGAGCTGGATGCACTACTCCAGCTGGGGCATTACAAGGGCAGAGTAGAGGGGGACAATTCCTTCCCTCCACTGCTGGGCACTCCTATCTGATGCAGCCTGGAACACAGTTGACCTTCTGGGCTGCGAGAGCACATTGCTGACTCACGTCCAGCTTTTCACTCATCAGGATTCCCAAGTCCTTCTCTGCAGGGCTGCTCTCTACGAGATCTTCTCCCACTCTGTACAAATATCTGAGATTGCCCTGACCCATGTGCAGTGCATTGTGCTTGACGTTGTTGAATCTTATTAGGTTCATGTGGGCCACCTTCTCAAATCCAACCAGGTCTCTCTGAATGGTGTCCCTTCCTTCTGCTGTGTCAATTGCACCCTTCAGCTTGGTGTGATCACCAAACTTGCTAAGGGAACACTTGATCCCATTGTCTATGCCATTCATAAAGATGTTACAGATCACCTGTCCAAAGGACAACATTCGTCACAGGCCTCCATCTGGACATAGGGCTGTAGATTTGACTTGAATATCCAGGAGTGTGTCTACACATCTTTTGGTTACATCTTTTGATTTTGATTTTCATTGCAGGGAAAGAAATTCTCTGGGCAGCCAGTTCCAGTGATCAGCAGCCTCCAGTAAATAAATTCTTCCCTGGACTTGGACGAAATGTTATGTGTTTCATCTGGATCCATTTGCCCCTTGTCCTTTTGCTAGGCATCACTGAGAAGAGCCTGGCTCCCACTTCTTCTGGCCTCCCCTCAGATGTTTATATACACTGTCAAGGTACGTCTCCTTGGAGCTTCTCATCTCCAGGCTGGACATGCCCTGCTCTCATAGCCTCACCTGTTAGGAAGGTGAACCCAGTCCACTTTTTGAAGCTCTTTGTTGGTCCTGTTTCATTAAGCCAGTGCTCCGTGTGTACTGGTGAGTGAGTGATGTTAGCAGTGCTGAACAGAGAGGAACAATCCCCTGCCTTGATCTGCTGGCTATGTTAGCCCTACTGCTGCCCAGCAGCTTTCAACCTCCTTTGCAGAAACAGCACATTGCTAGCTCATGGTGAGCTCGTTGTCCACAAGGAGCCCAAGTTCCTTCTGACAAAGCTGCAGGGAAGATCACAGTCAATCAATCCCCCTCCTGCACTGATGCAGGGTGTTTGTTCTCCCTGTGTACTGAGTCTCCTGTTCCCATAAAATAAAGCCCTGTTGCTGATAACCGCTGCACAAACAATAGCTGACATGCAGGACCTGTCCAGTGCCCAAGCCACTCCTCCTTACCAGCAGGACTGAGAAGAATATGACACTGGTCACTGTGATGTTTGGAATCAAACTCTGTAACCCAAGTAAGATTACAAAGCAGGTCTGGTTTATTCAGCGGTGTGTGTACACTGGGTGCAAGGGGGATAGATCCACATAACTTGCACACCATCTGGAAAAATTGTGCTACAGATATAGGTCAAACTAATACATAATCAATTGTTTTCCCGGAATTTGCATGCGTACTCGTTACACCCTCAAGAGTTCATTAGCATGCAGACCCACCCCTGTTGTGCGCATGCGGTGGGTTGTGGGATGAAGATTTGTTGTCTTCCTCATGAAGGCTTCTGACCTTTCTTGCTGTAAACTTCTGACCTTTCGGGGGGAATCCCTCCAAAGTGGTTTCTTCTAGCTCTGTGGACATCTCATCACCTCCCTGACAAATGTCTCTGTGTTGTACTCAAACCTTATTGGTGTGGCTTCATCCCCCTCACTATCCCAGACCCAGTGTCTGCCATCCCTTATTTTTCTAACAAGCTCTACATTCTTACTTCTATAAACTATCTCTAACTATTGTCCCTTCATCCCCCCTTGTTCTCAGTCACTGTGAAGCTTTCTTACATTTTTATGTTCACTTATGGGGCCCTTCTCACCTTTCAGGACCTGCCCAGGAAATTCCATTCCTAGATGGATATTGTCACATCCCGACAGATGTGATCAACAAAATCTCCATGTTTCTGTCCATGTCTAAGAAAGAGACACAGTCTTTTCTGGGTGTAGTGGTTTTTTGGAGAATGCATGTTCCAGACTGTAGCCTCACTGTAAGCCCCCTGTAGCAGGTGACTCCGAAGAAGAATAATTTTGCATGGGGTCCTGAGCAGCAGCAGGCTTTTGAACAGATAAAAGAGAAGATTGTGGTAAATCCCCCCCCGCTGTGAGGACAGAGCAGGTCCGAGACCGCCTCATGAGACTGAATGTGTACAAGTCTATGGGGCCGGATGGCGTGCATCCCAGGGTTCTGAAGGAGCTGGCTGAGGTGGTTGCCGAGCCGCTCTCCATCATATTTGAGAAGTCGTGGCTGTCAGGTGAGGTCCCGGATGACTGGAGGAAGGGTCACGTCACTCCCATTTACAAGAAAGGGAGCAAGGAGGACCCCGGGAACTACAGGCCGGTGAGTCTCACCTCTGTGCCTGGGAAGATGATGGAACAGATCATCCTGGATGACATGCTTGATCACATGAGGAAAGGGCGTGTGATCCGTGACAGCCAGCACGGCTTCACCAGAGGAAGGTCATGCTTGACCAACCTGGTGGCCTTTTATGATGGAGTGACGGCATCGGTGGACAAGGGAAAGGCGACCAATGTCATTTACCTGGACTTGAGCAAGGCCTTTGACATGGTCCCCCACCACATCCTTCTCTCCAAACTGGAGGGATGTGGATTTGATGGGTGGACCACTCGATGGATAAGAAACTGGTTGAAAGGCCGCAGACAGAGGGTGGTCATCAATGGCTCCATGTCCAGGTGGAGGCCAGTAACGAGCGGCGTCCCCCAGGTATCTGTCTTGGGACCGGTGCTCTTTAACATCTTTATCAATGACATCGATGACGGAATCGAGTGCACCCTCAGCAAGTTTGCTGACGACACCAAGCTGAGTGGTGTGGTTGACACGGTTGAAGGACGGGATGCCATTCAGAGGGACCTCGAGAGGCTAGAAAGGTGGGCCCGGGTGAACCTGATGAGGTTCAACTCGGCAAAGTGCAGAGTTTTGCACTTGGGCCGGAGGAATCCCAAGCATCCCTACAGACTGGAAGGAGAGGTCCTTGAGAGCAGCCCCGTGGAGAAGGACCTGGGGGTCTTGATAGATGACAAACTTAACATGAGCCAGCAGTGTGCCCTTGCGGCTCGGAAGGCAAATGGGATCTTGGGCTCCATCAGAAGAGGGGTGGCCAGCAGGGACAGAGAGGTGATTGCTCCCCTCTACTCTGCTCTTGTGAGGCCCCATCTGGAATACTGCGTCCAGGTCTGGAGCCCCCAGTACAAGAAAGACAGGGAGCTGTTGGAGAGGGTCCAGAGGAGGGCCACGAAGATGATCAGGGGACTGGAGCACCTCCCCTACGAGGACAGGCTGAAAGAGCTGGGCTTGTTCAGCCTGGAGAAAAGAAGGCTGCGGGGTGACCTCATTGCAGCCTTTCAGTACCTAAAGGGAGCCTACAAAGAGGAGGGGAATCAACTCTTTGAAAGGGTGAGTGACAGCAGGACAAGGGGAAATGGTTTTAAGCTGAGGGAAGGGAGATTTAGGTTGGACGTCAGGGGGAAATTCTTTACGGAGAGAGTGGTGAGGTACTGGAACAGGCTGCCCAGAGAGGTTGTGGATGCCCCGTCCCTGGAGGTGTTCAAAGCCAGATTGGATGGGGCCCTGGGCAGTCTGGTCTAGCATTAGGTGGAATGGTTGGTGGCCCTGCGTGTGGCAGGGGGGTTGGAGATTCATGATCCTTGAGGTCCCTTCCAACCCTGGCAATTCTGTGATTCTGTGAAATCGCTAAATGGTGCTGCAAAAGAAGGCTGCAACAAGGGGCACAGCAATGGAGGGGTTGTGCACGAAGGAAGCAAAGCCTCATGCGAACTGGAGGGCTGCGGGGGCTGGCACGCTACTGGGGCCAAAGCAATGGGGGGGCGGGGTGGGGAAGGGGAAGCAGGAATGGGATCTGGTGGGGGGAGGAGGAGGAAAGCCATGTGGCTGAAGTGTGCAAGATGGGATGGTGCGTTTGCATGGCAGGTGGAAGGGTGGTGGGCTGCACTCGTGTGTGTGTGGCACAGGGGGTGGAGCAGAGTGCAGTGGCCAAGTCCTCCCTAGGCAACGTCAGGTGTCAGCAACAGCAGGAGAACCTCCAAGTTCCACTGCCTCCAAGAAGAACAATGCCAGGATGGCAGCTTGGTGGTCCGAAGCTGCATAGTTTCTACTCTGGACCAGCAGTAGTGCAGCAGCTCATGGAATGCCACTGGACAAATCAGGCCGTGCGCTCTTTGTCAATCTCTAATTGTGACTATTTTTTATTGACTACAACCAAACATGGAGTGCCAAGTTGGGTGGCACTCAGAACGCTGCCCTGTAACTCTGCGTGCTGCAGCCGCTGCCTTCTGATGCTCTTCCTCTCAGTCCTTCAGCTGCAGCTTCTGCATCATCTCCACAAGGGTGTTCATTGCGGATGACTGGAAAGAAATAAGGCAAGTATAGAGATAGGACAGAAACAATCTAGGGCGATCTCATTAAGAAAGTCTGATCAGTAAACCTTCCAGAACGGCCCCATGCAGCACAGCACGTTCCTGCCATTCAGGTCACTGACATTCCTTCTCATAACACGCTGCCTATGGTAAGATTCATGCTCTGCTGGGGGAACGAGGTCCCAAAGGTCGCAGTGCCTGACATGGCAAGGCTCTTTATCACAGAAAAACCCTCCAGCCGTTACCAACAGTGTCCTTCTCAAGCCAGAGGAAGGCATCCAAGCTCCCCTAGGCAGCTGTCACTGACAGTGTGATTTCCTTAAACATACAGCTGGGTGTTTTTCTATTACATTGCTTGCCTTGGGATTCTGCAATAGCTTTCATGTCTGACAGGCAGAGGCACTGAGAACAACAAGAGCCGTGTCTGTGCTCACCAAGGACTCACCTCTGCACGTGCAGCGGCAGCTCTCAGAGAAGCCTTCTTCAATTCCACTCTTCTCTCTTTTCGTTGTCTTCTTGCTATAAAGCAAGAATAAAACTGAATTCGTTCTGTCAGCAGCAAAACTGCAGAAACATGGGTACCATAAAAACAGATGGCAGAAAAAAGACAAAGGAAATTGGAAGCCTCTCAGTGAATGACATTTCCAGTGGAAAGGTGCAGAAGACTACCATGGAGTTAATGGAGTCGGGGTTACATACTGTGGCACCTCACTGCCTTTGGACTTTGTAGGCTTCAACTCTTTTCCCCTCTGCAGAGAAGGAAAAAGCAAAGCAAACCCTATGCAACTTCAGTGTGCTTGATAAGGGCAGCACCTACCCTACAGGGTGGGTACCACAGCACCTTCTTACCTCTTAGCTTGGAGCTCCGTGCTGCAGCAGGCCCAGGCTGTGCTGCTGGAGCCGGCACGCTGTCTCCGCTCTGACCCCTCGCTCTTTTGGTAGCAGGCAACTGCGCTGCTGTTTGCTGCTCTTCTTCCAAGCCCTTGCGTTTACATCCAGCCAGGGACTTGGAGACAGAGCGGGGGCACGCTGCAGGGGAAGGTCTTCTCCCTGAGCTGGGACCTGCTGTTGTAGGAAGCCCTCCAGCCTGGAGATGAGCTCTCTCAGAAAGGACTTCCTGCACCGCTTTCGTGTAGATCTTTCCATTGGGCTCAGCACCTATCTCTGGCAAGAAAGAAGAAGCAAGAAGATATAACAAGAGTCCAATACTACTTTCGGTCTGCAAAATGGGTCACAATGCTAGCACATCTCATCTGCAGTGTTCACAGTCACGGATCTTAGGATCGTGGATGAACTGTGGGTTTGTATTTCAAATCAGCACAGGAAAGGTAACTATAAGTCCCGGGGATTAAGACCCCAAGCAACACGCAGTGAGAACAGTCCCAGGAAGAACAGACAGAAAGCCTAGTTAGAAAGACAGTGCACCAAACCCAGATGCCTGTTGTGCGTCTGTACCTCTCTTGGGTGCCATGTCATGGTCTGTAGCTTCCCCCTGCCTTTCTGCAAGGCTGCGCTTCAGAGGAAGGCCACTGGCATCAGCTTCTGACAGAAAGGAAACAAGAAAGACATGAAGAACATCTCTTTGGAGGAAGACTTTAGCACAGTCAGACACAAATTTCTGGTCTTCAAGCATAGTTTCTTCCATTTGCCTTTCTGCTGATTCAACACTGTGCCATTTCTGCAGTCAACACAGATCTGCAGTGTCCTTTCCTCTCCATCACACACAGCCCTGCATGCAGCCCTATTTAGAGGCAGGTACCCACACCACAGCTCACAAGAGCTGCTTACCTGCGGAGGCTTTCCGCTTCCCCCCTTGCCCAGCACCATTCCACAGACGCGCAGGCTCCGTCCCTACAACAAAATACAATTTGCTGATTTAACAGAAACCAGTAGCCTGTAGAAGTATTGTCCTGTCAGACCAAATCCATCCCCAAAACAACAAAAAACCAAAAGTCTCATTCTTGCTCAGATGACAGCAGAAGAACCCCAGCCTCCCTGACAGCTCCATTTGACAGAGCAGAGGTGCATCACCAAACAAAACACTATCAGGTGCAAAAGTTGAGACACATTTTGTGGCTCTAAAAGGAATTCACTCGACTCTAAGCATTTATATGCAGACTTCTGCCTCACTGCTGCCACCAACTGCCGCTGTCGGTCTCTCCAACACTTCCACAGTGGCTTATTTGACATCCCCTGCAGCACTGCACCCACTCAGAAGTAATACTCAAAATTCATTCCTCCATCCTTCATAACAGAGGCCTCAAGAAACTCACTTTTGCGTGGCAGTAAGGACGCTCTGTTCCCATCGCGTCCCTCTGCGCGCTGCAAGATGCGGTTGGATCTCCGGCAGCCTGCTGGCTGCTGCTCCCAAACACGGGGAAGCGCGCTGCGCTGCTTCTGGGGAGAGAAAGGAAGAAACGTCAGTGGGAACGGGCAGCCAAGGTTTGCAGAGAGGTTCCAGATTGTGCCAGAGATAGATTATCAGAGTGCTGAGAGATTAATTATCACTAAGGGAAAATACAGCCTAAGCCATGTCCACGTCATTAGCCCAGACTGTCAGCAGGGAGCGCAAAATCCAAGTGGTTTTTGAGGTGACAAAGGACCAGTAGGGCTCCTCCTGCTCCACCCCTTCCCTTAAACATGGGAAAAAGAAAGAAACATCAAGCAAAGGAAACCCAGCCATACCTTTCCTCTCACAGAGCAGGAATTAGAACCACGGTCATCTCCTTGCTGAGCCATGATGGCTGAAGTGTCAGAGGAAGACTTGCAAGGTCTGAGGGTTCTCTCCACAGGAACCTCCTTCGCTCTTAGAAGGAGCTGGCTTCACTCGTTCTTCAACTGCCTTGATCTCCGAGTTCTCCTTTTGGACAGGAACCCTTACAGAAAGTATCAGCAAGTGAAAAATCATGAGGAAGAAGCATTTTCCCAGCTTTCTTCTGCTACGCAATGTAGTCTCTTGAGGAGGGCAATGCATGGATCTCAGCTGTCTGCAAGAATTGCCCATCACTAGCTGCAGCTTGTGTCTGACTGCCATGGCTTCTGTCAGCAAGTGCCCCCAGGTCCCCTTTTCCCCCACAGGTGTGCTGACCGTCCATGTGCCCAGCTGAGCACCCGGCTCTCTGCCGTGACTTCAGCGCGGTTTGCTGAAACACCTGCTGGGTATGGCACACCAAGCAATCCATGGAGCAGTGAGACACAAGTTGCACTCTATGAAGTCTGCACTCTGCTTCCTTTTTTAGGTCTGACATGAAGGTGGGGGCCTGGCAGCAATTTTCCAGGGGAGGAATGACATTTCGTCATCCTCACCGAAACATGGGATGGAATCTCAAGAAGAACATGTTTCCTCTGGAAACAGCCATTCAGAAGGGCAGCGCTGGAGCTGAGAACTCCTCCCCAGCCCAGCTTTTCTGCTGAGACATCACTGGCAACCACCCAGCACCAAACCCAGCTCACCTGGTCAGCCTGCTCAGTCTGTGCTGTGCCCAGCTCACACACACCGCAGTGGTGCTTCCAATGGGCTCTCACAGGGTGATCTCTCTCAAGAAAAGCACAGAGCTCAGTCTCCGTGTGCAGCACGCTCACGAGAGCACCAGCTCTGCTCACCAGCTGTGGCACAAACGCTCCCACCCCAGCAACCATTGTGACCTCAGAGAGTGCCTGCATCACTTCTGTGCTTTCATCATAAGCAAAGGGAGTGGTCACCTCCTAGATCCAAATTTTAGGAAATCAACACCAGGGTCACCCAGTGGGGTGAATGGGGTTAACTGAATGGGGGTTAATTGAAGTAAAGCAACAGAGAAGTGAACATGACTCTTATGCAGCCCAATAAAAACTCAATATGGCCTCGTTGTGGTCAGTAGAGTCCCAGAGGAACTAGTAGGAACTGGGAGGAGTGCACACCAGTATAGACCAGAAAAGTCCAGTATGGCTAAGTAAAAACCAGTAAGGACCAGTATGGCCTCAGAGTGGTCAATGGAGTCCTATAGGAATCAGTAGAAACCAATAGGAAGGCACATCTGTGTGCCCTGGGGCCGGAGCTGGCCTGTGCCTCTGGCTTTGGGCCCCAGGGCTGGTGCCGGCCTCTCGGGCTGCAGATGTGGCTTTAGGCCCTTGGCCTGGTTCCGGCCTCTCGGGCTGTGGCTGCACCTTCAGGCCCCGGGGCCGGCGTAGGCCTTTGTGGCTGTGGTTTAGACCCGAAGCTGGTGCTGGCCTCTTGTGCCTGGCTTTAGGCCCTGGAGCCGGTGTCAGCCTTTCAGGCTGTGGATTGAAGTCCTGGGGACAGTGCCGGCTTCTCCAGCTTCGGCTTTAGGCCACAGCAGTGGTGCCAGCCTCTCTGGCTGTGGTTGTGGCTTTAGGACCTGGGGCCAGTGCAGGCCTCTCCAGCTGTGGCTTTGTCTTTAGGCCCTTGGCCTGGTTCCGGCTTCTCTGGCTGTGCTTCAGGCTCAGGGGCTGGTGCCGACCTTTCAGGATTTGGCTTTAGGCTCCACAGCTGGTGCCAGCCTGTTCGGCTGTAGATGTGGCTTTAAGCCCCATCTGGTCTGGTGCTGGCCTCTGTGGCTATAACTGTGGCATTATGGCCCAGGGCTGGTGCTGGGCTCTCTGGCTGGAGCTTCAGACTTCAGGGCCAGCGCAGACCTCTCTGGCTGTGGCTTTATACCCCAGGACTTGTGCCAGCCTCTCTGGCTGGGGCTGTGGCTTTATGCCCCAGAGTTGTTGCTGGCCACTCTGGCTGTGGCTTCAGGTCCTGTGGCCACTGCCAGTCTCTCTGGCTCTGTTTTTAGGCCTCAGGGCCAGTCCTGGCTTCTCTAGCAGCATCTTTAGGCCCCAGGACGTGTGTCAGCCTCTCTAACTGGACTGTGGCTTTAAGCATTTGGACTGGAAAGCACTCCATGGCCAGGCGCTGCTCAAATACTGGGCCTCCATTTCCTCCTGGGCATCCACACGTGCTCTGAGTCTCCTGCAGCTTTCTGCAGGGTTTGTAGCTTCCTGCTGAGGAGCTCCTCGTGTTCTTCTGCAACTGCCCCCCAACATCACTACTGCCTCCCCTGGTACCGTACTGGGAGATGCTTCAGAGTCCATTAGCCTGCACTTCCTTCCTCCCATCAGCAGCTGCTCCTACACAAACCTTCATTCACACTGGGATGCCGTCCACTTCTAGCACCAGCTGACCTGCAAGACAGAGGATTAGCACAAATGCAGAAGCCCAAGGCTGTGCCACCACCATGTGCTGCAGCCTTGGGAAGTCAGCTACAACTGCAAACTTTGTTAAAATTAAAACAGGCACCGTAAATTAAGTATGACTTCTGAACTGAAGTAATTGCCACAATCAGAAATAAATACTGAAATCGCTTACTTAACTGTAGGTGGTTACTTTTGAATTCTTTTGTTTTTGGGAAAATATGAACTTGGAATTGAAGGATACAAGAAAAATGAGGAGCACTTGGCAACTCAGGCAAACTGAGCAGTGCAGGGAAGATTGTTGCATTTCTTCTTCTCCTGGCCCAGAAATGAATTTTCCTAGCTTAAAATGAAAAGAGAAGAAGAGCCTGACATAGAGTAGACACAATACAGTCTCACATCACAGGTAGAAACTGGAGAGCTCTTGTGGCACAGAGCTCAGGACTGTAGAAATTAAGGTTGCCTCTAAGCTTTAAAAGAAGATGAAAGACAAGGTTAAATGCAAAACATTAGCAATTCCTGCAGAGCACATCACACAGCTGTAGGCACCACCTGAGAGGTAACAGTCAGGTGAGAAAGGAAAACCTTACTATGTGAACACAGGGACAAGCTACTCTCTTCTTCTGGGCCTTTGTTCCCAGTGAGGATTTCCCTCAAGAGCGCTGCTCAAGCTGCTGCTGTCTCCAGCTGTTGGTCACTTCTACCTGCTGGACGCTGTGCCCACAGGTCATTCTGCTTTGGGCAAAGCCTGCTGGCTTAACTCCAAACCAAGGTCACAGGCCACGTTAATCCAGCTGGTTTATCTGAAAGGGCTCAGAAGCCATGCATGGGATCCTTTCTGCTGGTGGTTCTTTCCAGGCAAGAACCTCCGCTCTCAGATCAACAGCCAAGAGCTGGAAGGCAGAAAAAGCTTTCCAATCCCCATGGATGTGGCTTCTGCAAAGACAACAGCTGCCTACTCTTCAGCAGGGTGATGCCCACCCAGCAAAGCACTCAGCCAGCAGATGCCTTTCCTTACACTGACAGAACTGTCCCACATTTGTGCAGTCCTTGGTATTGCATTTCCAATCCAAGTTCACATATACCTCAACCATTCCTGCTGTGTTAGTTTACTTGGATCCCCAGTTGGGGCTGTAGCTCAAGAGGTCAACGCAACAGAAATAACACAACATGCAACTGGAAAACACATCTCAAAGCCGAGAAGAGCCAACTCTCTGACCTTGGGCACAACTGGGCACCAAGAGCCAGGCCTTGCAAACTTGGCTGATCTGAGCATGCGGGAGGGGGCTGGCAATCAGACCAGGAGTCTCCATTTCAATTGCAGTTCCATGTAGAGAAGAACACCAAACAGTAACAGGTGTGAATGAATTCATTCAAAAGCTGCACAATGAGTTTGTTCTTTATTAAAAAAAGCATGCATTCCAAGTCAAAAAGTAACCGCGGGAGTTGATATCAATGGAAGCTGTTCTTATTCCTACACCTCATCCTCTTACCACAACTTTCCTTGCCTCATCCCTTACCCCAGCTCCTGGAAAATGCCCACAGACTTAAAGTCAACTCTCAAATCCATAGGACTCCTTTCACATTACTCCATTAATAAAAGATTGCAGACTTGTTTCATGCACTCAAACTGATCGAGCAGCGGTATCACCATCACTCGTAACACACGGAAGCATCCAAACCCTGAGGATTTTTTTCCCCTCCACCACCAGGTTCTTCTTAGCACACAAGACTTCTCTTGCTCCTATCAAAACAACAGCCAGCAGTACAAAGCAAGCAGCCACCGAGGACTTTAAAAACAAAGCCTGATCCACATAGCATATCTGAACCTCACAAGAGGCCGACTGTAGGCAGACCTGGAGGGGTGACAAAGGACAGCAAGAGGCTCAGTGACAGCATGGTGACAACGCAGGGCTTGCGGGGCCGGATGACAGTCGAGTCCCACCCTCTGTGTGGTGCTCAGTGTACAGGGAATAGTGTCATCCAAGACATGGTGACACACAAGTGATGGTGACACCAGATGACGATAACAACAGTGACAGCCAGGGATGGGGACACTGCGTCATGGCTGTTCCACATCGAGGTCACCTTGTGTCATGGTGTCACCTGAAGACAGTGACACTCAGTGACACCCAATGGCATCCAGTGAAGGTGACACCCAATGATAGTACCACCAACGATGATACCACCAACCCCATGTCACACCCCATGTGTCCCCCAACTGTCCCCAGCTCCCTCCCTGTAATCCTCCTCGTCACCTCTTCAATGAGGATGTCACCATGCTGCAGTTGTGCCACCAAGGCAGGGGGGACAGCTTGGGACAGTCATGGACAGCCAGGGTGACAGCGTCACCAGGCTCCAGGAGCTGTAGGACGCTGATGGGGCTCTCGAGGTAGACGGGTTGGTATGGCCCCAGGTTCCACGGTTACAGTGACAGTGAGAACTTCGGGGACAGGTGGTTGTCCCGGTGCCGACACTGCTGACGGTTGTCCTGGTGTCACCTGGTGGCCTGTGGGGAGTTGTTTCTGTGGAGCTTTGCACGGAGATTTAGCGAGAACCATCCATTTCTGAAAGGAAGTGGCGAAAAAAATACAACAAAATTGACATAGTATTTATTTTAATGGAAACAGATATTTTTGGGGACGATCCCATGGGGACAAAGCAGCATAAGAACGTGTCACTATGTGAGGTTGTCCTCAAAATCCCCATTCGAGAACTCTGGAACACTCCAGGAAACCCTGGGCACCCTCTGGTCACCCCAACAAACCCTCTGGGACATCTCTAGACCCTTCTGGATGAGTCCAGGATCCACTAGACACCCCAAGACACTTCAGGAACATTTCCAGACCCTTCCAGAAGACTACAGGACCATCTGAACCCACCGGAGGATGCCCCCAAAGCGTGTTCCAAGAAGGGCAACACAGCTGGTGAGGGGTCTGGAGCACAGGCCTGATGGGTGGGGGCTGAAGGAGCTGGGAGTGTTCATTGTGGAGAAGAGGAGGCTCAGGGCAGACCATATTGCTCTCTATAACTACCTGAAGGGAGGCTGTAGTGAGCTGGGCTTCGGCCTCTTCTCTCGTGTAACTGGTGACAGAACTAGAGGGAATGCTTCAAGCTGCACCAGGGGAGATTTAGGCTGGACGTTAGGAAATACTACTTCTCTCAAAGAGTGGTCAGGCAGTGGAATGGGCTGCCCAGGGAGGTGGTAGAGTCACCAACCCTGGAGTTGTTCAAGGAACATTCGGATTTTGTGTTGAGGGATATGGTTTAGTGAGAACTATTGGTGATAGGTGGATGATTGGACTGGATGATCTTGTAGGTCTTCTCTAACCTTGGTTTTTCTGTGATCTTCTGTGATCTTCCCAGTCCCCAGTCCTGCCCTGTGCTGGTGTTCTGCAACAAACAGCAATCCAACACACTGTGTCCCTGTAGAATCACAGAATCGTTCACGTTGGAAAAGACCTTCAAGAGCATTGAGTCCAACCACAACCTGAAGTACCCCAACTCTAACAACCCTCCTCTAAATCATGTCCCGGAGCACCACATCCAAACGGTTTTTAAACACGTTTGGGGATGGTGACTCAACCACCTCCCTGGGCAGCCCACTTGGAGTCTGCAGCGAAGAGCCTCAGGAGAGACCCGAAGCTGACTCCTGGGATTCTGGAGTCGAGTGTACAGGGGGTCCGAAAAGTGCTACACTCCAACTGAGAAGGAGATCTTAGCTGCGTATGAGGGAGTTCAGGCTGCTTCTGAAGTAATCAGTACTGAACCATAGCTCCTTTGGCACCTTGACTGCCAGTGTTGAACTGGATGTTCAAGGGAAAGCTTCCCTCCATCCATCATGATATTGATGCCACTTGGAGTAAGCTGACTGCGCTGATTACACAATGAGCGCAGATGGGGAACCACAGCCATCCAGGAATCCTGGAGGTGATCATGGACTGGTCTGAACATAAAAATGTTTGGAACGTCATGAGCAGAAGAAGTATTGTGTGCTAAAGAGGCATCACCATACAATGAAATACCAGAAAATGAAAAGAAATATGCCCTGTTCACTGATGGATCGTGTCATATTGTGGGGAAGCATCACAGATGCTGTGTGGAGCCCCACACGATGAGTTGCAGAGGCCACTGAAGGGAAAGGAGTATCAAGCCAATTTGCAGACGTAAAGGTTGTCCAGCTGGCCATAGATGTTGCTGAACAGGAGAGGTGGCCAATGCCTTATCTTTACACTGACTCATGGATGGTGGCAAATGCTCTATGGGGGTGGTTACAGCAGTGGGAGCACAATAACTGGCAGTGGAGGGGTAAACCCATTTGGGCTGCTGAAATGTGGAAAGATATTGCTGCCCAAATAAAGACTATGGTTGTAAAGGTGCACCATGTAGATGCTCATGTGCCCAAGAGTCGGGCTACTGAAGAACAGCAAAATAACCATTAGGTAGACCAAGCTGCCAAAATTGAGGTGGCTCAAATAGACGTGGACTGGCAGAAAACAAGGGTGAATTATTTCTAGCTCGGTGGGCCCTTGAGACCTCGGGCCATCAAGGGAGAGATGTAACACATAAGTGGACTAGAGACCGAGGGGTGGACTTAACAATGGATGCTATTGCACGGGCTATTAATGACTGTGACACATGCGCCACTATTAAACAAGCCAAGAGGATAAAACCTCTCTGGGAGGAAGGGCGATAGCAAAAGTATAAATATGGGGAGCTGTGGCAGCTTGATTCTATCACCTTGCCACGATCTCACAGTGGTAAGTGTTATGTGCTCACCATGGTGGAGGCAACCACTGGGTGGCTTGAAACATATGCAGTACCCCATGCTACTGCCCAAAACACCATATTTGGTGTGGAGAAACAAGTCCTTTGGCGACATGGCACCCCAGAAAGAATTGAGTCAGATAATGGGACTCATTTCAAAAATTCTTTTGGAAATACTTGGGCCAAAGATCATGGCATTGAATGGATTTACCATATTCCCTACCATGCACCAGCCTCTGGTAAAATTGAACGATACAATGGGTTGTTAAAAACTGTGCTGAAAGCAATGGGTGGCGGAACATTTAAGCACTGGGAGAAGCATTTGGCAGAAGCCACCTGATTGGTCAAATACCAGAGGATCTATCAGTCGTGATGGTCCTACCCAATCCAGCTCCCTACATTCCGTAGAGGGAGATAAGGTCCCTGTTGTACATGTAAAGAGCATGTTGGGAAAAGCAGTTTGGGTTCTTCCAGCTTCTGGAAAGGGCAAACCTCTCTGCGGTACTGTTTTTGCCCAGGGACCTGAGTCCACTTGGTGGGTAATGCAGAAAAATTGGGATGTTCAATGTGTACCACAAGGAAACTTGATGCTGGGGGAGTGCAGACAGTAATTCTATGTATATGTATATAGACGTGTGCATGTGATGCATTTTTAATCATTTTGTTTGTGTATGTATGTGTATATATATATATATATATATTAAGCATGATGTAATGACGTAGAATAAGGGGTGGAATGTCATGGTTTTATGTTTTTTTTTATTTTCAATATTCCACATCAAAACATCACGTACTGCAATTAAAGTGTTAATGCTCTAATTCTATGTACCTATCCCTATACATTACGGAAGTCATGGGATCTGACCCTTCCGGGTGGGGCGGTCTCTTACTGCCTGGCAGTGGGTGCTGGAGGTGCTTTCCTAGCCGTTCCAAGCTTTTCAGGTTTGACTCGGTCTCAGGAACTCTCTCTCCTATCTTATTTGATTTATTAGTCTCAATTTCAATTAGATTGTATTATATTGTATTATTTTGTATTCCGATATCATAGTTAGTAAAATAAGTTTACCTCCATAGATTGTTGCCGATGTTTTTTTTCCCCCCTTCCTTCCTTCCCATTTTGTGGGGCCAGGCGGGGGGTGGGGAGGGCAGGGGCCTACTGTCCCCCTGTCACGGGCATAAACTGATCTAGTTAACTCTGTGACAGGGGTCTGGAGCACAGGCCTGATGAGGAGTGGCTGAGGGAGCTGGGATTGTTCAGGCTGGAGAAGAGGAGGCTCAGGGCAGACCTTATTGCTCTCTATAACTACCTGAAGGGAGGTTGTAGCGAGCTGGGGGTCGGCCTCTTCTCTCGTGTAACAGTGATAGGACTAGAGGGAATGGCTTCAAGCTGCGCCAGGGAAGATTCAGGCTGGACTTTAGGAAATACTACTTCTCTGAAAGGGTGGTCAGGCACTGGAATGGGCTGCCCAAGGAGGTGGTGGAGTCACCGACCCTGGAGGTGTTCAAGGAGCGTTTGGATGTTGTGTTGAGGGATATGGTTTAGCGAGAACCATTGGTGATAGGTGGATGGTTGGACTGGATGATCTTATATGTCTTTTCCAACCTTAGTGATTCTGTGATTCTGTGATTCTGTGATTATTGGAACTTGCAACATCTCTCCAATGTCTGATGGACTCTTTGATCAACTCCTTAACTGTGATTCTATCTATGCCTTCCTATCTCTGCCTAACATATTTCTTGCACAAATATTCCCAAGACAAACCTCATTAGGTGCGGCTTGGACAAGGCATGCAGTTGATTACATTGCTCTACAGTTTATTCAATTGCATCATGTTTAAAACTATTGGCAAAAAAAAGAAAAAAAAAAAAAGAGAAATCTTTCACTGTCTGAGGAAAGCCAGTAGGAGATGGTGCAAACGAGGTTTAGCACTGAGTGGGTGAATGCAGAGGAGAAAAGTGATGTGAGGAAAACTGATGCAAGTTCCATGGGGACAATGGGAATAGAAATGGGGCTGGGTACCTGCAGAGGACATTTGTCCACACAGTGGCGGGGCAAAGCTCGTTAGGGGACATCCTGGATCAATACCATTTACAAAGTGCTGCTTCATCTTCTTGTTTAAACCCAACTATAAATAAATAAATAAATAGTTTTCATAAATGCCCATCATTCTCTTCCTCTTTAAGGTCTTTTCAGATACCTCTCCAATTTGCTGTACAAGTTCTGAACACCTGAAGAAGATGACAGGAAGGCACAAGGCACAGGAAGGCTCTTCAGGTTGTAATGGGTCCCACGGGGCATTTGCTGCTGAGTCCATCAACCTCCAGTGCACAGAGAAGATTGCATGAAGTGCTCAAGAAGACAAAGTCAGAAGGAACAGTGAAGTTTCTTGGAGTATTAATGGGCCCCACTGAGGGCCATTGACAAGCAAGCTTCCCCAGGGACTTGTTAGAGCAGATAATTGGAAGCCATGATTACAGGCAGACCAAGGCACTGGGATGGTGGCTGTGATGCTGAGCAAAGCCTCCTTTGTCTTGTGAAGCAGAAAGGCCAAGGCCTGATCCCCAGAGCCTTGGCAGGGAGATCGTGTCCCTCCTGCTGGCTCAGGGCCCTTCCTGGGGCAGTGGGATGGAGGTTTGTCTGATGTCAAATGAAAGACTGTGGGACAGCAGCTGCCAGACTCTGCATGGGGTGCAAGGATGCCGTGAGGCCCAAGTGCCATGTGGGCAGTGTGTCTCATCCCAGGATGTGGGATGTGAGAATGGCCCAGTCTGAACAAGCAGTCAATCTCAATGAAATTCTGAACATCAGCTCTCTCAGTTCTAGTGCCCTCCTTTGGACAGTCTCCTATAGTTTTAAGTCTTTTATGTTCTATGGTGCCCTGAAGTGCACCCAGTGCTCCAGGTGAGGTTGCAGCAGAGTAGAGCAGATGAGGACAATCCCTTCCCTCACCTAGCTGGCAATGCCATGCTCAATGAACCCCAGGGGACAGTTGGCCTTCCTGGCTGCCTGGGCACACTGCTGACTCACGTTCCATTTGATGTTGGCCAGGACCCCCAATCCCTTTCAGTGGCACTGCTCTCCAGTGTCCCATATCCAGTTAATGTGTACATCCAGGGTTGCCCACACCCAGGTGCAGAATTGGGGACTTGTGCTGGTTATACTTCATGTGCATTTTTTGTTTACCCAGTTCTCTTACTTGTCCACAATGCTTTCAAAGTGTTCTCTACCCTCAGTAGAGGAAACAGCTGTACCCAGCTTGATATCATCAACAAATGTACTCAAAACATCTTCTAGTCCTACATGCAAGTCCTTGATGCAAACATTATAGAGAAGTGGCCCTCAAATGGAGCCCTGGGAACCCTGCTAGTGAACATCCACCAGCCTGATAGAACCCCATTTAATGTAACCCTTTAGAGCCAGACACATCGGCCAACTGCTCACACATTAGATTATATTTCTGTCTAGCCCAGTGCAGGAAAAATTGGTCCAGAAGAATTATCTAAGTAACAGTATCAGTAGCTCCAGTGAAATCCTCAATGATAACCTCAACTGGCTTCCCTTGGTCAACTAGAAGTGTGACCTTGTCATAAAAGGACATTAAGTTTAATAAGACCTACCCCTCATGGATGTGTGTTGGCTGTGACCAGTGACAGAATTGTCCTTCAGGTGTTTCTCGGTAACTCCCAGCATCATTTTTTTCCATAATTATGCCAGGTACTTAAGAGAGTCTGCCAGCTTTGTAATTGCCTATGTCCTTTTTCTTGCTCTTGTTTAAAACTGTCTCACAGATTTTCCACCACAGTTTACAAGCACGAGCACATAGCTAGGATCACCCCAGGCACCTTGGTCATCACTGTGTCTGTGTGTGAGCAGTGCAGTCCCTGTTGAATAAAGAGCAAGGATTCAGACGAGGGGCTCACACACAGACACCTCAGTGTGCACATCTGAACTCAGCTAAGGAGACTCCCAGCTCCCATGGTTCTGTGAAGGACAGAATCCCACTTCACCTCCAGGGTTTCCATCAGCTGATGAGTTGCCTAATTTTAGGCTAAGGATGTGATGGCCTGATAGTAATTGGACAAATTGAAATGGCTTTTAAATTGTGTTAGAAAGAAACTTCTTACACGCAGGCACTGGAAAATGTTGCCCAAAGAGACTGTGGATGATCCATCCCTGCATGCATTCAAGATCAGGATGGATTGGGTGCTGGACAGTCTGATCTGGTTGTTGGCAACCCGGTCCATGGCTGGGGGCTTGGAAGTAGGTGATCTTCAAAGTCCCCTCCAGCCAAAGCCTTTCTATGATTCTGTAATCTTATGACTGCATTTACAAGTCATGAATGGAGGATTTCCAGATTTGCCATTTGTTTCTCTCATGATCAAATTTCTTCTTGCAGGAACAACTGTGTTTCTGTAATCCAGTGGATGTGTTGGTTAGTTGAGCTGACTTTGAAGTACGTTCTATAGTGATGACCCTGTTGAGTTGGAGGAGCTCTCAGTTCAGGAGGGCCATGGATATCTCCATGGAGAGAAGGAAATCACATCATCTGCTGCTGAGCTGTGCTGGGCTCCTGGAACAAAGGGAGGTCCTACAAATGGGCAGCACCGCAGAGAGACAACTGTGCCCAGGAGCAGCTCCAGTGCAGCACGCAGCAGGGCTGGGGGCATGATCTGCAGGTGACAGGGACAGAAGAAGGAGACCTTACAGGCTGTGTGACACGTTAGGCTGCAAACTCACTAAAGGAGCATTGCTCACAGCCCTTGACAAGGTAAGACTCTCACTGAAGGTAATGCAGCTGCTTTTCCTGGAGGGATCACTAAATCTGGGACATCCCAGTACAGGTCAGGCTGCATAAACTGTTTCTTGATCATGGAAAAAGACCTGCTCCAGCTGAAAGCTTCTGTGCTGCAGCATCAGAGCACAGCCCTGAGGGCTGCGTGTCCCAGGACGGCTGCAGGCTGTGCAGCCGGGGCTGCAGCCGGGTGCCCAGGGCTGTCCTGCAGAGCAGGTCCCTGCTGTGCCCCAGGGGCTGTGTGCCAGAGCAGGGACTCTGCCGCCTGCCAGGCTCAGCACTCCGCACTCAGCACTCAGCCTGCCTGGGGAGCTGCCCAGGGCACTGTGGGGAGACGTGGGGGGGATGGAGCCCCCCGGCAGGGCAGGGCAGGGCAGGGCAGGGGCCTTCTGCTGCCACAGCTACTGCCTGGGGCAGGGGGATCACAGATAGAGTGCACCACAGGGCACTGCCAGGGACCTTTGTATAAGGATAACAAAAGCGGGAATTTTAGGCCAACTTTTCTCTCTCCTGCTTCTATGGAAGGGTAAATCATTTGTCAATTTTGAGCACATCAACTGATAATCCTGAAGTGCCAACACTTTCCTCATAGGAAACTCCCACCCAGAAACATCTCTGTCCTCATGATCATCATGTCCGATGCATGAATCACCTCCTGTGCAGACAGAGCTCCAGAGAGCAGAGCAGAGCATCTCCCTAGGCACATGTCCATCACCCTCTGCAGTCCACAGGGCCTGAAAGTGACTGCCTCGGACTGTGGGCAACGCAGTCTGTGAGGCTGGGAAGGAGTTAGCTTTGCCTTATTTGAGATGCCATCTCCCTGATGTGTCCTTCATAACTGTGAACTGGCCTTAAGGATGCAAATCTTTCCTATAGCCTGGAGAGCCAAGACCAGGGGTGAAGCAGAGAAGGGCTATGTGCAAGGAAATGCTGTGTTGTTGATGAAATGACTGGTAGGAATCCTTTGCAAGAGTGTGATGATGAAACCTTGCTCAGATCCCTGGAGAAACGGTGAATATTTGTTATGGGCAGTGCATTCTTGTTCTCTCAGCAGGATCTGGCTTCTTTATATGTAACACAGAAGTGCAATCATCTTCCATCTTCAAAATTTACAAACTCAAAGCAGTTGGAAGCAAGTCCAACCACCTCCCCTTACCCTGCAGTAAGCAGAGGTGAATCCCTTTGCCTCTCAACTTTCACTCACAGCCTTCTATGCTGAGTGCAGCAGAAGTGCTCAGGATTTCTTATTTAGGCAAAAACTCCTTGGGCATCATGAGTACGATGAGTATTTGTATGAAAAAAAAAAACAAAAAACCTAACATTAAAACTTCTATTTGCTTCCCACACATTTCTGGCATAAATTGTGCAGATGCTAAAAAGTACTTCTGCATTAGAAGTGATTTCATCTGACGCATTCTGGAAAGAAAATCTGTCCCCACAACACCACTACATTCCCATGTACCCACAGGGACAAAACTGCTTCCTTCAGAGACAAAGGGCAGAATAACTCCTGGCAAACTCAACCTCATGAAATGTATCCCAAATCACAGAGCTGAATGCACACTTTCCACACAGAAATTCATTGTCACTGAATTTTGTACTTCTTGGACAGATCTCCATGCCCAGAAGTTCCACATGCCCAACAGCAGCTCCATCAGTGAGTTCCTCCTGCTGGTGTTGGCAGACACGCGGCAGCTGCAGCTCCTGCACTTCGGGCTCTTGCTGGGCATCTACTTGGCTGCCCTCCTGGGCAACGGCCTCATCAGCACAGCTGTAGCCTTCGACTCCCATCTGCACACCCCCATGTACTTCTTCCTCCTCAACCTCGCCCTCCTCGACCTGGGCTGCATCTCCACCACTCTCCCCAAAGCCATGGCCAATGCCCTCTGGGGCACTAGGCACATCTCCTATGCTGGATGTGCTACACAGACCTTTCTGTTTGTCTTCCTGATATCGGCAGAGTATTGCATTCTCACCATCATGTCTTATGACCGCTATGTTGCCATCTGCAAGCCCCTGCACTACGGGACCTTGATGGACAGCAGAGCTTGTGCCAGCATGGCAGCAGCTGCCTGGGGCACTGGGGTTCTATACGCTGGGATGCAAACTACAAATACATTTTCACTGCCTCTCTGTCATAAGAATGTTTTGGACCAGTTCTTCTGTGAAATCCCTCAGATCCTCAAGCTTTCCTGCTCACGCTTCTTCCTGAGGAAACTAGGGCTTCTTGTGTTTGGTATTTTTGTGCTATTTTGGTGCTTTCTTTTCATTGTTGTGTCCTATGTGCAGATCTTCCGGGCCGTGCTGAGGATGCCCTCTGAGCAGGGACGGCACAAAGCCTTCTCCACATGCCTCCCTCACCTGGCTGTGGTCTCCCTCTTTGTCAGCACTGCCACATTTGCCTATCTGAAGCCCTCGACTCTATCATCCCCATCCCTGGACCTGGTGGTGTCATTTCTGTACTCAGTGGTGCCTCCAGCAGTGAATCCTCTCATTTACAGCATGAGGAACCAGGTGCTCAAGAATGCAGTGAGGAAAATGATGTCATGGTCACATTTCAGCAGGCATAAACTTCACATCTGTCTCAACAAATGACTACCAGTGTGTCCCATAACACACCTATATTAAGTTTCTTACAGATTATAATACATATTTATGTTAATAGCTTCATTTTTCTTTGCTGTTCATAAATATATGTGTGTGTGTAATTATCATTAATGGTTATCATGTTCCTATACATATGTTTGGCTTCCTTATACTTGTACTGAGGCATCACCCTGCTCTCTTTCTCCTGGAGCCCATAGGAACTCTGGGTCAGTGCTGACATTCTCACAGCCTCTGTGTTCCATCTCCATATCTGCAGGCAAATGAGATGCAAGGACCATGGGGCTGATATAGGTTTGATTAGCAAACGGGATCAAAGTATTAGTAAAAGGATCAATATATTACATTAGCAAATAGAATCAGTGTGTGCTCATATTAAATCTTCACAGTTTAGTTTTGATTGGTGTGTGAACAGCCCTGTTTTTATCAACAATCCTGTTTCACAGAAGCACTGAAATCACTTTTTTTGCCTCCACCTGGTGCAAGGACTTGTTCTTGAGTTTGGTATGAACTGTTCGCAGTTATACTGCACCAAGACAGAAAGTTGCTGATTGTGGCAAATCTAGCAGTGGAAATTTGCCAAACTGGGGGAAAAGAGCTAAAAGGTGAGCCAAGGTATACTGTGATGAAGAGGAAGATGAGCTAAAGAGGAGGAAGTATGTGTTGTGAGAAGGAAGACATGATATGAGGGGCTGTGTTGGGGGCACATCTCTGTACCACTGCACGAATGCTGCCCCACAAAGTGCCTGCACTGAGCTGCCGGGGGCTACGTGTGGGGCGGTGGGGCCAGGCTGTCCTGCAGAGGGGTAGGCACACGGAGCCTCATGCTGCAGGGCTGGGATCCCAAAATCACCCTAGAACTCAGCACCCAGCTGTGCTGTGCTCACCTTGCCAGGCTCCCAGGTGCCCCCTGTGCTCCTCTGTCACTGTCCCTCCTCAAAAGGATGGGGGAGAAAACACATCTCAACAATTCCTGGTTTGAGGCATAAAAGTGCTTTATTTTTCCCTTGCTTAAAACCCAATGACAATAAGTTGTGAGTGTTAGTAGCTACATATCAAATGCAGGCTTTTTTTTTTTTTTTTTTTTTTCCCCTTTCTTTTTTTTCCTGCATACTTTGGAACAGGTATTGCATTCAGCGTCCCTTTCACCTTAATATATTATTGGCAACGACACCTAACCCACAACACATTTGACTGATATTCTATTTTATTTTATGGCTTATCTTCCTCTCTGACCGTGAAATACCCCGGGATATGCAGCTCTTCTTCTCTTCTGAGAACCAGGTATCTTCAAAGTTGCCGGTCCAGTGAACTGGAATATTAGCTCTTTAATTACCCGTGCTTTACACGACATTATGATGTATAATACCAATAACAGAAGCATAAAACCGTGAAATGGATGCAGCTAACAGGTTGTGATCAACGGTTCTGGGTCACGGTGGAGGTGGTCACAAGCAGTGTCCCTCAAGGATCCGTCTTGGCACTGCTGCTCTTCATCATCTTCATCAGCAACGTAGATGATGGCATCAAGTGCACCCCCTTCAGGTTTGCCGATGACACCAAGCTGAGCAGTGCAGTTGATCCATTGGAGGGAAGGAAAGCCATCCAGAGGGACCTGGACAGGCTGGAGAAGTGGCCCCATGTGAAACTAATGAGGTTCATCAAGGCCAAGCACAAGGTGATGAACTCGGCCCAGGACAATCCCAGGTGTTTATACAAACTGGGGGAGGATCTCCTTGAGAGCAGCCCTGTGGAGAAGGACTTGGGAGTCCTGGTGGATGAGAAGCTGGACATGAGCCAGCAGTGTGCACTTGCAGCCCGGAAGGCCAACTGTGTGCTGGGCTGCATGAAAAAAGGGGTGGCCAGCAGGGAGAAGGAGGTGATTGTCCCCCTCTACTCGGCTCTTGTGAGGCCCCATCTGCAGTACTGCGTCCAGCCTGGGGCCCCCAGTACAGAAAGGACGTGGAGCTCCAGAGGAGTGGGTCCAGAGGAGGGCCACTAAGGTAATCAGAGTGCTGGGGCATCTCTCCTACGCGGAAAGGTTGAGGGAGCTGGGTGAGTAAGCCTGAAGAAAAGTTGGAGTAAACCTGAAGTGTGTGTACACTGGGAGTGGAGTGTGTGTGATCCTGAAGTAACTGAGTAAACATGAAATCAAGTGTGAGAAAAACCATATTGTGAATGCACCCAGTGCAGAGTGTGAGAAAACCAGAACTAAAGTGTGAGTAATCACAAAGAAGAATGTGAGTAAATCCAAAGAAAAGCATGAGAAAACTTGGATGAAAGTTTTGGATGAAAACTGGAGTAAATTGTGAGTAAACCCAGAAAAAATAGTGTGAGTCAAACCAGAAAAACGGTGAGTAAAACCCGAACTAAAATGTAAATATATACTGTGAATGGTTTGAGTAAACCCAGAGTAAAGTTTGAACTTTGCAACACTTGAAGAAAAGTTTGAGTAAGCCTGGAGTAGAGTGTGAGAAAAATGCAATAAAGTGTGAGTAAACCTGCATGAAAGTGTGAGTAGACCAGGAGTGAAGTGCAAGTAAAGCCCGGAGTAAAGAGTCAGTAAAAGTTGTAAATTTGGGGTAAACACTGAGTAAAGTGTGAATAAACCTTAAGTAAAGTGTCAGAAAAAAAAACAGAGTAAAGCGTAAAACCTAGAGTCAAGTCTGCGTAAACCTGAAATAAAGTGTGAGAAAACATAGAGTGTGAGCAAACCCAGTTTAAAGTGTGAGTAAAACCCAAAGTCAGAGAAAACATAGAGTAAAGAGTGAGTAAAATCCAGAGTAGAGAGTGAGTAAAATCTGCAGAAAGGTAAGAGAAAACCCTTTACAAATTGAGAGTAAACCTGAGGTAGTGTGCACAAAAGCCAGAGTGGAAGGTAAGACCCATGTAGAAGTGTCAGTAACCTGCAGTAAAGTGTAAGTAAACTCAGAATAAAGTGTGAGAAAGACCTGGTGTAAAGTGTGATAAAGACCTGTTGGTAAAATCTGGAGAAATTTTGAGTAAATCCAGAGTAAAGTATGAGTAAAATTGAAGAAAAGTTCAAGTAAGCCTTGAGTAAAATGTGAATAAAAGATAAAAATGTGTGAATAAAACCGGAGTAAAGTGTGAGTAAACTCGGTGTAAAGTGTGCGGTAACACAAAGTAAGGTGTGAGTAAACATGGTGTAAACTGTGAGTAAAAACCAGAGTAGATATGAGTAAACCTGAGTAGGCTGTGAGTACACCCAGAGTAGAATGTGAATAAAATTCGGTGTAGCGTGTGTGTAGAACCTGGATTAAATTGAGGGAAAACCTAGAGTAAAACGTGAGTAAATCTTGGAGTAAAGTCTAAAAAAAGCCTAGATGTAACTGTATAAAACTGGGAGTAATGAGTGAGGCAAACACAGCAAATTAAGAGAAAACTCGATGTGAATTGAGAATGTGAGAAACACGCTCAGGATAAAAAGTTCTCATCAGGCAAAGATGTTTGGGAAGGGCATTTTATTCATTAATGCAGTGATGGGTGCACACCCCCTATTGACAAGGGAGAAATTGCACAACTACCAGTGTAATTCTTTCTGTTATGTACCAAGGATCTGACACAGGTATAGCCTCTCCTGGCACTCCAGGTATACTCAAACTTTAATTCAAGTTTTCTCACACTTTCACTCCTTTTTTACTCCTTTTTTAGTCCTTTTTTTCTCACTCCTTGTTTATTCTTACTTTTCTCCAGGTTTTACTCACACCATACTCCAGGTGTACTCTCACCTTCGTGTTTTACTTACAATTCACTCCAGGTTTACTCTTACTCACTTACTAGATGTGCCCAGACTTTATTCAGGGTTTTACTTGCAACTTCCTCTGGTTTTTACTCACTTTTTATTCAAGTCTTACTCACACATTACTCTGGCTTTACTCTTACTTTTCTCCCAGCTTACACTGGGATCACTCACACTTTAACCTGGGATCACTCACTGTTCACTCCAAATTTACTCACACTTTATTTCGGGTTTATTCAGATCTTACTCAGGTTTTACTCACTCTCTATTCCAGTTGTGCTCACAATCTAATCCAGGATTACTCACACTTTTCTTCTGCTAATTTCAGACCTTACTCAGGGTTTACTCACTCTCTACTTTGTGTCTACTCTGGGTTTTACTCATACTTTACTACAGGTAATCTCAAACATTACTCCGGGTTTAACCTTAGTTTTCTCCTGGTTTTACTCACGTTTTACACCGGCTTTACAAACACTTAACACCTGGTTTAACTCTCACTTTACTCCGGGTTTACTCTTACTCTACTCCATGTGGACTCCCCTCTTACTACTGGTTTACTGCAACTGTGCTCAAGGTTTACTCTCACTTTACTCGTGGTTCACTCTTTTCTCTGGTTTTTACTCACACCACTCCTGTTTCACTAACACTTTACAATGGTTTACTCACACTTTTCATCAGGTTTACGCAAACCTTACTCAGAGCTTATTCATTCTCTACATCAGGTGAACTCACAATTTACTCTGTATCTTCACACAGTTTACCCCACATTTACTATCACCTTACTCTGGGTTTACTTATACTTTACTTTGGGTTGTCTCACACATTTCTCCATCTTTACCCTTACTTTTTCTCCTGGTTTTACTCACACTTTGAACCAGGTTAATGGACACTTTATCTTAGGTTTACCTTCCCTTTACTCCGGGTTTACTCTTACTCTACTCAGGTTGTACTGACACCTTTCTGTTGGTTTTGCTCACCCCTTACTTCTGGTTTTACTTACACTTTACTCTGGATTTTACTCACACTTTACTCAAGTTTTTCTCTCGCTTAACTCGTGGTTTACTATGTCTTTTCTTCAGGTTTCACTTACACTTGACTCCAGGTTCACTCACAAGTAACTCTGGGTTTAATCACACTTTACTTTGGGTTTATTCAGACCTTACTCAGGGTTTACTCTCTCTCTACTCCAGGTCTACTCACATTTTACTTTGGGTTTACATACAGTTTACTCCAAGTTTACTTACACTTTACTCCAGGTTTACTCACAATTTTCCCCAGGTTACCACATTCTCTTGCTTTACCCTGTCTTTTCTGTGGCTTTTACTCACACTTTACCCTGGGATCAGGGTACTTGACTCCAGGTTCACTCACAATTGAAATCAGTCCTACTCAAACCTTACTCAAGGTTCACTCACTCTACTCCTGGTGCATTCAAACTTCAGGTTTACTCACACTTTACTCTTGCTGGACTTACATTTTACTTTGTGTCTTCCCACACTTTACTCAGGATTGTAGTTCCAACTTATTATGGGTTCTACTCACACTTTACTCTGGGTTTACTCTTTCTCTGGGTTTACTCACACTTTTCTCCAGGTTTGCTCATATTTTATTCCAGGTTTATTCACACTTTGTTTTTACTGACACTTGCACTGGTATTACTCACACTGGCTTTTTATCTGGCTTTTACTCACATTTTACTCCAGGTTTACTCATTCTTCAAGCTTACTCAAAATTTACTCTAGGTTTACTCACACTTTACTCCTGCTTTTTCTCACCCTGTACCAAAGTTTTACTCACACTCGTTTTACTCAGGGTTTACTCACATTTTAGACAACATTTACTCACACTTTTCTCTGGGTTTACACATACTTTAGTCTGGTTTTTGTCTCAGTTAACTCCATGTCTTCCCACATTTTACTCCGGTTCCACCCACACTTCACTCCTTGTTTACACACACTTCACTACACATTTACTCCTACTCTACACTGGGTGTACTCATGCCTTACTCCAGGGTTTACCCACACTTCCCTCCAGGTTTAATCTGTACTATGGGTTTTACTATCACTTTACTCTGAGTTTACTCACACTTTTCTCCTGCCGTTACTCACCCTTTACCCCAGGTTTAATTAATTGTAGAAAATAATTTAAGTCAAAAGTTTTTTGCCTTCATAGTGTTGAATTGGCAGCTGCAGATTTGACTTTGCTTAGCCAAGTTTTCGCTGCCAGTAACATGCTTTTCTACAGCATCATTTTCTACAGGCAATTAGCACTGACAGTCATTCTCTCATTTTTCGCAATAACGATGCTAACTATCCTATCTCTGGAATGCAAGGTTGCAGGCTCAGACAGTAAAACCACAAATTAATGAAGAAGTAGCAGATTGGTGAATGGAGTTGTGGTCGATGAGATGACCAACCAGAAGCAGCCAAGCGTCCTCCATCCTAACCCAAGCTTAAGAAAGTAACACAATGACTTTCATCGCAAAGACGGTATGTGTAAAATAACTGAGACTCAGGGTTGAGGGGGGGTATCAATCATTTTTGGGAGTCAGTGTAATAAACCAGCCTATTTGTGGACATCTAATGCATATGTAAGCAGCCTGCTCTTTAAGTATGTGCATTTCTTGCCCTCCAGTATGCAGGCTAGGTGGCAATATCCCCTCTGCATCTGGCGTGCATGCAGCCCTGATTAAACACACCTGCTTTAGAACTACTCAGTGGTTATAGAGTTTGATTTCCTCACATCAGTTCCATTCCCCAGTTCAGCCCTTGTCAGCCTTCCTCAAGTGCATCTGGTCCCACCGCCTTCCCGTCAAACTGAAGAGATCACCGCTCTGCCAGTCCCAAAATGGGACCCCGGGAGAAGAACCCTTCTGCACGGCGGGGGGAGGCTGCGGCCCTGAGTCCCAGGCCCTGGACTCAGGTCACTTCCCCACTGCTCTCCAATCTCGGCCCAGCGCGGCTCCTCGGGGCAGAGAGGGAAGCAACCCTTCAAATCCATCTCACATATCTCTCCACAGAGATAAGGATGTGATGTGGGATCATGCCAAAGGACTTTCAACAGTCCAGCTAGATTTTTGTACCGGTCTGTGTAACTGATGTACTGTCAAAGCATCCACATTATCATTCTGACCGTAAAGAACCACAGCATTTAATGAAGCTTTGGGAAAGCACTCATTTCTCATTTATATCCTTAAAATATTGAGCTAAACAAAGCATTGTGAATCTCAGGACAGTGGTTGTGTTATAGTAAAACACATCTTTTTACAGCACACACAAAGAAATTGTTCGTAAGATTGATTCTTTGCTTACAAGTGGCACCTGATAGATGCGTGTGTTTCTGTAACGTAGCAACCTTTACTTTGGGATCCAGAGAGCTGTTATTGGAATGGTCCAGAGTTCTGCAAATGACCAAAGCATTCAGAAGTGAATCATTACCTGAACTGCACTGACACAACAGACTGGGTCTGACAGCAAGAACAGAAATAACTAAGGGGTACACGGGGTTACTTTAGGGAATTATTGGTAAATATTAGGGGAAAAGAAAGAAAGAAAGAAAGAAAGAAAGAAAGAAAGAAAGAAAGAAAGAAAGAAAGAAAGAAAGAAAGAAAGAAAGAAAGAAAGAAAGAAAGAAAGAAAGAAAGAAAGAAAGAAAGAGAAGAGAAAAGAAGAAAAGAAAAGAAAAGAAAAGAAAAGAAAAGAAAAGAAAAGAAAAGAAAAGAAAAGAAAAGAAAAGAAAAGAAAAGAAAAGAAAAGAAAAGAAAAGAAAAGAAAAGAAAAGAAAAGAAAAGAAAAGAAAAGAAAAGAAAAGAAAAAGAAAGCTCAGGATGTGAGAGGACAGAGAAATACAAAAGTGGCATATCATTTTAATTAGAGTAAGTAGGTAAAGGAACAAGAGGGATGTGAAATCCTAACTGACTGTGAGCAGATTTCTGTGTTGGAAATCATTTAAATTATATAAACAATTAGTCATGTGTTGTGGGTTACGTATGGTTTCAAATAATATATTAAGGTGGAAAGGACGCTAAATGCAATAGCTGTTCCAAAGTGTGCAGAAAACATTGCATTTGATATGTAGCCATTAATACACACAATTTGTTCTCATGGGTTTTAAGCAAGGAAAGAATAAAGCACCTTTTCCCTCAAACCAGGAATTGTTGAATTCTGTTTTCTCTCCCATCCTGTAGGGGAGGGGCAGTGACAGAGCAGCATAGGAGGCACCTGGGAGCCAGGCAAGGTGAGCACAGCACAGCTGGGCGCTGAGTTCCAGGCTGATTTTGGGGTCCCAGCCCTGCAGCAGGAGGCTCCGTGTGCCTTCCCCTCTGCAGGACAGCCCGGCCCCATCACCCCACAGGCAGCCCGTGGCAGCTCAGTGCAGGCACTGTGTGGCAGCATGCGTGCAGTGGTACATAGATGTGCCCCCAGCACAGCCCCTGATACCGCACGTCCTCCTTCTCACAGCACCTACTTCCTCCCCTTTAGTTCATCTTCCTCTTCATCATGGTGCACCCTGGCTCACCTTTTAGCTCCTTTCCCCCAGTTTGGCAAATTTCCATTGCTTGTTTTGCACAATCAGCAGCTTTCTGTCTTGGTGCACTATAACTGCCAACAGTTCATACCAAACTCAAGAACAAGTCCTTGCACCTGGCGGAGGCAAACAAATGTGATTGCAGTGCTTCTGTGAAACAGAAGTGATAAAAACAGGGCTGTTCACACACGAAGCAAAGCTAAACTGGTAACATTTAAGATGAGTACACACTGATTCGTTCTGCTAATGTAATATATTGATCCTTATACTAATACATTGATCCTTTTGCTAATCCAGCCCATATCATGACCACTGAACCTGCTGGCCTCTCATTTGCCTGCAGATACAGAGATGGAACACAGAGGCTGTGAGAGAGTCAGCACTGACCCCGAGTTCCTGTGGGCTCCAGGAGAAAGAAAGCAGGATGATGCCTCAGAGAAGTGATTGGAATCCAAACACATGTTTAGGAACACAATAACCACTAATGATAATTACGCATATATATGAACAGCAAAGAAAAATGTATCTATTAATATAATTAAATATTTTAAACATTAAAAAAAAATAACATAGGTGTGTTAGGGGACAGACTGGGAATCATTTGTTATGACAGAGGATAAATTTATCCCCACTGAAATGTGACCGTGACATCATTTTCCTCACTGCATCCCTGAGCTCCTGGTTCTTCATGCTGTAGACGAGGGGGTTCACTGCTGGAGGCACCACCGAGTACAGAAATGACACTACCAGGTCCAGGGATGGGGAGGAGAGGGAGGCAGGCCTCAGATGGGCAAAAAAAGCAGTGCTGAGAAACAGGGAGACCACGGCCAGGTGAGGGAGGCACTTGGAGAAGGCTTTGTGCCGTCCCTGCTCAGAGGGCATCCTCAGCACGGCCCTGAAGATCTGCACATAGGACAAAACAATGAATACAAAGCACCCAGATGCTAAAGAGGCACTGATCACAAGAAGACAAATTTCTTTGAGGTAGGACTGTGAGCAGGAGAGCTTGAGAAACTGGGGGATTTCACAGAAGAACTGATCCACTGCACTGCCTTGGCAAAGAGGCAGTGAAAATGTATTGGCAGTGTGCAGCAGGGAATTAAGGACCCCAGTGCCCCAGGCAGCTGCTGCCATGGTGGCACAAGCTCTGCTGTCCATCAAGGTCCCATAGTGCAGGGGCTTGCAGATGGCAACGTAGCGGTCATACGACATGATGGTGAGAATGCAATATTCTGCTGAGATGAAGAAGAGAAAGAAAAAAAGACCTGAGCAGCGCATCCAGCATAGGAAATGTGCCTGATGTCCCAGAGGGCATTGGCCATGGCTTTGGGGAGAGTGGTGGAGATGCAGCCCAGGTCGAGGAGGGCGAGGTTGAGGAGGAAGAAGTCCATGGGGGTGTGCAGGCAGTGGTGGCAGGCTACGCCTGTGCTGATGAGGCCATTGCCCAGGAGGGCAGCCAGGTAGATGCCCAGCAAGAGCCAGAAGTGCAGGAGCTGCAGCTGCCGCGTGTCTGCCAACGCCAGCAGGAGGAACTCGCTGATGGAGCTGCTGTTGGGCATCTGCAGTTCCTGGGCCTGGAGTCCTGTTCACAGTGCAGAAAATAATGACAAGTCAAGACCATTCACACAGAAACTCTTCCCACCATTATATAGAAGTTTTTCTATGTGTATGGAAAATGTTCATTTATCTCCATAGCATGAGTTTATTTTAATGAGCTTTACTGCACCTTAAGAAGTAGAAGCTGAAAGAGCTCTTACTTTCCTCTCATTCCCTAATCATATCCAGGATATTTTACTCTTACAAGTGATTTCCATGTCTCATGTCTTTACCCCTTCTGCACTCAGAGTGCCCATCCCAAACTCTATGCACTTCACTTTCTGTTAGAGAAAGCTGCCTGTTTTCAGGATAAGTGCTTTATACATGTCTGCAGAGAATTACGATAATTTCAGCTGGTGCTGTCCTTTGGGAGAAAAGAGGCTGAAAGCACATGGGGAGGTTGTTCATATAACTGCAGACTGAGAAACAGATAGTTTAAGATTCTCAGAGATGTGTTCATATTTCACAACTCCTTTCAGAATTCTGTGTCCAACTCATTATCTTTCCCTAAGGACAGGTATGGGAAAATCCCTGTCTTGTCTCTCCTCTTGCAAAGTGCCCTTGGAAACTCTCTGGGATGCAAAGAAGCCGTGATCCCGTTGCCCCAGGCAGCAGCTGTGGCAGCAGAAGGCCCCTGCCCAGCCCTGCCCTTCTGGGGGGCTCCTTCCCCCACACATCACCCCGCAGCGCCCTGGGCAGCTCCCTTGGCAGGTTGAATGCTGAGTGCTCAGTGCTCAGTGCTGAGCCTGGCAGGCAGCAGAGTCCCTGCCCTGGCACACAGCCCCTGAGGCACAGCAGGGACCTGCTCTGCAGGACAGCCCTGGGCACCCGGCTGCAGCCCCTGGGCTGTGCTCTGATCCTGCAGCATGGAAACCCTCAGCTGGAGCAGTTCTTTATCCATAATAAAGAAACAGTTTATGCAGCCTGAGCTGCACTGGGATGTCCCAAATTTAGTGATCCCTGCAGGAAAAGCCTCTTCATTTGCTGCAGCCAGAGACTTACCTTGTCAAGGGCTGTGAGAAATGCTTCTTCCGTGAGCACACAGTCTGCTAATGTGCCACACAGCGTGTAAGCTCTCTTTCTTCTCTCCTCTCTCTGTTACCTGCAGATCATGCCCCTAACCTTGCTTGGCTGTGCTGTGCAGAGGAGTTGTTCCTCTGCAGTGCTGCCCACTTGTATGAGATCCCTGTGTCCCAGGAGCCTGGCCCAGCTCAGCAGCACAGGATGGGATTTCCTTCTCTCCATGGAGACCTCCATTGGTCTCCAGAGATGACATCTCCTCAGGGACAGCAGGGTCATCACTGCAGAACGTCCTACACAGTCAGCTCAGTTAATTACCACATGTCCACTGGATTCCACAAGCATGGTTGTTCCTAGAAAAAGATGTTTGACCATGAGAGAAGCAAATGCCAAATCTGGAAACAGCCGCTAAAAAGCTCTAAGTCATAACATTACAGAATCATAGAACGGCATAGTGTGGAGGAGACTTGAAAAATCACCTAGTTCTAGCCCCCCAGCCATGGAAAGGGTTGCCATCTACCAGAACAGGCTGCCCAGGATCCCAACCAACCTGACCTTGAATGCCTGCAGGTATGGGCCTCCACAACTACTCTTGGCAACATTTTCCAGTGCCTGTGTGTAAAAAATGCCTTTCCAATATCAAACCTTAGTCACCCCTTTTTATTTTAAAGCCATTTCCATATGTCCTGTTAATATCAGACCCTCTCATCCTAACCCTAGAGTTATTCATCTCATCCGCTGATGGAAAACCTGAGGCTGAAATGGGATCAGTTCCTCACAGAACCGTGAGAGCAGGGAGTCCTCTTAGCTGAGTTCAGATGTACACAGTGAGGTGTCTGTGTGTGAGCCCCTCATCTGAATCCTTGCTCTTTATTTAACAGGGACTGCACTGCTCACACATAGACACTCAGGGATGACCAAGGTGCCTGGAGTGATCCTAGCTGTGTGCTCGTGCTTGTAAACTGTGGTGGAAAATCTGTGAGACAGACAGCTCCTTCCTGAGCATCAGCTGAGGGCCAGAAGGGAGGTATTCTTGGCCATCCTAAATGCCACCACAGCCCTGTGCTTGGGGCACCCACTGTGCCTTTTGCACCTGTCCCCATGGAGCATGTTGTGTTATTTTGCTGACCAAATGGATGCTCACAAAAGAACAGACAGACCTTCCTCTCTGCTCCATCTGTGGCATAGTCTGGAGTTGAAGGCATTACAAAGCTATGAAACATCTACATTATTTCACTCATGACTCCTTATTAGTTTGCTCTGAGCTCTCATGTGGATGGCATCAGAAGTAGTTTAGGGTAATGTCAGATCCCATACAGAGAAAGATGGCAAACATTGTCCTTATTTTAAACATGAGGAAGTAAGAGGACATCAGTAATTACAGAACTGTCATTCTCACTTCAGTGCCTGGTAAATTTATGGAGAAAATGGTGCTAAGAGTTACTTAAAAACACCTGAAGGATAATTCTCTCGTTGGTCACACCCAACACAAGCTCATGAGGGGAAGGTCCTGTTTAACTTAATGTCCCTTTATGACAGCATCACCCACTGAGTTGACCAAGAGAAACCAGTTGAGGTTATCCTTTAAGATTTCAATAGAGTATAGAGAGAATAGTTTGACTATTTCTCACAGTATCCTTCTGGGCAAAATGTTCTGCACAGGGCTACACAGAAACATAATTTGATGGATAAGCCGCTGGAGAATGGGTCAGAACATAAAGAACATAAAGGACATACAACTATGGGATACTATCTAAAGGAGGGCACTAGAACTGAGTGATCTGAAGTTCAAAGTTTCATTGGGATTGACTGCTTGTTCAGACTGGGCCATTCCCACATCCCACATCCTGGCATGAGACACACTGCTCATATGGGATTTGGGCCTCACGGTATCCCTGCACCCCATGCAGAGTGGCAGCTGCTGTCCCACAGTCTTCCATGTGACATCAGACAAACCTCCATCCCACTGCCCCAGGAAGGGCCCTGAGCCAGCAGGAGGGACACGATCTCCCTGCCAAGGCTCTGGGGATCAGGCCTTGGCCTTTCTGCTTCAGAAGACAAAGGAGGCTTTGCTCAGCATCACAGCCGCCATCCCAGTGCCTTGGTCTGCCTGCAATCATGGCTTCCAATTATCTGCTCTAACAAGTCCCTGGGGAAGCTGGCTTGTGAATGGTCCTCAGTGGGGCCCATTAATACTCCAGGAAACTTCACTGTTCCTTCAGACTTTGTCTTCTTGAGCACTTCATGCAATCTTCTCTGTGCACTGGAGGTTGATGGACTCAGCAGCAAATGCTCCCTGGGACCCATTACAACCTGAAGAGCCTTCCTGTGCCTTGTGCCTTCCTGTCATCTTCTTCAGGTGTTCAGAACTTGTGCAGCAAACTGGACAGGTATCGGGAGAGAGTTAAAATTTGAAGAGAATGATGGGTATTTATGAAGACTATTTATTTATTTATTTATAGTTGGGTTTAAACAAGAAGATGAAGCAGCACTTTGTAAATGATATTGATCCAGGATGTCCCCTAACGACCTTTGCCTCGTCACTGTGTGGACAAATGTCCTCTGCAGCTACCCCACCCCATTTCTACTCCCATTGGCCCCATGGGACTTGCATCAGTTTTCCTCACATCACTTTTCTCCTCTGCAGTCACCTGCTCAGTGCTAAACCTTGTTTGCACCATCTCCCACTGGCTTTCCTCAGAGAACCAGCTGCACATGGGTAATGAAAGATTTCTCTCTCTCTCTCTTTTTTTTTTTTTTTTTCCCAATAATTGTAAACATGATGCAATTGAACGAACTGTAGAGCAATGTAATCAACTGCATGCCTTGTCCAAGCCACACCTAATGAGGTTTGTCTTGGGAATATTTGTGCAAGAAATATGTTAGGCAGAGATAGGAAGGCATAGATAGAATCACAGTTAAGGAGTTGATCAAGGAGTCCATCAGACTTTGCAGAAATGTTGCAAGTTCCAATAATCTCCCTGAAGTTCACAGATCAGCCAGATAGTTGGGAGGTATCTGAGTGAACAAAGAGCAAGGGAAGGAAAAGATTGTAGAGCAGTGGGAAGAGCATGTGTCCAGATGGCCTGCTGAAAACTTGTCCTGAATCATGGTCATTGATTTAGGAGAGCTGGAGACAGCTGGAGGATGAGGGACATCAAATACACAGCAGGGTAGAGCAGCGGTGGACGCTGGGCATTGGTCACAGGGCATTGGCACTGGCACCAATTCCTCAGAGAACCAGCTGCACATGGGCAATGAAAGATTTCTCTTTTTTCCAACAAACAGAATTCCTTCATGATGAACAATGAAACACAGTCTGTGTCCCCGTATCTGAAGGCATGTGTTTCCTGCTAACACAGTTCTGCAAAATGTTGTTCTTTTTTGAATAAAATAGAAAGGACACAAAATCCCCTAGAACTCTTGAATTTTCAACTTAAAAAAAAAAACAGATCTCATGAGTATTTCAGAACTTGAGAGGTGTGTTAACTCATTTTCACTGATTTCCATCTTGGTCTTCAATCCATCCAATTCAATTCAATTCAATTCAATTTAGTTCAATTGCTTCAGTTTTATTGACAGGAACATCTTTCAGACTTACAGCTTCAAAAATAAGAGAAAATCCATCTCTGCTTTGAACAGAGCCTGGCACTCCCCAGAATTTCCCTGCTGAGAATTGTCCATGGCAGCTCTCAGTGTTTCCACTAATTGAGTCACACTGTGGTACTGAGATCTTCTCACGTTCTCAGACCTTGTTTTAGAAGGTCACATGCAGCACAGGAGGCTTCACGCCCTTCATGCCAGGTAGCATGCCCCATTTCACTGTGAGCTCACATTCACCCTAGATTTCCTTTTGTTGTGTATATATTTCTAAAAGCCCTTCTGTCTTTGATATGCCTGGGCAGGTTCAACTCTGTGTGAGCTTTAGACTTTCTAAACTAATCTCAGCAGGTACACTAGGACAAACACTCTGCATTGCTCCCAGCTGACCACTTCTTGTTTCCAATTCCTATATCTGCATTCTTTCTGTACTGGGCACCACAGACACTTGAAGAAGCCAAGGTGTGCTCTCCTGAAACCCAAGGTGTGAACTTGACTTTTGCCCTCCCTTCAGACTCCACAGCTCCACCATCCCATGGCCACTGCAGACCAGGTTCACTTGGACCTTCAAATTCTCCACCAGCCCTTCCTTGCCAGTGAGTATGAGATGCAGCAGAGCACCTCTCCTCTTTGGTTTCTCTAAGGCTTGGTGAACAAACTGTCAGCTGTGCTCTCCAGGGATATCCTGGATCTTGTATGCCCTGCTGTGCTGTCCCTGCAGCAGATACTGCAGTGGAAAAGGCCCCCAAAGGGGACAAGGGCCTGAAACATCAGGCTCCTATCTGTCTGCATTGGGCACCTTCCACTTCCTCCTCATGATCAGGAAGCCAGGAACAGACACTGTTGGTCTCCTCTATTTGCCATTGCCATTCACTCTCACCTGGCTGCTCTGCCATCCCAAGGAAGAGCTCAGGGCACACCCACAGAGGGCAGTTGCTCTTTTTTGTCTCCTCTCCCATCTATCATGAAGACTCATGCTACAGTCCAGTTGTGTTCCTGTGATCCAAACAAGAGCTCAGGCCTGCAAGTGTACAAAGCTATGTAGCCCAGCACATACTGGTGTTCTCATCAGTGTAAAATCACATAAGAAAACATCCTATTCAGGAGGCATTATTGGATTCAGTGCATCCATGGTATCTATGAAGGTGGCACATAATCATTGGACCCATTATGGGTAGCTAAGTTATCCAAGCAGCATGGATACTCCTGGACATGTCTTTCCTGAAGGCCCTGTGCTGCATTTGCAGCTGCATGTGAGTGTGCTGGACAGCCCAGGGAACTGGCATGACACTAGGCTGCTTCTGATGTCATTCACATGAGAGCACATAGAAAACTGAGGCTTCTTCAGACGAAGAACAAAGATGTGCGTCAGCTCTGTAGTGCCTTGAGCTCCAGAATAGGCAACAGATGGAGAACAGAGGAAGATCTGCCTCTTCTTTTGTGAGCTCATCCATTTAGTCAGCTGAATAACTCTGCCTGCTCCACGGAGATGAGTAAAAAAGACATACTCCAGTGCCCTAAACGCAGTGGTCTGTTGTCATTTAGGATGGCCAAGAATAGCTCTAACCCCTCTCTGGCCCTCAGCTGATGCTCAGGAAGGAGGTGTCTATCTCAGGGATTTCCCACACACTTCACAAGCACTAGCACACATCCAGGAGCATCGCAGGCACCTTGGTCATCACCCAGGGTCTGTGTGTGAGCAACTGACTCTCCACTGGAGGACCAAGGACTCAGAGCAGGAGCTCACATGCAGGCAACTCCTTGTGCACATCTGAACTGAACCAGAGAAATCCCAAACCCATTTCCACCATAGAGTTTCCATCTAGGGATGAGATGCCAGCACTACCTCAGCTGGATCACTGCCCTGCCCAGGGCAAGTCCACCCCTCCCTGTCCTTGCCTGTGTGCACTTTTTGATACAGCAACACTCACTGAAGGGCTAACCGTATGTCTGGAATTGGTCCTTGTCCAGTGGGCATTTGGTGGTTAATGCAGCAGATTTCAGAGTACAATCATGACACTGCTGTCTTTTAGGAGCTGTTGGCCACAGAGACCCAGGGACATCTCAGGAGAGATCATCGGGAGGATAGAAATCACATCCTCTGCTGCTGAGCTGGTCTGGGCTCCTGGGACACAGGGAGCTCCTACAAGTGGGCAGTGCTGCAGAGACACAGCTCTGACTAAGAGCAGCTCCCGTGTACTCTGCATCAGTACTAGCAGCATGTTCTGAGGTGACATGAAGATAGAAGAGAAAGGAGAGAGGGATTACAGGATGTGTGGGGTGTGAGCAGGCTGCGACCTCACTGCAGGAGCATTGCTTTCAGCCATTGACACAGTAAGTCTCTCACCATAGGTAATGCAAACACTTTTCCAAGAGGGATCACCAAATCTGGCACATCCCAGTGCAGATCAGGCTGCATACACTCTATGTTTCTTTATCATAGAATAAGAGCTGTTCCAGATGAGGTCTTCCCTGCTGCAGCAGGGAATGAATGTTAGGTTTCCTTTGCAATACATGTGCTGATGAGGCACTGCTGAAGTATGTTGAGAAATGATGAATATTCCGTGATGGGCAGTGGATTCCTCTGCTCTCAGCTGGGTCTGCCTTCTTTTCACAGTGTTCTGGGAGTGTAATCCATCTCCCTCTTCAAAACTGACAAGCTCAGAACAATTAGAAACAAGCCCAACCAGCTGCCCTTTCTCCACACTAAGCAGACATGAATCCTTTTGCCTCTCAGGTCTCATAGGCATTCATACTGAGTACAGCAGAAGTGCTCCGAATTTCTCAATTCAGCAAACCCTCCATGGACACACTGAGTGAGAGGATGGAGTGCAGAAAAAACTATCACTGCAACTTCCATTTGTAACCCACATATTTCTGGCTTTGAGTCCACAGATGCTGACAAGCACTTCTCTATTAGAATTTACTTCATGTGATACATTTTGGAAAGAAAACCTTTCCCTACACGACCACATTTCCCTGTCCCTATGGGGACAAGACTGCTTCCTGGAGAGAAAAAGTGCAGAAGCCCTCAAGACAAACTCAACGTCAAGAAATGTGGCTCACATAACTGGGGTTAACTGAAAATTTTCCACACTGAAATCTCTGTCTTTAACTTTTGTACTCCTTGGACAGGTTCTTGTGGCAAGAGGCAGCAGATGCCCAACAGCAGCTCCATCAGCGAGTTCCTCCTGCTGACGTTGGCAGACACGCGGCAGCTGCAGCTCCTGCACTTCTGGCTCTTGCTGGGCATCTACCTGGCTGCCCTCCTGGGCAACGGCCTCATCAGCACAGCCGTAGCCTGCCACCACCGCCTGCACACCCCCATGGACTTCTTCCTCCTCAACCTCGCCCTCCTCGACCTGGGCTGCATCTCCACCACTCTCCCCAAAGCCATGGCCAATGCCCTCTGGGGCACCAGGCACATCTCCTATGCTGGATGTGCTGCTCAGGTCTTTTTCTTTTTGTTTTTGTTTTCAGCAGGGTATTGCATTCTCACCATCATGTCCTATGACCGCTACGTTGCCATCTGCAAGCCCCTGCACTACGGGACCTTGATGGACAGCAGAGCTTGTGCCACCATGGCAGCAGCTGCCTGGGGCACTGGGGTTCTTTTTGCTCTGCTGCACACTGCCAATTCATTTTCACTGCCTCTCTGCCAAGGCAGTGTAGTGGATCAGTTCTTCTGTGAAATCCCCCAGATCCTCAAGCTCTCCTGCTCAGAATCAGACTACCTCAGGGAAATTGGACTTACTGTCCTTAGTGTTCTTGCCTTTTTTGGTTGTTTTATATGCATTGTTGTGTCCTATGTGCAGATCTTCAGGGCTTTGCTGAGGATGCCCTCTGAGCAGGGACGGCACAAAGCCTTCTCCACGTGCCTCCCTCACCTGGCCGTGGTCTCCCTCTTTCTCAGCACTGATTTTTTTGCCTACCTGAAGTCACCCTCTCTGTTGTCCCTTTCACTGAACCTGGTGGTGTCATTTCTATACTCAGTGGTGCCTCCAACACTGAACCCCCACATCTACAGCATGAGGAACCAGGAGCTCAAGGATGCAGTGAGGAAAATGATGTCATGGACAAATTCCATCTATGGCAAACAGGCTCAGACTCTAATGTGAATGATACAAATTGTTTTTTACAGGTTCTCACATCACTTATATACACTCACAAGTTTCCTTTTTTACCTTTCCTATCAGCCTTTACAACTTTCCCATTTGCCTTTTCATGTTGACAATGTATTCCACAAACATTCCTTTTCCGTGCAGACAGGCAGTAACCCAATCAGAGCTGTGCACCATTCCTTTTACTTTTCTTCTAGATATATCCTGTGTTCTCAGCCTTGCTTTCTCATGCTGCTTGTCTTGCTCCACCACTTCTGCTCTAAATAGTCTATCTTGTATTCCCACATCCACCAGGGATAAACTTCTCATCTGTCTCTACAAATAATTCTAAGTCTGTCCAGTAACAGGCCTACATTATGATTTTTAATGTTTATAATATTTATTTATATTAATAGATACGTTTTTCTCTGCTGTTCGTGTGTGTGTGTGTGAGTATCAGTAGTGGTTATCATGGTCCTATACAAGTGTTTGGCTTCCTTCCACTTGTACTGAGGCATCACCGTGCTCTCTTTCTCCTGGAGCCCATATGAACTCTGGGTCAGTGCTGACTCTACCACAGCCTCTGTGTTATCTTTCTGTATCTGTAGGCAAATAAGATGCCAGCAGGCACTGTGGAGGCAGTGGGGATGCAGCAGACCCAGGACAGGAGGCTGAAGGAAGATTCCTCAGGCATACCTGTGCACACACAGTGCCTTTGGAAATGTTCCATTGTCATTCCAAGCATTTTGCACACCCGCAGACTCTCAGGGAGAGGATTTATCAGCACTCATCCCTGTCGACCTGGGTCTGCTGCCCACTCTGATCAGCATGGCCAGCACAGTGTCATCATCAGATCAGATCAGAGGAGGGATGGAGTCTGATGGGAGTTGATGTGCTCATAAAATCTCCCTGAAGAATCAAGTACGACCAGGACCCCATGACCTTGCTGCTGTTGCTCAGTCTCTGTCCCAGGCAGAAGTCCTTGTGACAGTCTCCCAACCCTCAAGCTGGCCATTACCCCAAAGTCAACCGTGGTACAAGATGAGTGTGCTGGGGGACAGATGGAACATCAGAGTCTGGTTGTGACCATTCAAAGGGTAATCCCTCTGCTCAGTCCATGCAAGGACGTCAGCCTCTGAGAGCCCACAAGAGGAGGGAGCTGGCAGAGGTGATCCTGGAGCCCTGGAGACCACCCCATGCCTGTGGGGCCATGAAGCAGGGTGCCTCAGGGCACAGATCCAGCAAAGCTTCCTGTTGTGTGAACAGAAAGGAGACACTGCCCAAGGAAGCTAGCAGCAGATCCAGACCTCATGCCAGTGATTTCCAGCAGCACTTTTCACTGTAATCTGCTGAGGGCTGAGGGCTGAAATGGGACCATTCCACATTCTCCCTGGGTTCAGTGCCTTCACTGGGGAGTGGGCAGCCTGGCCGCACCCTCTCCCAGCCCAGAGCTCAACGGAGCTCAGAACAGGGATGGCTGTGAGCTGTATAGGATATGTTGGAGCTGGGCAGGGAACAGCCTGTGGGGGAGGCTGCTGGAGCAGAAGGTCAGTGCATGCTGACAGGGGCTATGCTGGGGGCACATCTCTGTACCACTGCACGCATGCTGCCCCACACAGTGCCTGCACTGAGCTCCCTGTGGGGCGGTGGGGGAGGGCTATTCTGCAGAGGGGAAGGCATATGGAGCCTCATGCTGCGGGGCTGGGACCCCAAAATCACCCTGGAACTCAGCACCCAGCTGCGCTGTGCTCACCTTGCCTGGCTCCCAGGTGCCCCTCCTCAACAGGACAGGGGAGAAAACACAACTCAACAATTCCTGGGTTGAGGGAAAAGGTGCTTTCTTCTTTCCTTGCTTAAAACCCAGTGACAATAAACTGTGAGTGTTTATGGCTACATATCAAATGCAGGCTTTTTCCTGCAAACTTTGGAACAGCTGATGAATTCAGCGTCCCTTTCACCTTAATATATTAATTGAAACAACGCCTAACCCACAACACATTTGACTAATAGTTTACATAATTTAAATCATTTCCAAGACAGAAATCTGCTCACAGTCAGTTAGGATTTCACATCCTTCATATTCCTTACCTATTTACTGTAATTAAAGTGATTTGCTGTGTTTGTATTTCAGTTTTGTTCTCTCACCTTGTTTGAAGGGTGAGAAAAGGGCCCCACAGTAAAAGAGTAGAAGGTGAGAAAAGGGCTTCACAGGGACTGAGGATAGGGGTAGTTAGAGATAGCTTATAGAAGCAAGAATGTAGAGATTGTTAAAGAAATAAGGGATGGCAGACACTGGGTCTGGGATAGTGAAGGGGATGAAGGCCATACTGATAAGGCTTGAGAACAACCCAAGAACATTTGGCAGGAAGGTGATGAGATGTCCACAGGGCAAGAAGAAACAGGTTTGGGGGGATGTCCTCCTGAAAGATCAGAAGTTTACAGCAAGAAAAGTCAAAAGCTTTTGTGAGGAAGACAACAAATCTTCATCCCATGACCCACAACGCACGTGCAAGAGGGGAGGGTCTGCATGCTAATGAACTCTCGGGGGTGTAATGAATATGTATCTGAATTCCAGGAAAACTATTGATTATGCATTTGTTTGGCCTATATCTGTAGCACCATTTTTCTGGATGGTGTGCAAGTTAGGTGGATCTACCCCTTTGCACCCAGTGTCTGCGCAGCACTGAATAAACCGTACCTGTTTTGCAACCTTACTTGGGTTACAGAGCTTGATTCCGCATGTCTGCACTTAACTCTGGTTTTATTCACACTTTTCTCTGGGTTTTACTGACACCATACTCTGGGTGTGTACACTCTCTCTTCTGGGCCTACACACACTTTACTCTAGGTGTTTCTCACACTGGACTCCGGGTTTGGTCACACTTTACTCCTGGTTTGCTCACAGCTTTCTACCGGTTTTACACACACTTTGCACAAGGCTTGCACACTTTTTACTCTGGGTTTGCACTTGCTCTACTCTGGGTGGACTCACACCTTACTCTGAGTTGTACTCACACTTTACTCCTCATTTACTAACACTTTACTCCGGGTTTTCTCACACTTGACTTGGGCTTACCTCACACTTTATGCCAAGTTTGCTCACTCTTCTTTCTGGGTTTACTCACACTTCTTTTTTTGTGTGTGTGTTTTACTCAAACTTTACTGAAGGTTTTGACGTGTGGAAATCAATCCCTATAGCCTGTAAGGATATAGAGAAGTTATTTTTTATTGGCAATTGCACAAAAGCCCTGGTGCAGGGGGTATCATTCCTCCAAGCTTGCACCACATCAGGAATACTTGTGGAACAGATATAGGCCAAACTAATACATCATCAACAGCTTTCCTGGAACTCGGATACATATTCATTACAATCCCGTGACTTCATTAGCATGCAGACCCTCTCATCTTGTGCGTGGGTAGTGGGTCAAGGGATGAAGATTTCTTGACTTCCTCACAAAGGCTTCTGCCCTTTCTTGCTGTAAACTTCTGACCCAAAGTGAGGGCATCGCCCCAAACTGGTTTCTTCTTGCTCTGTGGACGTCTAATCATCTCTCTGTGAAATGTCCTCGGGCTGTTCTCAGACCTTATTGGTATGGCCTTCTACACCCCCTCACTATCCCAGACCCAGTGTCTGACATCCCTTATTTTCTAACAAGCTCTACATTCTTGCTTCTAGAAGCTATCTTTAATTATTTCCCTTCACTCCCCTTATTCTCATTCACTTTGAAGCCTTCTTGCCTTTTTACTTCCACTTATGGGACCCTTCTCACCTTTCACTCACACTTTTCTCAGGGTTTTACTGACACCCTACTCCGGGTGTGTACGCTCTCTTTTCTGGGCCTACCCACACTTTACTCCAAGTGTTTCTCACACTTTACTCGGAGTTTACACACACTTTATGCCTGGTCTTCTCACCGTTTTCTCTAGGTTTTACTCACACTTTGCACCAGGCTTGCAGACTCTTTCCTCAGGGATTACTCTTGCTCTATTCCGGGTTTCCTTTCTCTGTGTTTAACTCACACCTTACTCTGTCTTAACTTACACTTTACTCCGGGTTTTCTCACACTTCACTTGGGCTTACCTCTCACTTTAGTCCAAGCTTACTCGCACTTTACTCTGGGTTTACTCACACTTCTTTTTTGAGTGTTGTTGACTCATACTTTACTCAAGGTTTCTTCAAACTTTTCTTCAACTTTACTCACACTTTCCTCTGGCTTTACTCAGGCTATTCTCCGGGTTTTACTGATACCCTATTTTGGGTGTGTACACCCTCTCTTCTAGGCCTACCCACACTTTACTCTGGGTGTTTCTCACACTTGACTCCGAGTTTACTCAGTTTTCTCCAGGTTTTACTTACACTTTGCACCAGGCTTGCCCACCCTTTACTGTGTGTTTGAACTTACTCTACTCCGCGTGAACTCAATCCTTCCTCTGGGATTTACTCACACTTTACTCCACACTTTTAGTACTCTTTACTATAGGAAAGAAAGACTTTAAAGGGCACCCAATATAAATGTTTTCTGATTTAAATTAGTGCAACTTGTTGCTTTTGGGGAATCATTCACCATTTGATATTGATTCAGACTGTCTCTGAAGGAGATCTGCATAGACAGGAAAAGCAATTGCTTGAGGCCTGACACTGTACAGACAACCTGACTGCTCACCTCCCCAGGCCTGACGTGTCTGCTGTATGCCACCTGGCACTTGCATCACTTTTCCCGACAGCAGAATCCTCCACTGAAATCTACAGCTGGACATTACAGTTCCTTTACACCGTTCCTTCACCTGCTTTCCTTAGAGAACTGTCTGCACACAAACACAGGGCGTTGCTTCCTACTTTAAAACAAACAACAGTAAAGCATGATACAATTTCACTAAAACAAGACACACTCCTCAGCCGTATCCCACCAGCATGGTTCACTTCCCAAAAGAATAAGTACTTTACATAGGTAGACAGGAAACAATAAATATTAATAGGAAATGCATATTAATTGAAGGATAAATGACAAGGAGCAAAGCTCCACTGTGTGATCACAAGCATTCCATGCCATCTCCAGAGGCCCCAGAGGTCCTGTCTGGGACAGGCAGCTTTCCGAGAGGACCTGCAGGAGACCAGAGCCCTCTAGAAGCTGCAGATGGAACTTGGGAAGAGGGTCTCAGGGCAGTAACTGCCAACTGTTGTCTTTGTCCCTGTAGCTGCAGCCCAACCCAGCACACTCAATGCCCCCCAGACAACTTAGTGGAGCCCTGGGGGTGACCCAGCACTGAAATGGCCACTAGGATGCCAAGAAACTCTGATTTATTCTCAATAAACAGAAACATTCATGAACCATTGTGGGTCATTGGTGTCAAACTCAGCCTAAAAGACTCAAGTATAGGTCACAGTCACTGCGGTGAAACCCATCACATTGGGAAAAGTCCCACCAAACTATGGAAGTTGAAAAAGAACAGTGTGAAAAGAACTATCAGGTCAGTCCTCAGATGAAGGGTATGTAAAATTTATCTGCTACAGAGGCGGAGAGCAAAAGGCATTGGATTGTGACTCAAAGAACTAAAAGAGGTCTAATTCATTTAATCCATGAGCTGATACAAACACTGTCAGAGTGAAGGACACTGGTTTATGACATAACGTGAGGAAGAAAGGAGGTGGCTGGTCTATGAAACGTTGTTCCTGTGCCATGACCAATGCAGATAGCGCTGGAGTAGAAGCTCCGGGCCACAAGCACACTGAGCACAAGTCCTCACTTGCCAAATGAACATGGAGGCCTCCACTGAAAAAATGCTGCTTCACATCACCTTTTCTCTCTGGACTCTGCTCCACACCATCAAGCCTACTATCAGTACCCCCAGGAGCCCACCAGGCTGGCAGCTGGGAAGAGTCAACGTGGGGACAGGAAGCACATCCCTACAGCACTCATCCCAGCAGGGACAGGACAGGGCAGAGGAGCAAGGGAGAGGCAGGCTGAGGACAGGTGGCTGGAGTGGTGATGTGAGCTCACTGTCACTGCAGCACCTGAATGGCCCCTGGAAGATGTGCCGGCCGGCAGCACTGGGAGGTCATGGAGTGCATCAGCAGTGACAGCACTGGAGAGGGGGGAGGGCAAGGCGGGTGGCAGAGCTCCATCCAGGTGCTGGCTGCGAGTCCTCTCTGGTGCAGCCACCTGCAGCAGGAGGGCAAGCAGAGCATGTTCCTTCTCATCCATCCTCTAACTCACAGCAATTCTCCATAGCGCTTCTCCAGGACCAGCCCTACTCCCACAGATCCTTGTCCAGGGCAGTGTGTCCTTGCTGGCCTGGCAGAAGCTCCCTGTTCCCTCCTGCTTCCCTCCCCATGCTCTGTGCAGGGCCCTGAGCTGGTGGAGCTGCTCTGCAGAGTGAGGGAGCTGTGGTGCCCTGGGACACCGGGCTGACCCTGTGCTGCTCAGGGTGGAGGCAGTCCCAACTGGATGGGATCTCTATTGTTGAGTCTCTCTCCATCTGCCCAGTTGGCTCAGCAGCACCACTGCAGAGCCTTCATTTGCCTGTGGGCTCCTCAGACTCCCCTGTTCCTTTGAATCAGTGGTCTGTTATTGCATAAGGAACTATTCTTTGCCTTACACTGACACAGTCTCTTACACTGTCCCTGGAGATCCCCTGGCATCTCCAGGATGCTTCAGATTCCTGTCCAGGACAGCATCTGCCATTAGTCCCACCGCAGTAGGGACAGTCCCACAGAGACATGTTCAAGACCCGTTACCATTTGCTGGGCCATGTACAACCAAGAAGGGAGCTCTCATCCATCCTTTGGTCCTCATTGATCACCCTGGGACTTTGAACCATGCAGAACCCCTGGAAAGCAAGAGGACTTTCCCGAGGGCAACTCCTTGGCTGTATTCCTGGCACAGATTTGGAAGGGGTGTTCAGCCCTCTGACCCTGCCCTGAGCAGCCCCTTCTGTTATGATGGTCTCAGCAGGGTGGCCAGCTGTGGCACACTCCTGCACACTGCCTGCCTGCCTGCAGCCAAAGGGATGCCACCATAGAGACAACAGCACTGCCACCAATTGCACCAGAACTGAGAGCTGACACAAATGCATGGACACAAGATAGCAGTTGGGAACATAAAGAGAGCAGCACTGAAAAGGCCACATCCTGCTGCTGCCCATGGCCGTGGCTCCAGGGAAGCAGCAGCACAATTCAAAGGCAGCAGAAAGTCCCCTCCAGGCTGTGATGAACATCCCTCAGGGACACTGCTGCTCCTTGTGGCATTTGTGTCTTAGTTCATGACCTTCTGCTGATGATCCATACTGGATGGGAGGCAAAAAAAATGATCCTGTGTTGATTTCTTTATCTATTCATAGAACCTGGTTCCTTAAGTACAATAGGTTCAACACATGGAAGTAAAAATAAGTAAACAAAAAGACTGATGATGAATATTATTTAATTGGAATTAAATTTATTTTAAGTATGACAAAGAAATATGAAGAAAAAATGGAAACATCACATAAAATCGATCACACTTTGCTTAACTTCTTTGCAGTCTTGAGGGTATGATGAACATCGTTTTGATGGAGAAACAATGTATAATGGATAACTTTCCTGATGGCACCCTTGAGCTCCTGGTTCCTCATGCTGTAAATGAGGGGGTTCACTGCTGGAGGCACCACCGAGTACAGAAATGAAAACACCAGGTCCAGGGATGGGGAGGAGAGGGAGGCAGGCCTCAGATGGGCAAAAAAAGCAGTGCTGAGAAACAGGGAGACCACGGCCATGTGAGGGAGGCATGTGGAGAAGGCTTTGTGCTATCCCTGCTCAGAAGGCATCCTCAGCACGGCCCTGAAGATCTGCATGTAGGACAGCACTATGAATAAAAAACACCCAAATAAGACAAGGACAGCAGCCATGATAAGTCCAACTTCCCGGAGGTAGGATTCTGAGCAGGCGAGCTTGAGTATCTGGGGGATTTCACAGAAGAACTGATCCACAGCATTGCCTTGGCAGAGAGGCAGAGAAAATGTATTGGCAGTGTGCAGCAGAGCAAAGAGAGCCCCAGTGCCCCAGGCAGCTGCTGCCATGGTAGCACAAGCTCTGCAGTCCATCAAGGTCCCGTAGTGCAGGGGCTTGCAGATGGCAACGTAGCAGTCATAGGACATGATGGTGAGAAGGAAATATTCTGCTAATAACAAAAAGAAAAAGAAAAAGACTTGTGCAGCACATCCTGCGTAGGAGATGTGCCTGGTGCCCCAGAGGGCATTGGCCATTGTCGGAGCTCAGCGGGAGACAAACACACGACCACAGAATTGATCAGAAAGTCTCAACTTTAATCAGAAGGTTGCGTGCATTTATGTTGGCGCTAATGAAGCTCATACACATTGCAAAGCCCGAGCTCCTGCTAGGCTCTTCAGCTACTTGTTGCCCCAGCCCTTCTTTGTACTTTTTGTGATTAGACCATGCCATACATCTTTCTTATTTCTACATTCTCCTGCCTTCCTACACATCCTGTTACATTGCTCAAGGACTCTCGTCTCATTAGCCGAATACTGTCTGTGTGGCCTTTCTCAACCAGCCAGGTCTCAATCACACTCTCCACACTTCCCTTGTTTTCTTTTTGGACAACTAGGCTAACTCCTACTACCTTATCAATTGCTCAGTGTATTAAGTGATGTAGACAAGAGAACACACATGGCACCACCAACAGTAACACAATTAACACCCCCAGTATCATAAGCATGAATCAGATGATGTCTCGAAACCAGGGACCAATTCCTAGCCCACGGAGCCAGTCCTCTAACCCCAAACCCTCTTCCTGCAAATGGCTGGTGAGGGTCTGTAGCTTAGCTATTTGTTGGTGTATTGATGACGAGTGTTCCATGAGGTTCATGCAGCACATTCCATCAAAGTCCTCACATCCGTGCCCATGAGCCAGCAGTAAAAAGTCTATAGCGGCACGATTTTGCAGCGTGGCATGCCTGACTGAATCTGTATCTACCAACAATTCCTCTAATACCCTTGAAGTGGCATTTGTCTGCTTAGCCAATCAGAGCCGTGAGATGTTCTTTCTTCTTCTGAAGGTGTCCTTGGTTCTCATGCCACTTATCTTGCTGCACAGCTGCTGCTCCGTGCAGTTTTTCTTACGTTCCCATATTTCCCCTTTTTTTGTTTATTAGCAAACTTCTACCATGCTATAAAGTAATAACACTAATTATATTAATAATACAATCATTATAACTCAATCAAGGCCTCGATTGACAATGCTATAAGTGTGAGAAAGGAAACAAGGCAAACATAACATCATGACAAGAAATACTGTTAACCTACTAAAAAGAACAAACACGTGTTTGGTCTGCAGCCCAACTTTCTGCAACCTGGAAATAAATCCCCAAGGGCCCCATTCTGTGCTAATCTCTAACTGCTTTGAAAGAAGTCTTCAACTTTTATATATTCTGATATATTGATTTTGAAAAATCACTAAGATTTGTACAACAGATGCTTTTAGAGTGCTCATGATTGTGCCTTTGGGCTAATAGAAAATTAATAGTTGAGGAACTTTACATGCCAGATAGAACTAGGGGCATTATTACGTACTGACCCTTGAGAAACAACAACCTGCAGAAAAAGGGTGGTGAATGCGATAGGCAGTGCCAGCAGGGCGTCCCCTGCTTCAAGGCGCACTTTTCCTCTCTCACCCACCACAGATTCTCTCTTTCTTTTGTTCTTCTCAGGGTCCAAAGAGTATTTTCCATTTGTACACTGCATCCGCATGGCCAATGCGTGATACAGAGGCCAAATGGAACATCTGCTTGCAGAATGAACTATCAAGGTTAACTCTCTTAGCGTGTGCCTTTGTCTCAGGTGCTTCATGATCATATTTTAAATTCCCAAATAGTGGGATGAAAGAGAGTTAATCATTCTATAATATAAGGTCATCCTTTGCTTGGGATTCCTTTCCAGGTTTTGTCTTAGCGCTACTAATACATTAAAATAGCTATCTCCATAGATTTCAGCATTAGTAACATTAAATCCTGTTAATTCACATTCAATCTATTACTAAAAAAAAAAAAAAAAATTAAAAAATAAAAATAAAAACCACACAACAAAGGTTACTACTCTGCTATTTGCAATACAACAAGTTACAAAGCAAAACCAAATAATAAGAAGCACATAATCCCAATCACTATGAGTTCATGGTCGTTTCAAGCCTGGTTTCAGTCTTTCTCATCATTTCACATCCTGACACCGTTCTTTTTGTGGGTTCCGTGAGCTGCAATGGGAGTACGCACAACCATTTCCCCTTTTTCCTTTTGTGCAAGCAGACAGTAGTGGTCAGTTTGTTAAGTAAGCATGGCGTGACGATTGTGTTGTTTAATATCAGTCCGAGATATTTCCAGGGGGGTGTATGCTGGATCTTTTCCGGTGCTATCACTAGTCCTTTGCTGCCAGTGTTTCATGCAGGAGTGTCATCTGTTGCTCAGTGTGTGTGGACTTCTGACGCTCGCAAAGGTGCAAGAGCTGCCATTCCTGTGGCTGACTAGCTTGTGCCTGGGCTTTTAATCCCTCACCCAGATCTGCGATTGCCTTCACTAATAATGCTTGTGGACCACTAGGTATATTTGATATTCGCTGTAGTGCTTCTTCTATTGTCCATCCACTACTCAATGTGTTTAAAACTCCACGAGTTGTAGAATTGCAATTTTGTAATGCACATTGTTTTAACATAGCTCCCTTCATGTATTCAGGTACCCCTGCAGCCTCTATAGCTGTCGCTACCCTAACAATAAAGCTCCCGAAATCCTCACTCCTTCCTTGCTGGATTCCCATGTATGAGGGGAGTCCACCTGGTGCCTTAATTCTGGACATGGCATGCCTAGCCAATCGCATAGATTCCCTCAATTTGTCTGGACCTAAGAGGGCTTGAGTCTCCATCCTCACGTATGGTCCCAGCCCTAATAGTTCATCAAGTGTTACCCCATGCAGCGGATCTCCTGGCTGCCTCTGAATCATCACACTCTGCTGGCACAGATCATGCCAGTGAGCATTAAACAGCAATAACTGATGCTGAGTAAATATCAACTTTGCTACTCCCCTTATGTCTGCTTGTAGCAATATTTGTGAACCCCAGATAAAATCCAACATTTGCTTCACCGGCTCACCCATGACTCCACACTGGCTAACTGTAGCCCTCAGCTGTGACAATAATTTCCAATCTAATGCTGATATGGTTGCCTGCATTCCTCCTGCAGCCAAAGGAGTATAGGTCACAGGGCACGCCAATTCCTGCACCGCCGCCGCGCCTTCACCATCCCCCTGCTCCATGCATGCTTTCGCTATGCTCGCCCACGCCTCTCTGCGCTCTCTTGCGATTGCCTCCGCCAGGGCACTTTCTGCCCCAGGGACCGGCTCATCGCCTTGCTTTTCTAGGGCAGTTGCTGAAGGGGTTAATGGTTCCACAAGTGGCGCAGTTGGAATAGTCATTGGCTCCGAGCCCGCGGCTGGAGCATTTACAGGCTCTGAGCCCGTAGCCCGTTCAGCTGGGATAACGATTGTGCTTACGGCAGGAGGAACTGCTGGCGGCCAATTCCAGTAACCCTCATTTCGCTGGTGTGCCCCCACAGCTTGTTGAGCTGCCCTTTTCTCTCCCTGACTCTGAAGCAATTCATTATGAACTGCCTTCCATAATTTCCCCGGTTTCCTTGTCACTTTATCGTCCTCTATCATAGCCTCCCACAACACATCTCCAAACTTCCGCCACTCACTCAGCTCATGAACTGAATAAGGGTTAGCAAGCAAACCCCAGCTCTGACCATAGGCCAATAATCCAGGGAGCTCTTTATTAAGATCTATTCCTTTTATCCCGTGCTTTTCTAAAAAGCGAGTAAATAATTGATAAGCTGCTTGTCTTTCCATACCTAAGTTTCAGCGCTGTTGCAGCCTTGCAAGGTCCGGCAGCCCGTATCGGTCAGGTCTCACAGAGTGTCCTGAGGCATGGCACCTCTTCTTTCTTGGAGTGCTTTTGCCATCCCCGCTGCTTAGGGACCCGAACTTCCTACGCCGCTCGTCTGGTTCTATCCAACGGGTTATCACGTCAGGGTCACCATTTGGCGGAGCTCGGCGGGAGACAAACACACGACCACAGAATTGATCAGAAAGTCTCAACTTTAATCAGAAGGTTGCGTGCATTTATGTTGGCGCTAATGAAGCTCATACACATTGCAAAGCCCGAGCTCCTGATAGGCTCTTCAGCCTACGGCTGAACACATCAAAGGCAAGGCTAAGTCATGGAAAACAACAAAGAGAAGGCCGCGTCAGGGGCCGGGCCCAAAGAGAAGGCCGCGTCAGGGGCCGGGCCCAAAGAGAAGGCCGCGTCAGGGGCCGGGCCCAAAGAGAAGGCCGCGTCAGGGGCCGGGCCCAAAGAGAAGGCCGCGTCAGGGGCCGGGCCCAAAGAGAAGGCCGCGTCAGGGGCCGGGCCCAAAGAGAAGGCCGCGTCAGGGGCCGGGCCCAAAGAGAAGGCCGCGTCAGGGGCCGGGCCCAAAGAGAAGGCCGCGTCAGGGGCCGGGCCCAAAGAGAAGGCCGCGTCAGGGGCCGGGCCCAAAGAGAAGGCCGCGTCAGGGGCCGGGCCCAAAGAGAAGGCCGCGTCAGGGGCCGGGCCCAAAGAGAAGGCCGCGTCAGGGGCCGGGCCCAAAGAGAAGGCCGCGTCAGGGGCCGGGCCCAAAGAGAAGGCCGCGTCAGGGGCCGGGCCCAAAGAGAAGGCCGCGTCAGGGGCCGGGCCCAAAGAGAAGGCCGCGTCAGGGGCCGGGCCCAAAGAGAAGGCCGCGTCAGGGGCCGGGCCCAAAGAGAAGGCCGCGTCAGGGGCCGGGCCCAAAGAGAAGGCCGCGTCAGGGGCCGGGCCCAAAGAGAAGGCCGCGTCAGGGGCCGGGCCCAAAGAGAAGGCCGCGTCAGGGGCCGGGCCCAAAGAGAAGGCCGCGTCAGGGGCCGGGCCCAAAGAGAAGGCCGCGTCAGGGGCCGGGCCCAAAGAGAAGGCCGCGTCAGGGAATGCCAAAACAGCACAAGACTGATGAGACCATTACATAGAACACCAAAACGGAGGGCAAGGCCCAAGAAAACACCGCCAGGAACGCCAAAACGAAGGGCAAGGCCCAAGAAAACACCGCCAGGAACGCCAAAACGGAGGGCAAGGCCCAAGAGAAAAATGCAGGGAACGCCAAAACGGAGGGCAGGGCCCAAGAGAAAAATGCAGGGAACGCCAAAACGGAGGGCAGGGCCCAAAAGAACGCCACCACAGACACCAAAACAGAGACCAAAGAGAATGCTGCAAGAAATAATCAGGCAAAGAGGAGAGGCAAGGGGAACGCAGAAAGAAGACAACAGACAGCCTGTAAGGCACGCTGAAATGCAGAAATGAACTCCAGGTACTCTACCTTGTGTCTTACTAAGTAATGGGTAAACATTGCCCTTACCTCTTGGGCAGATTATTACCGTCAGCAAAGTTGGCTTCCGGGGCATCACAGGAAATGTAGATTTCTGTTCCTGGCTGTTCTCATGAAGAGCCACAGATCGCTCTGTGCAGTTGTTATGGCGCTCAGGAGTGCCACAGCTCTCCGCTGCCACCTGTTGGACACAATACAGTAATTAAGGCACTGCTCCACATATGTGGGGGCTGCACCCTGTGCACACTGCTCTAATGATGTCACAAAGGAGCATTAGGGATATAATTAATGCTATTTGTTGGCTTGAATTGTTAAACTAACTATGACTTCTTTTCTGCACTACAATTAGGATGAAGGTTACTTTGACAGAAAAGAAGGGGTGTTATTTTTATTGCTGCATTTCGGGTTAGAGACATTTTTTACATCAGGCTAAGGGTTAGGGTGACAGACACATTGCAGGTAAATGTAATTATCGTTAGAGCTCTCAGTAAGCTAGGGGTTCAGGTCAAGATTACAATTAACACTGCCTCCCAGCCAATCCCAGAGAGCCAAAGGCAAAGGCGAGCCAAACTCCCAGGACAAGCAAAGGGAAATCCAAGGTAAAGGCAAAGCAAACAGCTAAGGCTAAGGGAAGGGCAAAAACAAGGAAAATAGACAACAAAAAGCTATGGTGAGGGCAATGAGAGTGCAGCAGGGAAGGCCAACAGCAAAGGGCAAGAGAACACAGCAAGAAACACCAAAACAGAAGGCCAAGAGAACATGGCAAGAAATGCCTATGCAAGAGCTAAGAGAACATGGCAAGAAATGCCAAAACAGGAGGCCGAGAGGACGTGGCAGGGAACGCCAGAACAAGCGGCCAAAGAGAACATGGCAAAGAAAGCCAATACAGAAGGTCAAGAGAAGGTGGCTGGGTAGGCCAAAACAGGAGGCCAAGGAGAATGCCACAGGGAAGGGAATGCCAAAACAGGGCGCCCAGGAGGACATCACAGGGAACGCCCGGGCAAGGGCTATGAGATGGCAGGAAATGCCGAGGACAACGGGCAAGAGAACATGGCAAGAAATACCAAAACAGAAGGCTAAGAGAACACAGCAGTAAATGCCTAGGCAAGGGCTAAGAGAACATGGCAGGAAGTGCCAAAACAGGAAGCCAAGAGGATGTAGCAGGGAACGCCAGAACAAGTGGCCAGAGAGAACATGGCAAAAAAAGCCCATGCACAAGGCCAAGAAAAGGTGGCTGGGTAGGCCAAAACAGGAGGCCAAGGAGAATGCCACAGGGAATGCCAAAACAGGACACTGAGGAGGATGTCACAGGGAACGCCCAGGCAATGGCTGTGAGATGGCAGGAAATGCTGAGGACAACAGCCAAGATAACATGGCAAGAAATGCCAAAACACGAGGCCAAGAGAACATGGCAAGAAACACCAAAACCAAACACTGAAGAGAATGCAGCAAAGAAAGCCAAGTACAATGGCCAAGACAATGGGGCACAGAACACCAAAACAAGAGAGCAAGAAAATGCAGTAGAGAATGTCTAGGGTAAAGAGAAGGAGAACACTGCAGTGAAAGGCCAGAGACAAATAGAATGTGGGAAGGACAGGCAGCCTTTGGGGTACCCTAAAATGCAATAAAGAGCTCTGGGAGTGCTACGTTGTGCCACGCTACATAATGGGTAAACATTGGTGTGCGTACACTGTCCTTACCTGCTGGGCAGACAATTACCAGTCAGCAAAGTGGGATTCTGGGGCATTCCCGGAAATCCAGCTTTCCATTCCTAGCTCTTCTCATGAAGATCCACACATCACTCCATGCAGTCGTTACAGCACCTGGGAGAACCACAGCTCCCAGTAATGCTGCACAGTAATGAAAGCACTACCCTGCATACATTGGGGGGCTGCATTCTGTGCATGATGCTGCTCACCAGCAGCACTGTAGCTGAGAACAACGCACAAGGAAAAGGCTCAAATACCCAACAACACTTTTGCTTCCATCTTCTCTGATAACTGCTCATTATACCCAGCCCTCACCTTTGGCTGTGCAGGTGGAGATTGAGAAAGCAATGCCACCCCCACCAACAACCTCCCTGCCCCACACTGTGAGTCAAGATAGGGTTTGGGATCACCTGAGGAACCTGAACATCCAGGAGTCTATGGGTCCCAATGAGATGCATCCCAGAGTCACGAGGGTATTCGCTGATGCAGTCAACAAGCCATTCTCAATGGTATTTGAGAAGTTGTGGCAGTCAGGTGAAATCCCTGGTGAGTAGAAAAAAGGCAACAGCACACCTGTTATTACGGATAAAAAGGATGACCCTAGGAACTACCAACATGTCAGTCTCACCTCTGTGCTGTGAATGATCGCAGAACAGATCCTCCTGGAAGTGACTCTAAAGCACATGTTCCAGTGCATCACCACCCTGAGTGAAAAACTTCCTCCTAATATCCAACCTAACCTTCTCCTGTCTTAGTTTAAAACCACTCCCCCTTGTCCTATCATGATCCACCCTCATAAACAGCTGTTTCCCCTCCTGTTTATCCACTCCCTCAAGTACTGGAAGGCCACAATGAGGTCTCTCCAGAGCCTTCTCTTCTCCAGTCTAAACAAGCCCAGTTCCCTCAACCTTTCCTAATAGGAGAGGTGCTCCAGGCCTCTGATCATCTTAGTGCCCTCCTCTGGACCCGCTCTGAGAGTTCCAAGTCCTTCCTGTGCTGGGGGCTCCAGGCCCGGACGCAGTTAAGCAGATGGTGCCTCACGAGAGCCGAGTAGAGGAGGAAAAAAAAAATACAAACAACCTCCCTCTCTCTGCTGGCCGTTCTTCTTTTAATGCAGCCCAGGATATAGTTGTCTTTCCAGGATGCAAGTGCACACTGCTAGCTCACATCCAGCTTCTTATCCACTGGGATCCACAAGTCCTTCTCTGCAGGGCTGCTCTCAAGGGGTTCTTTGCCAAGTTTGTATAAACATCCAGGATTGCCTCTTCATCAGTGACATTGACAGTGAGGGTCAAGTGCACCCTAATGACACCAAGCTGTGGGGTGCAGTGACACACCAGAGGGACAGGACACCATCCAGAGGGACCTCAACAGGCTGAGTAGTGGGCATTCAGCAATGTACCTTCCCAGCCCAGAAAGCCAACTGTATGCTGGGTTCCATCCAAAGATGCGTTGTCAGTAGGTGAAGGGAGATGATCCTGCCCCTCTGCTCTACGCTGGTGAGGCCTCACCTGGAGTGCTGTGTCTGGATTTGGATGGCTGCAGTGTAGGACACAGGCATAGAGCTGTTGGAGTACATCCAGAGAATGGCCACAAATATGAACTGAGGGGTGGAATGCCTTTCCTATAAAGAGAGAAAATTGGGGCTGTTCAGCCTGGAGAATTGAAGGCTCTGAGGTGACCTGGTAACAGCCTTTCAATACCTAAAGGGAAGAATGAGAAAAAATTTAAGTTAGATATCAAGAAAATCTTGTGAGGGTGGTGACACAGTGGAACAGGTTACCCAGACACATGATGGATGCCCTGTCCCTTCCAAGGTGAGGCTGGGACAGGCTCTGGGCAACCTGATCTAGCTGTGAATGTTCCTGTTTATTGTGTGGCAGTTGGACTAGATCATTACAGATGGTACCAAGTACTCCAGCTGGGATAATCTGCATGCGTCACAGAGCCTCTCTGGACCAGTCCCAGTATTCAGCAGACCAGGGACCTCACTTCATCACACTGTTGGGAACCAGAGCTGTAGAGCTATTGAATGGGGGACAGGGGATGGAAGGAAGAGGGATGGGGGTTTGGGTGTCATAGAGATTAGGAAACTAATAGGATCTCCAGACAATTAGGATGAAGATATCTGGGGTGATGCTGAGTACATTGGTCCAGAAGAGGATAATCCTTGGCCTTCTATAAAGATGAAGTCAGATCTGCTGTTCAAACAGAAAGGACTGTAGGATCCCAAGGTGATCAGTCACGATGTGCTCTGAGAACAATGCCTTGGGATCCATTACCATTGACAAATTTGTAAGGGAGATATGGGAGAGAACTAGACAAAATAGGAACAGAATACTTGTTACCACTATGCTCAAGTGGTGCAGACCATATTACGCTCAGTGAGGATGAAGCAGATGGCCACTATGTTCTGGGAGTGTTCTTCATGTCCTGGTCGAAGCACCTCACTCTATCATCAGCCGTGTAGCGCAGCAGGCTGGGAGAATAGACCCCATGGAGAAAAGTGAGCCACCTGCAACCCATTTGATCCCTAAGTGAGCTTCCCACAGCTATCAGAAACCTGCCTGCATACAAGCTAGTGCACAAACACGGGGCTTGGAATGCTCTGTTACCTGCCCAGTAGATCTCAGAGTGCTTACACCCCTGATGAGACAAACTCCAGCAATCCCTAAACCCCATCAAGCTAAAAAAAAAAAAGAGATCAGCTGATTTATTACATGTAAGGGCGCACAGAATGCCCTTAAACAACTCTGTAGGTTTCGAACAGTGCATGACACTCTTAACTACAGTCATGAAATGGGATGATGGAGGTGCACACAAACCATGTTTGGAGCCCCAGGTTGGAGATCATGCTGTAAGAACCATGAAATGGTGAACAGAGGTGGAACCAGAAGATAACGAGCTCAAAGATTTGCTTAGAAGACCTGGAGAATGAAGAACCTCTTTATGGAAAAGGATGTTAGCTCTGGGCATTCCCACAACAGCAATGCTCAGTCAGCTAACCAGCATTATCCTGAGGCTGATAGAAGCATTCCAGAAATGAGGGAGCAATGAAAAAAAGAAACATGTTAGTCCTTCAATCACCATATCAGAGAAAGGGAGATAACACCTTCATCTCCCTTAGAGAAGAAAAAAGGGCATCATGATGACAAACATGCAAATACAGCTGCTCTAATCCAGTTTGGAATCCCCCCAAAAAGGTGGAGCTCACAGCCCTGAAATAAAGAATTACATGCCCCGTTCCAAATACTCACCCCACTCTCCAAGGGAAGCTGCCACCAGGATGCTGCATCTATGGCCACCAGCCCTTAAATGTAGTCAGGATACCCCAGAAGGGGATATCACAGCCCTGAAATAAAAAAAAGAATAAAAGTTATCCCATTCCAAGGATGAACACTCAGCCCACACTGCCAAGGAAGCAGTCTCCAGGTAGAGATGCTGCCCTTGTGGCTTCCACCCCTTAAATGTGGTCAGGATACTTAAAAAAAAAAAAAAAAAAAAAAAAAGAGAGAGAGAGAGATTACAGCCCTGAAATAAAGAAACCACTTACCCCCTTCCCAAGGACCAACACTTGCCCATGCTCCACAGGAGACAGCCTACAGAGATAAACGCTGCCCTTACAGGTGCCAGCACTTAAATGTGGTCAGGATGCCCCAAAAACAGGAAAAATCACAGCCCTAAAATAAGAAGGAATCACTCACCCTTTCTCAAGGACCAGACCTCGCCCCATACTCCCAAGGAGGCAGTCTCTGAAGACAGATACCACCTTTAAGGCTGCTACAGCCCTTAAGTAGGGTCAAGATCTACCAAAAAAGGAGAGATTGCAACCCTGAAATAAAGAATGAATCATTCTGTTCTAAGGGTTCACTCTATGCTCTAAAGGAAACATTCTCCAGGTACAGTAGCTGCTCATTCTGATGCCAGACTTTAAATGTGATCAGGAGCCCCCCAGAAAGGGAGATTACAATCTAGCAATAAAGAAGGAACCAATTACCCCATTCCAAACACACTCACCCCACACCCCAAAGGAAGAAGTCTCCATAGAGAAGTACTGCCCTTATGGTCTCCAGCCCTTGAAAGTGGTCAGGAACCCCAAAAAAGGGAAAGATTGAAGCAAGAGCCAACGTAACAACAACAAGCAGCAAGAGCCAACGTAACAACAACAAGCAGCAAGAGCCAACGTAACAACAACAAGCAGCAAGAGCCAACGTAACAACAACAAGCAGCAAGAGCCAACGTAACAACAACAAGCAGCAAGAGCCAACGTAACAACAACAAGCAGCAAGAGCCAACGTAACAACAACAAGCAGCAAGAGCCAACGTAACAACAACAAGCAGCAAGAGCCAACGTAACAACAACAAGCAGCAAGAGCCAACGTAACAACAACAAGCAGCAAGAGCCAACGTAACAACAACAAGCAGCAAGAGCCAACGTAACAACAACAAGCAGCAAGAGCCAACGTAACAACAACAAGCAGCAAGAGCCAACGTAACAACAACAAGCAGCAAGAGCCAACGTAACAACAACAAGCAGCAAGAGCCAACGTAACAACAACAAGCAGCAAGAGCCAACGTAACAACAACAAGCAGCAAGAGCCAACGTAACAACAACAAGCAGCAAGAGCCAACGTAACAACAACAAGCAGCAAGAGCCAACGTAACAACAACAAGCAGCAAGAGCCAACGTAACAACAACAAGCAGCAAGAGCCAACGTAACAACAACAAGCAGCAAGAGCCAACGTAACAACAACAAGCAGCAAGAGCCAACGTAACAACAACAAGCAGCAAGAGCCAACGTAACAACAACAAGCAGCAAGAGCCAACGTAACAACAACAAGCAGCAAGAGCCAACGTAACAACAACAAGCAGCAAGAGCCAACGTAACAACAACAAGCAGCAAGAGCCAACAATCACCATTTTCCAAAGGTCTGCACTCACTCCCAAGGAGGCAACCCCCAGGTAGGGATGCTGCCCTTACTGTTCCCAGCCCTTAAATGTGGTCAGGGAGGGGGTGGAGCCAAGGTCAGCCCTATCCGCTCCCATAGGTGAATTGCTTCCACCTGTGCTCACAGGGCTGGCTACACCCCTCACCACGTGCTCAATCACTGCTTCTGACTGTAACCTAACAGTTCCTATAAGGCCTGAAGCAAAAAAAAAAAGACAAATAACAAGCAGGCGATTGGATCTGCCTGTCCGGCAAGGGGAGTGTTATCAGTGGATGAGCAACAATGGCACACATATTTTGATTCAAGTCTGTCCTCAAAGGCAATTGGTAAAATTGCCTGACTTTCTAAAATTGGTGACTCTGCGGGTGACACTGGGGTGACATAGGGCTGACATTGGGCTGGGATGATGTGGGGGGGTGATGCTGGGGGGTGATGTTGGACTATCACAGGGGGGGACATCAGGGAGTGATGTTGGAGTGATATTGTTGGGGGGAATGTAGTGGAAACCCTAAGTTGTGGCTTGAAACAATGATTGAGAAGGGACAAACCAGAGGAGCTCAGGTTCATGAAACGCACCTGAGTGATGGAAGGGGTGGATCCTGGCTCCACCCTCCTCCCAGGCCTTATTTAAGTGTTGGCAGTGGGAATGAGAGGCTTTTGCTAGAGGTCCCTGCTTGCTTGAGATCTTCTAAAGTTAAGCAGATTTTGTTCCTTGTTTTTGTGTTCACAGCTGCTGTGTTTGAGCAAGTCCTCACTTATTGCAACCTATTAATGCTATTGTTGTTGCATTTTCCACCACATTGCAGTATTACAGGCGGTAATTACTGGTGGGGGTGATGTTGGGGTTTTTTTTTGAGTAGCATTGTTGGAGTGAAGCTGGGAGGTTACACTGAGATAAGACTAGGATGCTGCTGGAGTTTCACTAGGGGGTAACATCAGGGAGTGATATTGGGGTTACATTGTTGGGGTGACACTGATGGGGGCACACTGGTGTGATACTGGGGTGAAACTGGGTCGAGGTTGTGCAGTGATGCTGTAGGGTGATGTTGGAGTTTCTCTGGGGGATGAGATGAAGGAGTGATGTTGTTGGGGGGGTGATATTATTGAGGTGATGCTGGAAGGGAAGTGATGTTGGGGTATCACTGAGGGAGGAATCAGGAAATGACGTTGGGGTGACAAGGAAGAGACATTGGGTGGTGACGTTGGGCTATCGCTTGGGGTAACATCAAGGAATGATATTGTTGGGGTGATGTTACTAGGAAGGATATTGGGCTATCCCTATCTTAAGGGGGTTTCAACAGGGAGTGACGCTGCGGTGATGTTTGGAAATGACTCTGGGGAGTCCTGGTGGGGTGTGGCTGGGATTGACATCAGGAAGTGAAGCTGGGGGGTGACACTGGAGTGAAATTGGGGTGATACAGGGGTGATATTAGGGGGTGACACTGGGGGCGATGTTGGGTTATCACTGGAGGAAGTGATGTTGGGTTGATGTCGGGGAATGAAGTTGTGGGTTGATGTTGGGGTATTACTAGGGTTTAACATCAAGGAGTGATGTTTTGGGGGGAACGTGGGGGTGACACTGGGGTGATGTTAAGTGTGACATTGGGGGAGACATTACTGGGGTGAAATTGTTGGGGTGACACTGGGTTTATTTTGGGGAGTGACACTGAGAGGTAATGAGTATGACTGGGGGTGACATCAGGGGGTGATGCTGGGGGAACATTGTTGGGGTGATACAAGGAATGACACTGGGGTGGCACTGCTGTGACAGTGGGGTGATATTAGGGAGTAATGTTGGGGGGATGAGGTTGGGTTATTGCTGGGGGGGTTCAACAGGGGGGTGACACTGGGGTGATGTTGTAGTATTACTGGGGGCTGACATTGGGGATACTGGAGAATGATTCTGGTGTGTCATTCTAGTGACAAGGGTGATGTTGGGGCTTTTCTGGAGGGAGTGACATCAGGGAGTGAATGCTGGGTGGTGATACTGTTGGGGATCTAAAGGCCCCTGACTGAAGAATGATCCTGGAATTGAATAAGGTATTTTGGCAGTTTTAACAGAGTTGATATTTGTGGCTGTGGCTGCAAATGTTTTGTGGAGAGAGCTGTCCTTGGTATTTGGTCTTGTTCTTGCAAAGACTTGTTTTGCAAGTTGATGTTCCACTTGGGCTCTGTATCACACGCTGACCGCATGAGTACAGCATGCAAGTAGAACAAACCCTACAGACCCTGGGGAGAATGAAAGCGGGAGAAAGCACGGAAGTGCACTTTGAAGTGGGGGATGCTGTGTTGGTGCTGCCAATCGAATCTACCTCTGGCATGTTCCTTCTCTCTCCTCTTCGGTGGCTTGCCATCTCTCAAGGGTCAGATAGTAATAGCACACTTGCTTAGGGAGATTCTGCTTCCCACTTAATGGAATTATCTAACATTTCAGAGAGCGACACTGGAGGAAGTGACACTGTGGTTGTGGTGAAGTGATGTTGGGATATCAATAGGGTTGACATCAGCAAGTAGCACTGGGGTGACACCATTGGGGTGATGTTGGAGTACCACTGGGATTTAACATGAATGACTGATGCTGGGGTGAGAGCGTTGGGGTATGACAATGTTGGAGTGACACTGAGGGTTGATACTGTGGTGATGTTGGGGGGTGACACTGTTGGGTTGATGCTGGTGGGTGACGTTGGGATGATAGGGGGATGATATTAAGGAATAACGCTGGGGGAGTTATTCTGGAGCATCCTTGGGGGGTGACATCAGGGGGTGTTGGGGGCTGATGTTTGGGGTGAAATAGGTAGGGCTTGGGAGTAGAGTTTGGGGGAAAATAGTAAGGATTTGGGGCTGATACTTGGGATGAAATAATGAGGTTTTGGGAGCTCAATTTGGGGTGAATTAGCAAGGACTTGAACCTGGAGTTTGGTCTGAAATACTGATGGTTTGGGGCTGGAGTATGAGGTGAAATAGGCTTTGGAGCCTATTTGGATGGCAGTTTTCAATGTAAAAAACATGTTCTTTACAGTTTCCTTGCAGGAAGAGGATAAAGAAACTCTGCTTTTACACAGGAGGGGATACGATATACCTTCAGCAGACTCCCACTGTTGTTCAAGCCACCTCACTGAACTTTGACAGAAAGTTTCACTGCCTTAGAATGTGAAATTGTATCCGTGTGTAGATATTTTAATTGCAGGCACATACCCTGGAAAGGTGGGGGAAGTGGCAGCAGCACTAGATGACTCAGAAATTGAGATTCCACCTGCAAACTGTCAGGGACTAAGAAAAGAAGTAAAATTTTAAGGCAGCAAAGACCAGCAAAATTGTGCAGACTTGACTGAACCAAAGTGAAGATATGTGAACTAGTGTGAACAGAAGTGAAGCCATGCAAAATTTTACAAAACCACGTGAACTTCATGGAACCTCAGTGAAGACCAGTGATCCTGAAAAGTCTTCAGTGAACCAGGGCGGACTTCTGCAAAGCCCAGTGAAGACCCACAAACCTGTACAAAAATACCATGAATCCGCACAGACAATACAAGTACACCAAGTGAAAACCCACAAAATTGGGCATCCTTTGGTTTATTTGGGTTTGGAATTCTGGCAATGCAACCCAACTGGATAAGTCCCTTGTAGACTGGTAGTATTTTCTTCACAAATAATGAAATCTGAATCAGTAGGACATTGTTCATGCCCTATTACCTGACTCTTACCTTCTCCTCCCCTGGTTTCTCATTGCCTGAGTACTTCAGGTTCACAAAAGACGAAAATGAAACAACAAAAAAAAGAAAATAGGGGGAAAAAAAAAGAAAAAAGGGAAAAGGAAAGAGTAAAAGAAAGATGTAGAAAAAGAAATAGAAAAAGAATAATAAGAGGAAATAGAAAATGAAATAATTAGAATTATAAAAAGAAAAATTATTAGAAAAAGAAAAAAGAAGAATTAAATTAGAACGGGAATAGGAAAAAGACAAAATAATTGGAATTAGGAAAATAAATAGAAAACGAATTGGAAATAAACTAGAAGAAGAATTGGGAAAGGCTGTGGAAAAAGAACTGGAATTAGGAAAAAAAGAACTGGAATTAGAATTACAAAAAGAAAAAGGAAAAGAAAACTAATTAGGGAAAAAAGCATTAGAAAAGGATAACAATTAAGAATTAGAAAAAGATAAAAAGTAAAAGAATGAAAAAGAATTAGAGTAAGAAATAGAAAAAAAAAACAAGAAAAGGGGAAAGAATGAATTCTAATTATAAAAATTATTAGAATTAGAAACAGAAAAAGAAAATAATTAGAATTAGAAAACGAAAGAGAAAAATAATTAGAAAAAGAAAAATGAAGAAGAATTAGGATTAGAATTGGAAAAAGAAAAAACTGGAAAAAGAATTGGGAAATGAGAAAAAATTAGAAAAAAATATTAGAAAAAGAATTGGAAAAAGAACTAGAATTAGAAAATGAAAAAAGAGTGAAAAAATAAAAAACCATTAGAAAATGAGTGAGAAAAAGTCTAGAAAAAGATAAAAATAGAACATGAAAAATAAAAGAGTAAGAAAAAAGAAAAGAATTAGAAAAAATAGAATTAGAAAAACAAGAATATGGAAAAGAAAATGAAAAGAAAAGGAATTGGACAAAATGAACTGAGAAAATAAGTGGAAAACAAAATAGATGAAGAATTGGAAACAGAACTGGAAATGGAATCAAAACTGAAAAAAGAATTGGAAAATGAAAAAGAAGAGAAAGGAAACAAAAGCACTAGAGCAAGAGAAAGAATATGAAAAGAAAAGGAATTAGAAAAAGAAAAACCAATGGATAAAGAAAAAGAATTAGAATGATAATTGGAAAAGGAAAAAACTGCAAAAACTAAAAATGCAAAAAGAAAAACCTGGAAACAAAAATAATTAGAAAAAGATTGAGAAAAAATAAAATGAATTAGAAAAAGGAAAAATATAAAGAAAAAAAATAGAAAAGTATCAAGAATTACAATGAGAAGTAGAAAAAGATTTAGAATCAGAAAAAGAAAAGAAACTGATTCAGAAAAAGGACAGAAAAAAATCGAAAACGAATTAAAAAGAAGAATCAGAAAAGAATTAGAAAATGTAAAAGAAAAAAACTGAAATAGAAAAAATGAAAAGGATGTGGATTGGGGAAAAGATTTGGAATGGGGAAAAGAAAAAGAACTACAATTAGAAAAAGAGTTGGAGTTAGAAAAAAAAACGAAATAGAAAAAAAGAAAAAAAGACTTGGAAAAAGAATTAGAAAAAGAAAAAAACAAGAGTAGAATAAGAATTAGAAAAAGAATTAGAGAAATCATTAGAAAAGGAAAAAAGAAAATGAAACAAGTATTAGAAAAAACAGAAAGTATTATAAAAAGAAAACGAAGAATTAAAGTTAGAATGAGAAGTGGAAAAAGGAAACGAAAAGGAATTGGAAAAACAATGAAAAAAAATGAAAATTAAAAAAAAAATTAGACAAATAATTAGAATTAGACAAAGAAATAGGAAAAAAAAAAAATGGAAAATTATCCAGAAAAAGAGAACACAAGAACTACAATTAGAAAAAGAACTGGGATTCAAAAAAGAAAAAAAAGGAAATAGAAAAAGGAAAAAGACTTGCAACAGGAAAAAGAAATAGGAAAAGAATTAGAAAAAAAATAGAAAAACAAAATAGATTAGAAACAGGAAAGAAAAAACAGATTTAGAAAGAGAAAAAGAGAGATTTAGAAAAAGGAATGGAAAAATAATTGGTAAAGGAAAAAGAAATTGAATGAGAATTGGAATGGGAATTGTAATATGATGAAGAAAAAAATATGGAAAGGAATATGACAAAGAAAAGGAACATAATGAAGAAAAAGAGAAAGAAACAATTGGAAACGGAAACAGAATTGGAAACAGAATTAGCAAAAGAAAGAATTAGAGGAGTAGAAAAAGAATTCAAAACAAAAAAGAATTGGAAAAAGACTTTTAAAATAAATTAGAAAGAAAAATAAAAGGAAGTAGAAAAGGATGTAAAAGAATTAGAAAATGAAAAGGAGAAAAAAGAAAAAGGTAAAAAGGAAAAGAAAGGGAAAAAACAGATTAGAAAATTATTCAGAAACAGCAATGAAAAAAATAAAAGGAACTGGAAAAGGAATCGGAGAAAAGGAAAGCATTACAATTAGAAAGTGAATTAGAAAATGAAAATAAATTAGAAAAAGGGGGGGAAATAAAAAAAAAGAAACAAAAGAGAACTGGAAAGGGAACTGAAAAAGAAGAAGTTAACTCTAGAAACCCCAAGTCATACATGGCCCTCACTGGAAGCCTGTTTTGGAGCCTACCTCTTCTTTTTGCATCTCACTTGGTCAAAGCAGAGCAGTCAGCATTTGGGTCGCTGTAGCTCCAATGAGGCACAGATTGACAACATGAAACACTAGGAAAGAGAAACAAGAAACATTGCATAATGGCAAGAAATGATATTGAACCCAAAAAGAAAAGAACAAACCTGTGTTTGGTAGGAGTGACAGAAGCCGCAGACATCCCATTGGTAATTGGGAGCCTAAGCCAGCTACTGTGGACGTGGTGAGTGTTGGTCAAGCTAGAGTTGAACTCCATCAGGGTACATTTGAACTTTGTGAGCCCTAGAAGACAAGAGAGAGAAGGAACGTGCAGGCGGCGGATGTGAGAGGCAGTGCCAGTGGAGCATCCCTTCAAGGGACACTTCTCCTGTCTCACCCAGGACAGCTTCTCTCCTGTTTTTTTTTCTTCTCAGGGTCTGCATGCTTTGTTTTGTTGGCACACCGCATCTGCCTGGCCAGAGCGAGATATGGAGACCAAGAGGAACACTTGCTTGTAAGTATATGGTGGGGAAGATGGTGTAAAATAAGAACATCTGGTGAACACAAAGTGAGCACGAGGGACAACCAATGCCATGAATATAGGACCTCTACAAGCATGGGAGTGGCCTCAGGGGTCAACATAGCTTGTCGGACAAAATAAGGAGTGCATCTTGGCACCCATCTATGGCTCTGGTTTCCTGCTGTAACCACCAAGAGCCTCAGTACCGTCCTCGCACGGCTCAGAGGGCCACAGTTCTCCAATGCCACCTGTTGAACACAAGACAAGATTTTCTAATAAGGATGAAGGAATCACCCCTTTCCAAGCATGTGGGCATGTCTAACACTGCAACCCAAAGAGATCAGGAAGGGCAATAGCATCTGGAGTCTCCAGTCCTGGAAGGAGAAAAGAAACCTCCACACGAGATACTAAACAACACGGGTTAGTAAGACTTAGGTGTCATTCTAGAAACCACAAGTCATACACAGCACTCACCCGAAGCCTGTTTTGGAGCCTACCTCTTCTTTTTGCATCTCACTTGGTCAGTGCATAGTAGTCTGTGTTTGGGTCATTGTAGCTCCAATGAGGCGTCAATTAACAGCATGGAAAACAAAGGAAAGGAAGAGAAACACTCCATAATGGCAAGAAATGATACTGAACCCAAAAAGAAAAGAACAAACCCATGCTATTTGGGAGAGACAGAAGAGCTATTAGTACTGACAAACAACACAAGATGGGAGCAGAAACAACGACATAAAATACTCACGTTATTAGTTCTAATGCAGAAACAACATTCCATTCCTACATAAGTACACAAACACTGTGTAATTGCACAAAATGACCATGACCACTTTTGAGGAGCATGCTGCTCCATGAGAGCTCATGCAGTGGGAGAATGAGGAATGCCTGAATCCAGGTCCATGATCTCTTTTGGTACCATGTGGGGTAGCTTCTGGAGACTGCAGGACTCTGGCATGACAAGCAGCCCACAGGCAGGAACAGGAGAGCGTCAAGATCTGCTAGCGAGAAAGAAAAGGAAATCCCTGAATCTTCTTTCTCCACAAGCATTTGGGATTCTTTCTTCTTTGCAGGAAAAAAAACCCAACCCCATTGTGATTCAGTCCCAGCACAATTATTAGGTATATGATATGTACCAAAGCATTGCATATTGTTAGGACAAAAGCTGTGGCATAGTTAGTGAGAGGATCACAAGTAAAATTAACTAGATGTCACCAAGATTAAAATTCTCTTTGAAATTTGTATGCATTGTCCCAAATCACCTTTCAAAATTCAGTGGGTAAAGCATTTCTTTTACCTTCCACAACTTAGAGCTAGGGAGACATTATTTGAATTATGGCAAGTGCATCTACAATTAACTGGTGGACTTTTTATATTAGTTCTTTCCCACTGAGATAATACACTACATAATAACTGCTGATTTGTTCCCAGTGCTGATAGGGAAAACTGCAGGGGTGTAGCAATGCACAAGATCACTTGTTAATCTGACACCCTAGTTTTATTCTTTATCCTGCATCTCTCCGGAGTTGGGGGCAATCGGCCAGTGCTATCCTGGCCCTATTCATTTCCTGAATGCATTTAATCACTGTGTTTAACCATGGTTGAAAGGGTTAAGCCTCTGTTAGAATTAGAATTCAGTCCCATATGCCCAGTACGGCCAATATGGGCATGGCTCCATGAGCAGCCAGTGACTGTGGTAAGGTCATCATAAGCAATTACAAAAATTAATCTGAAGAAGATTCCTGTCCAAAACAGTGACTAATGATACCATGGGGATCCCAGAGAAAGGAACAGAGCGAGAAGGGAACATGTGAGGCACAGAAATAGGATCAGCATTCATTAGCATTTGGAAAACAAGAGAGAACTTCCCGGTTCCAAAGGAACCAAGGTTAGAGGAAGCATAACTGGAAAAGAAAACAAAACAAACATAAAACTTCCTGGTCCCAAGTGAACCAAAGTTAGAAGGTAGGTGAAATCCAGATAGCTAATTTTGTACATTTCCTCCTGATCATCTTGAGCCTTTCAGATGTATTTGTTAAGAGTCTCCCTGAGGGTTAAAGGGACAGGACCAGGGTGGGGCAAATCAATCAACACTAGTTGTCCTGGGGAGTAATCATCCCAATAATCAGCTCTTTGAGTAAGGGACCACGGGGCACAGTGGTTGCCAGTGGTGGTCCCCAGTAACCCTCTGATTCCTTTTCAATCAACAGGATCTCATCTCCCGCTGTTAGTGGCACTTTCCACACATACTGATTTCCTAGGTGTGTAACCAAAAACATTCCTTTATTTGGCTAGTTCTGTAGCAGAATAGGGAGACCTCCTCGATATGAACATCAGAATACCCACTTTCAGTCTCTTCATATGCATGCCCAGTTTCTATCGGAAGGCAGAGAAGGATCACCAGGTTTTCTGATTTGTCTTTGTAACCAATTCCTGCAAGGACTGAATAATTTGGGTTTCTGCCGTGTGCTGTTCATTGTGGATCTCTACGGCAGCAGTAAGAGCAGCTCCTGAAACTGCACAAGTGATTGATTTTCCCTTTTCCTCCACCATACGAGTTTGCTTGTGGAGGGAATCTATATGATCCACAACTCCCTCTAAGTTGGGCCAATTATTCTGTGCCCAATTCATCTCCGTGGGGGAGAATTTGGCACCGTGCTTTTCTAAGAGGTCAAGGAGTGGATTCCTGCCCTCATTCCTTTTTTTTTTTTTTAATTTGCTTTTTTTTTTTTTTTTTTTTTTTTTGTTAATGATCATGCCTCAAAATGAGGAGCAATCTCTTTGGGGGGGACAAACACATACTATCAAAGTCCCAACAATTTACTCCTTACACCCCCAAAGTGTACACACATACTCTCTTCTACCAATAGGGCACTTGCTGCTACCACCTGGACACATTCAGGCCAACCTCGAGATACAGGGTCTAGTACCTTGGACAAGTATGCAATAGGCTTTCTCTAAGATATTTATAAGCATTGTTGGAAATAGCCAAATAATTTTCCAGGACAGTATCTCTGATCGTTATATCTATCTTTATTCCCAACTGCAACGGCGGGCCTCCTGCAAGCAGGAGAGCGCAGAGAAAACAGTGTTACGTCTTTTATCCCCTACTGCCCGACCCTTATCTCTTTCTCCCCGGCTCCTCACTGGCTGAGTACTGCAGGTTCACACTCTTTCGCGACACTTCACTAATTGTACGAATACCAAGAAAGCACAAATCCTTACCACCCAACCACAAATATCTTAGTTGATCAATTGCCTTCTAACAACTGCTTTCTTAACAAACATCTGGTCGTAAGTTTTGGATGTCTACTTTACAACATAAACATAACCTCTTAACTGCTTCATTACCCCCTAGCATTTGTGCCGTTTACACTGGGTCATTGTTCAGGTCATCCGTCTGTCCTTGCTTAGAGATAAGCTTGGAAAGAGGACAGAGGGCAGTATCTTGGAGCCTGCCTACGGCATCCTAACGTTCCCACAGAGTGGGACAGTTCTGCTTTGTGTAAAGGCCCCGACTCCTTGAGAGTCTGTTCAATGGACTTCACTTCTGCTGGCCTAATGAACAACGTTACAGTACGTTTCCCAGGTCAGAATACTATACCCACATTGTTTAGAACATTTGAAGTCTGTTGCAGCTTTGGGAGAAAGAATTTGTCACGTAATTCGGTAACTATGTCTCTAAAATATGTCACTAATACGTATATGGTAATCTTACTTTTCACATCAGCTATTTCTAAGGACATGCTACAGCTTCATTCTTTAGATCAACTGCCCCTTTCAATATCCAATGCAGAAACACCACTTTCACTTTCCACAGCATTTACCAGAACCACAGAACGGCAGGGGGGCAGAAAAGGACCACAACGATCATCCAGCTCCCCAGAACCCCCACACCCCCTCGCAGCCGCCTACAGCCTCAGATCTCGCTAGATCCCCCCCGTCGCCTCCCTGCAGCTTCCTGGAGCCCCGCACGGCCCCCCTCCCCGTCCCGGGACCGTTCTCCCGCACACCTCCGGCACAGCTGTCCTCAGCACTCGCTCCCGTCGCGCCGCGGCTTCCCTCTCGGTGCTGCCCGGACAGCTCCGGCTGCCTCCGCGCTCTCCTGCGGGGCGGCCCAGGCGGCAGGAGCGGCGCTCTGCGAGGAGAGCCGCGCCTCCGACAGCCGGCTCCCAACGCTCGCTCCCGCGCACGGCGGCTCGGCCAACGGCAGCCGGCGGAGCTACCGCGGACCAAGGAGACCCCGGGGGCGGGGCGGCGCCGCCGCTGCCCAATCAGAGGCAGGGGGCGGGGCAAGGGAGATGCTGCTCAAGGTGAGCTCCTCCTGCCGCAGCGTGATGACGACAGGTCTGCACGGCCAGCTCCTAGGTCGGGAGCCAGGAATGGACACGGCAGGAGGAGAGAGGCGTTAGGGAGCAGCCGAGGCTTCGAAATGCATCAAAAAGCCCTGAAAAGCATCACAAAGCCACAGCCAGGAAGCTCGGGATTATCACGAGCAGCATCCAGGATGCTAAACATCATTTGCTACCATACCAGATGGTAGCTGAGCTCTCGCTGCAGACATCCCAAAGCCAGACAGAACGGGAACAAACCCAAAGCTCTGCTGCGCGCACCCCACAGCCATCGCGTTGCAAGCTGGAGTGCCTTGCTCTTCGTTGCATTCGTCCCAGTCTCTGTGAATGAAGACTCGGAAGGCAGTCAAAGCGTTGATTGAGCACGAGCGTGCTTTTATTATTATGTAAAAGACAGGAGGGCATGAGAGGTCCAGGGTAAAGATGGGACTCATCCTCTCTTGTCACAGAGAGAGTGGCTCAGAGCTCTCAGTGCTGCTGCCTGGTGCCTGGAGCTGGAGGCGTGATTCTAAGTCCCCCTCCAAGAGGCTCGGCTTCTCCTCAGCGATGCTGACCTGCTCCTGCATGGAGGTGCTGCTGCTGGGGCACTCGGACTGTGCTTGGGCTGGGCTGCTCTGCAAAGGCACTGGGTCACAGTCCAGGCTGGTGACCAGGCTGGTGTCTGGCAGGCTCAGGTCAGCATCTTCAGCAGAGCCGGGAAAAATGAGGGCATGAACTCAGATGAGCTCCTTCTCTCCATCGCTGTTGTTATGTGGAAGGCTGTCATCTGAACAGCAGCAGTTTGTGCTTCCTAAGAGCCCTCCATCGATGGAAGCACACAGCGCATCATCGCTGCTTGCCCTGGCTCTTCTGGGTAGACAAGGGCTCGATTCACCTAGGAAGGATACACAAGGGTTAGTGTCAAACTTTCACTGTCCAATGTCTTGGTGTTGTCTGTCAGGTAGCTTTAAGCAGCATGCTAGATGCTCCCTGGCCAGCTCTAAACAACAACAACAAAGAATGGAGTTAGCAATAGCTGTTAATTAAGTCTGCGCTGTCAGCTGAGCAAAGAATCCCGTGGTCTCCTCGTCCCCCCTAGGGAAACAAAACCGAGACACTGACAGGCTGAATTATGAAAGCGGTCGTTGACATTTGGTTAGGTAGTGATGGCGGAAAGAAGCAAATAGGCTTCCAGCAACAGTGCCACTGTCTTGACAGCAATCCTTGTGCAGGGCCAGATCTTGACTTAACAAGAGACTCATTTGGGAAAGACAGGAGTTAACCGAAGTTGTGGTTAGGCACGGGCTTGAATGCTAGAAGGAGGTACAAGTCCACTTGTATTGCATGAATTCTATGTTGCTGAAAAGCAAGGCTTTGAAAGCTGGATTCGCACCCTTACCTGCCAGCACCACGACTTCTGTCTCTGAGGGCTCCCTGGGACTGCGCTGCAGTCGGCGTTTGGCCACAGAGGATGGTTTCCGCAGGCTGAAGCAGGAACGCCAACTGCCAGCTGGTGATTCCTTCGTCTTGCTGGGTGGACGTTGTCTGGAGAGAGAAAACAGTGACTGGTGTGAGTCGTGCGTGGTGCGGGGTGAGGGAAGAGCTGCACTGAGCTCTTGCCAACAGTTGCTTGTTCCTGGCACCGCCTGGTTTCTGCTGAAGCACAACTTAGAAACTCGCTCTCTTTCAAGCAGTTGAGGATGGTTCCGCTCCTATAGCTCAGCCCTGAAGTCTTGCTGGCTAAATTCCCCTAAACTGTGTCAAGCAAGATGCAGAGCATGTGAGCAAAGGCTCCGCGGCTGTACAGGACAGCATCTAAGGGATGGCTCTTCTGGAGCCAGCAGGCGTAACTGCTTTCTGAGGAACCGTGCAGCCATAAAGGAAATTCAAAAGCACCTCTGACTCTGACATCAACACCTCGTCGGCCCCATCTCACCGCCAAGTTTAGTTTCTAGTGCCAGCAGGTCTGACCAACAGCTCTGCTTAGAGGAGAACCGGAACTGGTTTCAGGCATGTGGCCCCGACAGCTGGAAAACCCCAACGTTTCAAGGTAGAGCCAGCTCAGGCCAGGGTAGACGTCAGCATGGCTTTATACATCTCGTGACTGCGTGCCCAGCAAGGAAGGAATGGCAGCCTCGTGTGGCTAAACCGAATATGTTAGTTGAATCTCAGAGTCCAAAGGGAGCGGAGATTCACTGCAACAATTCACTTCAGGCACCATTACTTTAATTTAGTTTCCGCATGTTTTGGCGCAAGAAATAATGGGGGAAAAAAAAACAACAACACAACCCACCCAAACAATGATGATGGTTGCTGGAAAACAAAGTCCTCTTTACCTTTCAGATGGAAAGTTGATGATTGTGTGGAATTTCCCCTGTACAGCTGTGGGGCCTTCTTCCACTTCTATGTCCCTGCTCTGTGTCACAACGGAAGAGCTGCTGTGGCCTCGCCTATGAGCCTGTGCCAGACCTTGCCAACTTGGCTGATCTGAGCATGCCAGAGGGGATCAGATCACAAAGTGTCCATTTCAATTGCAGCTTCATGTAGGAAAGAAAACCAGCTAACAGGTGTGAATGAATTAATTCATAAGCTGCACGACGAGGCTATTCTTCATAAAAAGACCGACATGGATTCCTAATCCAAAAAGAGAACAACAAGATTTAATACCGATGGAAGAGGTTCCTGGTCCGAAGCCTCATCCTCTTACCCAACTTTCCTTGCCTCGTACTCTTCCCCAACTCCTGGACGATGCCCACAGGCTTGAACTCAGATCTCAAATTCATAGGACCTGGCCTGGTCCCCAAGCCTCAGTCCTGCCAGACATACCCCGGTGCGTAGACTCATCCCCAGAATCTGACTGGACATTGTCATTCTGCAAACGCCCCATCCCAGCAGCAAGGGATCAAAGCATTGGGACAGCTGAAACAAAAATGTCATGAAAGTTTCCTATTAGCACTGATCAAGAACACATCTACCCCTGAGCAACAGGATGGGAGACAAACAGCAGAAGACAACCAACCTGCAGAACCCGCTCCGTTGGGGTTGGTCCAGATGTTTGTATGCTCCCTTCCATGGCCCAGGCCAAGCTTGCTGAGCTGCTCCTCCTTTGTGCAGGGGGAGAGCGGCGCAGATGCTACGTGGTGGCTATGCACAGCATGCCTTTGACTTGATTCTCCTCTCTCCATCTTCCATTAGCAAGCAGCATTTCAAATCTCTCCTTGCAAAAAATCACCTAGGTAAAAAAGAACTGGCAAACTTGCTTTTAAAGTTTCCTTATTTATACAACTTGATGCTTTAAAGCACAAGCTCACCTAGCAATCACCTACCTTAGACAAGCTCAACCTGCAAGGAAAAGTAATTCTTCTGTGTCTGCAGACTTTGCACACATTTCCAGGTGCAGTAGTCAGCCCAGTTCTCAGCACAGCTTTACCAACCACAGAAACCCAGTTTACGCCCGCCGTGCTTTTCTCTCTTCTGAAACGCTGCATTGCTGCAAGAAGCAATGAATAAAATCACAGAATCACAAAACTGGGGTTGCAAGGGAGCTCCAGAGATCACTGAGTCCAACCCCCCCTGCAAAATGGGTTCCCTACCACAGGCTGCACAGGTGGGCATCCAGGCGAAATATCTCCAGAGAAGGAAAATCTACAGCCTCCCTGCTCCAGTGCTCCATCATCCTTACTGTGAAGAAGTTCCTTTCGTTTTGGTGCGGAACTTCTTGTGTTCCAGTTTATGGCCATATCCCCTTCTTCTGTCCCCAGAGACCTCTAAAAAGTGGTTGGCCACGTCCTTTTGACTCCCACACTTAATATAATAAGCATTAATCCAGATCCCCTTTTAGTCTTCTTTCCTCAAGGCTGAACAGACCCAGGTCACTCAGCCTTTCCACATTGGGGAGATGCTCCAGGCCCTTTATCACCTTCGTGGCCTTCTGCTCGACTCTCTCAAGGAGAACCCTGTCATTTTTGTATCAGGGAACCCACAACTGGATGCAGTACTCCAGGTGAGGCCTGACCAGAGAGGAGCAAAAGGGGAGGATCAGCTCCCTTGCTCTTTTTAATGCACCCCAGGATTCCATTGGCCTTCTTGGCTGCCAAGGCACACTGCTGACTCATGGCCAACCTGTCATCCACCAGGACACCCAGATTCTTCTCTGCAGAGCTCCTCTCCAGCATGTCATATCCCAGCCTGTACTGATACTTGTGGATATTCCTTCCCAGGTGCAAGACTCACCACTTGCTTTCGTTACAGCTCATCTGGTTTGATACTACCCAGCTCTCCAGCCTGTCCAGGTCTAGCAGCACAGCCTTTTGGCGTGCCAACCACTTCACCCGCTTTGTCTCATCAGTGTACTTACTACGGGTGGACACTATCCCCCTCAGCAAGGGAGCTGACAAACATATTGAACAAGACCATGTGAGAAATACTCAAAAATTTCGGGTTAGGCAAGAAACTTAATGATAGCAGCAAAGTTTATTTGTTATTGCAATACTGGGCTCATATGCCCCATTAGCAAGGGAGAAACTGTGCACCAGTCAGCGAAATTCATTCCGTTCTATACTCTAAACTGAACGCAGGTAATGCTCTCCTGGCACTCGCTCACTGGTTGAGCATCTCAGGCTTGCAATCTCCCCGATGCTGTTGCTATGATACATTTCCAATGAGGTCCATTACCAACCTGTTGTTTTTCGGTATGTTTTGTACTTCTCCATGGAGATACGAGGGCCAGATTTCCAAGAGTTCTTAAGAAACTTATCCTTGGTCTTGAGAGTGAGCATCTCACCCCTCCCTCTCAAGTATGGCAACCCAAACAGCATGTTATATGGTGATACTCCTAAGTCTTTTCTGGGAGCGGTTCGTATTCTGAGAAGGGCTAAAGGTAAACGCTTTGTCCATGGTCATTTGGTCTCTAAAATGCATTTTGACAAGTGCTTTGTCAGCATCTGATTGATTCATTCTACTTTCCCTGAAGAAGGAGGGTGCCAGCAAGTATGGAACTCCCACTTGATTTCTAAAGTTCTCATTAGCTCTTGTAGGACTTGAAGTAAAGTGGTTTCCCTTATCTGAGACCATATTCTACATAATCCCATATCTAGGGATCGTGTCCAGATGTAGAGTCCTTAGTGCAGAAAAGACATGGACCTGTTGGAGCATCCAGAGGACCAAGGGTAAATCCTGCTTGACTAATCCATTGGCTGTCTGTGATGGTGTCCCTAGACATCAATAGACAAGCGAAGAGCCACTGATATCATCTACCAGGACTTCAGTAAGGCCTTTGACACAATACCCTGCAACATCCTTTTTTCCAAATTGGAAGGACACGGATTCGATGGGTGGACTGTTCAATGGACAAAGACCCGGCTGCAGGAGGGAGTGCAGGAGCCGATGGCTCCGTGTCCGGATGGCGATCGGTGATGAATGGCATCTCAAAGGGGTCCGTGCCGGGGCTGAGATTTTTCGATATCTTCGTCAGTGACATCACCAGCGGGATCGAGCGCACCCTCAGAAACCCTGCTGACAACACCAAGCTGTGGGGAGCAGCGACACGCCAGAGGGACAGGATGCCAGCCAGGGGGACCTAGACAGGCTTGAGAAGCGGGCACAGACAAACCTCATCAGCTTCAACAAATCCAGGCGCAGTGTCTTGTACCTGGGACAAGAGAACCCCCCACTACCAATACATGCTGGGGGATGAAAGGGCTGAGCATAGGCCTGTCCCAAAAGAGCTGGTGGATGGCAAGCTGTACACGAGCCAGCAAAGTGCCCTCCCAGCCCAGAAAACCAGCCACATCCTGGGCTGCACCAAAAGATGTGCGGTCAGCAGGTGAAAAGAGGTGATCCTGCCCCTCTGCTCTGTGCTGAAGAGGCCTCACCTGGAGTACTGCGTCCATATGAAGAGCCCTCAGTGCAGAAGAGACATGGACCCGTTGGAGCACATGCAGAGGACGGCCACAAGGAAAAAAAAAAAAGAAGAACCAAAGGATCAAACACCTCACCTGTGAGGACAGGTTGAGAGAGCTGGGGCTGTTCAGCTCGGAGAAGTGAAGGCTCCGAGGTGACCTGGTAACAGCCTTTCGATACCCAAAGGGGAGCTAAAGGAAAGAAGGAGGGAAAATTTAGGTTAGATATAAGGAAAATATCCTTCATAGCAAGGGACAAGGGGAAACGTTTTAAGCTGGGGGAGGGAAGATTTAGGTTGGATGGCAGGGGGAAGTTCTCCACAGAGAGAGCGGTGAGGGGCTGGAACAGCTGCCCAGAGAGGCTGTGGATGCCCCGTCCATCCCTGGAGGTGTTCAAGGCCAGGTTGGATGGGGCCCTGGGCAGCCCGGTCTAGTATGAAATGGGGAGGTTGGTGGTCCTGCATGTGGCAGGGGGGGGGGTTGGAGATCCACGATCCTCGAGGTCCCTTCCGACCCGGGACATTCTGTGACTCTGCGCAGTGGACCAGGTTGCCCAGAGATGCGGTGGATGCCCTGTCCCTTCCAAGGTGACACGCAGGGCAACCTGATCTAGCTGTGAATGTCCCTGTTCATTGTGGGTGAGTCGGACTAGATCATCATAAATGGTCGCTTCCGACTCTAAGGAGTCTCTGGTATGATACCTGAAGCCATGTCCACAAAGGACATCGATGGCATGGTGAGCAACCAGGGTAGGTGGGGAAGCCTGTGTGCTCAACAGCTCCGGGGAAACTCACCAAGTAGTCCAGTCGGGAAGATTCACATCAGCCATAGAGCCTCTCTGTGCCAGTCCCAGTATTCAGCACACCAGAGGTACTGCTTCATCACACTGGTGGGTCCCACAGCTGCAGAGCTAGCTATTGAATGGGGGCCAGGGGATGGAAGGAAGAGGGGTGGGGAGGTTGGGTATCATACAGACTAGGAAACTAACAGCATCCCCTGACAATTGGGATGGAGATATCTGGGGTGATCCAGACAAAGTGGTCCAGTAGAAGACAATCCTTTGTTTCCTAGAAAGACGAAGCCGGATCTGCCATAAAAACAGAAAGAACCCTAGGACCCTGGGGTGGTCGGCCACAACGTGCTCTGAGAACTGTGCCCTGACATCTGTTACTACTGACAAATCTGTAAGGGAGGTCTAGGAGAGAACCAGACAAAACAGGAACAGAATATTCGTGTTCAGTATGCTCAAGTAGTAGAGACTGTATTACACTAAGCGAGGATGAAGAAAACGGCCACTGGGGCTGGGGCTTTTCTTAAGCTCAGGTCCCAGCCTGATACACGCACCTCACTCTATCACCAGCCACGTAGCTTATTGGGCTGGAAGAATAAACCCCAGGGAGCAAGGCGAGCCCCTTGTGACCCCCATTCCATCTCTAAGTGAGCGTCCCACAGCCATCACAAAACCCACCTGCATACAAGGGATTCGTGGTGTTCTATTATCTGCTCCACAGATTTCACAGTGCTTAAACCACTAACTAGAAGAGCCCCAGGAACCCTTAAACCCCATCGAGCTGCAAAACAGAACGGGATCCAAAGAGACACGGAGCATAATTTAAATACGTGCCCTTAAACAATACTCAGCATGGGTGAAATTAATACGTGGCGCAGGAGACACAGGGAGGACTCCAAGACACAAACAGGACACAAGGACACAGAGGGAATGTGCCATAAAAAGAGTTGGGGCAACAAGGTAGCAGACAAACCAAGTTTGGAGTCCCAGGTTGGAGATCATGCAAGGAGAATCACGAAAGAGGGAACAGAGACTTCACGAGAAGATATTCAACTTAAAAAGAGCTGTAAAGAAGATCTGGAGAACACAGAATCCCTTTACGGAAAAGCTCCAGGCATTTCCAGAGTTGCAATACTCAGTCAGCCAACCAGCATTACCTTGGGGCGATTGAAGCATTCCAGAAATGAGACAAGAGCAAACAAACGGAATAAACATCAGTCCTTCCATTACCAGTGCTTGCAGGGCTACACCCCTCACCAGGTGCTCCGTCACTGCTTCAGGCTGTGATCTCAAAGTTCCCATAAAAGCATGAAGGAAAAAAAAGAAAAAAAAAAAGACGAGCTATGAAGGCCCACATATTTTGATTCCAGTCTGTCCTCAAAGGCTACTGGTGAAATTTCTAATGAGTAGGGGAGTACAGATATCTATACTAATGCAGCAAGGTGCTGAGAAGCTGTGTGTGCAGCCTGGACAGCAAAGGGCTGCGATTATGGTGTGAATGGAGCGAGCGCTGTCTGCCAAACTGCCGGGGTCAGCTTATGGCTTCCCAGTGAGAAACATGTGTCATCTACTCGCACAGCAATTAAAGACCATTGTGAACTTATTTTAGGATTTGGTGTCCTCAGCGGGTGAACCTGGCACCTGCCCGCATGGCAGCGTGAAGCCCTTTGGCTCAAACATCGATCCCAAACCCCAAAGAAGTCGGGAGGCTGTAGAGTGCGTACTTCGTGCAGCCCCTGCGCACCTCAAGTCAGAGATCACTGACGTACTGCAGGACCCCATTTCTGCTGCGGCACGACATGGGATTGCTGAAGTCACAGCACATTTGGAGAAAGGACAAAGCATCACCAGAATGCAGTCCCCATGCAAGTTGCCCACACGCGTGGGGCACAAGCCCCATTTTGGGGGCAATGACCCCCACTTGTGGGGCACTGCCCCCACCCCACTGTCACAGATGAGGACACCATCACCCCACTGCGCACGGCCATCAACTTCTCCCAGGACTCCACGCACCCCACAGGCATCCCTATCCCTGTCAACCCCATGGTGACATCGACCCGGAGCGAAGTTGGCCAGGGGGCACGGGGGGACTTGAGGGGACATGGGGTTGACGTGTGGGGTCAGAGCCGCAGAAATGAGAGGAGATAACACAGGGAGGTAGCAGGCGGTACCAGGAGGTGCCAGTGACATTCAAGCAGACATTCAGCCTCCTTACCGTGCAGCTGCGGGAAACAGTCCAGCAGCTCAAGGAGGCCTCTTCCACATCCAGAGAGGCAGATTTTATTTGTGATTGCAATGGCGGGCGTCCCGCAAGCAGGAGCGCACCTACGGACACAAGATGACAATCTTTATACCCTGTTTTTCCCTTTATCCATCCCCTGCCCAGTTTCCCCATTGGCTGGGTGCTCCAGGTTCACAATCTTATCAGTTTACATTTGTTGATTTGTGTGTTATCTGGTGTCAGTCAGCAGCCATCCTGTTGTTTCCAAGAAGTCTCAGTGCTCTTCTTGTCGTCGTATCGATACGGTGATTGTCTCCGAAGTTTTCGTTAAACAAAGAGCACCGGGGGGGATGATGGCAGGCCTTCAGATGTCTCTTCAGGCGCTTCCTCAGGCATACCATGACTTGTTCTCTGGTTTGATCTCGTGCAGGATATTCTTGCAATGTGTGTGACAAAATATACATATATACACCTATATACAGAGTGGGCATTCCTGGGAAGATTTGGCTAGAGGATAAGTGATGCAAACTATCCGAGATCTTCCCCGAGTTAAGTAGAAGGACTCCCAAAAAGAACTATGACAACAGAGTTCATGAAATAAAAAATATTATCCAATTCTAATGCAGAAACAACATTTGATTCCCACAATTCCCCCCCCCCCTTTTCTTTTTTCATACACTGTTGCTTTCTGCAATTTTTAAAGTTTCACTTTTATAGACATCTCCCTCTTCTCCACTTTCTTTATTTCCCATCTCCTCTAATACCATCATTTTATCCAAATGTGGTGACTCCATTGGTGTTTGCTTCAATAGTGCTGTCTCGATCAATCACTGTACCAGTCCCCTCACACAGGGAATAACACAGCAACCAGTGGCCATCGGGCTCCTGCTACTACTATGAAAGAAGTAAACGTGGATACAATCACCCCTTTCCATTCACCAAACCAGGACTCCAACCATCCAGTGATAGAAGTATCCCCGATTTTTCTGCCAGTTCATTGGCAAGGGTGGTAAGCCCTTGCAATGCCTTAGTTATTGTATCACCTGGAGCTGTGTTATTGGGATGAAGGTGCAACAACCGGTACCCAGCATTACACATACACCCTTTTTTTTTTTTTTTCCAGCTTGTATCATATCTTAGGAGATTCTATTTTCCCAGGCCATCCTACTTATGGCATGTAACTGTTCTGCAGTTCCCTTTATTGCACTCTTTTGTATAATTTGTAAATCTCCACTGATTATAACAAATGTAGTTAATCCAATCTACATTCTTGTTGATCATCACCCACAAGGACAGTGACTCAAACCCTGCAACAATTTGATTTCTCGCCTTAAAATCATCAGGGACAACAAGAAGTGAAAAGTTTAAATCCTTAGCTTGCCCACATACCAAACAATTACTGATGTAAGTATACTTTGCAATGATGTTTTTCACAAGAGATACATAAACATTTACATCAAATGCTGCACTTAATCAAATGAACATTTCTAACAATTATTCCATTGTATTTGAGGGACCTTCTTAACCACTGCTGTGTGGGATGTTAGCAGCACCGGAACAGACTTACCCACCTTGATTTCAGGGGCAAATGTGAAAGACATCTTCTATATACATATAATCTCTTGTTAAAATATTATGTATCAAGCCGTCAAGGCCTTGGGCTCTAGTTCCTAGAACCAGTTTCTCTATTTCCTGAAGCTGTTCTTGTAGACTTACCACATGCTCAGTATTTCACTCCCTACCTGGGTAGAGATCCTGTTTGTACAACATAAGGCCTTTTGTACAGTATTTTGAAAGACTTAACCCCTCTTTGGCTCTAGGTTTCATTCTGCTCCTAAGGAGAGCCAAAGGCAACAACTTTGGCCAGGATAATCCAGCTTCCTGGCCCAGTTTTACAACCTGTGATTTAATTAGATAGTTCATCTTTTCCACCTGACCACGCGCCTGTGGTCTGTGTGATATGTGCAATTGCCAATTTATTCCCAATGCTTACTGACCTGTTGGACAATCTCTGCAATAAAGTGAGTTCCCTGGTTGAAGGGTATTGTTGCAGGACACCCAAACCTTGGTATAATCTCCTGCAGCAATACCTTTCATTTCTTTGGTTTTATTGGTCCTGCAAGGGAATGCTTCTGGCCACCCTGAAAAGGGTATTTGTTAGAACTAGCATATACCGAAACCCTCCTTTTTCCTGGCAGTTCTGAAAAAAATCAATTTGCAATTGTTGTCCTAAAAGATTCCCTTTCCCAACAAGCCCCTCTTGTACCCAGTCCTGGTACTAGGATTGTACAGTTACTTTCTGATGTCTGTACCCCCTTGTGTTTTATTATGTTCCCTTAGAGCCAATTTCTATAAAATAATAAAGGGCACAACAGTGTGTCCATCTGGGTCACCCACCTGTCAGCTTGCTCTCTTCCCTTCTAAATTATTAATTAGATTCCTATCCTCTCTACAATACCTTAGAGGTTCTGATTAAGGTTCAGATATTTTAAGTTTGCCGTCTGGAATTAAAGCCAGTTCACCAATTTCTTTTCCTTCAGCTGCCTGTTCTGCCACCTGATCCATCATCATATTCCCAGTTTCCTGTACAGTGTCACTCTTCTGATGTCCTTTATAATGTACAACAGCCACGCAGCTCCTTGGTAGATTTACATCATGCTGAATTTGTTTTCCATGTGTGTAAGAAAACCTCGCTCTTTCCAGATGGTACCATGAGTGGGTACCACCCCAAAAGCATATTTAACATCTGTCCATATATATAAGGTTCTTGTCAAGGCAGTTATTTCAGCCTTCTGAGCAGAAGTCCCCACAGGTAATGGTTTTGCTTCAATTACCTTGTCAGTAGCCATTACTGCATATCCTGCCTTACAGTTTTCTTGTCTCACAAAGCTGCTTCCGTCAGTGAATTCAGGAATCCTCAGCGTTGTCCAGCGGTTCCTCCTGTAGGTCTGACCAACTGGCATAGACAGCCTCCCTGCAGTGCACACTGCTGGCTTGGAGGTAGCTCTGTGTTGATGCTCTGGGTGTTCCACAAACTGCTTCCTTCTCTTTGATCAGTTGTGCTTTCTGTTGAGAAACTTGATAGCCATTTAAATCAAGAAATTCAGCAAACTCACAGTCCACTGTACACAGTCCTCCTTTGTTACTGTAGTATCCACGTACTGCAGTGAAGTTCCACTGTGAGATGGAGGAACCCAAATCTCAGGCTCACGAGTTGACCAGTTCTCAAAAATTACTGGGCTGTTCTCACAACCCTGGGTAACACTGTCCAGGTTAGCTGAATTTTTCTTATTTATTTATTTATATATATGTGTATTTTTAATTTTTTTTTTTTTCCTTCTTCCCATATTGGAGTTTTCCTATTCAAAGGCAAATAATCTTAGACTTTCTTTGGCAAAACCAGGCAGGAAAAGGCGTACTTCAAATCCAGAACGGTAAACCCCGCCTACTTATTCCTTAACTTGGTTAATAAAGATATACACCACGGGTTGTATATATTCAACATTTCTATTAATTGCCCTCAAAGCTTGAACCAAACTATAGCTCTTGCCATCCAATTTTTCATTTGCAAGATTGGGGTGTTCTATTTGGATTTCTATCCAATTAATAATCCAAAATTCAAAAAGTTATTTATTATTTCTTTTATCCTCCTGCAATCTTGTATCCTTAAAGAGCACTGCTTTACCCTGGTTAAGCTGGCTCCAGTCTTTAACTTAACCTTTATTGGGCTGCATTTTTGGCTCTGCCAGGCATTCCTGATGCCTGCAATCCTGTGTATGCCTGATTTAGGATTTACCTGACTTCTGGGGGTACAACATTGCTTTTCCCAGTTTGTGTTAAAGCCAGACTTAAAATTTTCCATCAATTGGTCTTGCTTGACACTTAGCTCCAATTTTCTCTACTGAACTTAATCTCTACATTCAACTGTTCTAATACATCATGCCCAAGTAATGGTTTTGGAGAACCTGGCATGTACAAGAATTTATATAATCCTACTTGTTCTCCTAACCTGTATTTAATTGGTCCCCCAAAAGTAAACTTCTCTTGCCAGAGCTCCTACAACTATTACAAAAATCATCTATGGGTAATAATTCTTGATGTAACACAGAGTAAGAGGCACCCATATCAGAAAATAAGCGTCTTTACCCTGCTTCCCCAGCTGCCTTCGGTCCAGTGGGGGTGGAACTCTCCCTGAGCCCTTCCAGGCTCCCCCTTACCTCTTCTTCTAGGTAAGGACATCCCTGTAACACCTTGCTCAACTTTGCCTTCCTCAGTCCGTGTTTTTCCCAAACCCTTTTCACTTTCCAGACTTTCATCATTACTGAAATATAATGTTAGTAATTTCTGTTTCACATCCTCCCCTCCCCAGGCTTCCAGTGCTTACACTGGGATGTCGGGTTTCCCGAGATCTCTGCAGATGACAGCTATTCTCACTCTCACTGTCCCGTCCCATCCCCATTCACAATTAATACACCCCGCACAGTTACAGCGGGAGGCTCCGGCCCCCAGCCCTCTCTCTCGCACCAAGTTGTTCTTACAAGCCGCGGTGGGGGGGGTAGTGTGGGGGATGTGTTCTTGTGCCGACCCAAACTCTAATATCTCAAGCTCACTGTTTTCCTTAACCTTTTTGCCGTTGTTTTTTTTTTTGTTTGTTTGCTTTTCCACAATTCCACTATTTGTACACCCTCAATTACATTTCCATATACCATTACCAATTGCACCATTAACAACTGCACTTCCATATATCATCAAGACAGTTTCTCCCACTGCCTTCCAAATCCACAAATCAAACAATACAGTTCTTCACCTTCAACAAACACCCAGCACTTGGTCTTATGATTAGGGCACTCAATTATAAAACCGGTCCCTTTACTCCATTTATGTTCCTGATTTCTTATTCAGTATTCCCCCTGGCTCACCAGCAGTGTTTCTCCAGTGAGCCAAAATACAACCCAGGGGGTCTTCCCAGTATCACTTTAGACACCCTTTGTTCCACAACAGCCTCGTACATGATATAACATAACATAATGTAACGTAACATAACACTTTCACAACATAAACATTTAACAATCACAAAGACAATGACAATAATAAGTACAATTTATCCTCAGGATCCTTCCTCTCTCCGCCTCCTTCCAGGGCCCAACCTGCCCTCTGTATTCATTTTCCACACTTGCATAGGTGCCCACCTAATCATACCTCTTTCCTCTCCAGTAAACAACATACCAAATAATAGACATCATTTCCATCCACGAGTAGAAATTAGGCCCTAGAAATTGATCTAATTGTTCTACTACACTTCTAGGATCCTCAACTAAGGAATTCTTCTTGAAACTCCTAACTTTTCTTCTAGTAAAAACAGCAGGCATTAGCATACCCTATTTCCCATGACTTAAGGAGACTGCCCTAAGAGGATAAAGTGAAGTATTAGTAAGGTCAGTGCTGGGGAAAGGAAAACTCTCCAGGTCCCATTCACATTACTCCAACTCCCTCAGTAATCGAGAGTGCATCCTCTCTCCAGAACCCTGCTCAGGATCAGCTGCACGGCCACTCTCCTTCTCTGGAGATGTCACTGCCACTTCCACTGCTTTAGAAATTGAAGGGGGGGGGGGGAGTTATATAAGGGATCCCATTTATGATTTTTCTGCTTCTCTTTCCTTTTTCTTTTGAACTTCAACTCCTTCTTGTGAGGAACATTTTTTTTTACTTCATACACCCATTCAGCAACATAAGCCAATTCTGTTTCAGAAAAAGGAGTCTTACTGATTACATATAAATACAAAGTCTGACAGGCCCAATCTCCGTCAGACCCCTATTTTGGTCAAAATCATGATTTTCCCCGTAGTGGCTCTCTAGACTATGTCTGTATACAGTATTTAAACATCTTTTCCCTGTTCTTATCCCTGGTCTGGGGATTATTTTCCAATTCCGAAGCTTCTTTCCCAAGGGGCTATCTCTAGGCACGAATTTGGGGACCCTTCTCCCCTGTTCTACGGAGCTCCTATTCCCCATCCCTCCGGAATGCTGCTGTGAACTCCCCAGCTCACAGGTTACCACACTCCGATTCTCGGATCTAGGGCCAATCCCTCTGGAGCACCTCGCTCCGATTCTCGGATTAATAGGGGTGTACTGCTGGCACTTCGTCAAGTGTCCAGGGTACCGCACACCAACAGCTCCCTGCCGAGACTCTTCCTTTTACCAACACAGCTTTGTCCGTCCCTGGCCGTGCCCCTCGCGGGACAACAGAACCGCAAATCGGGACTCAGCACTCGCTTCACACTGAAAGCGCGTCTCAGTCATACACACTCACTCGAGTCTCCACCGACCCCCAAGGTAAGAATCAAACTCCCTTACCTTGGTCCGCGCACGAAGTTACCGGGTCTCCAGGGATCAATACCCATGCCTACCTGCCCCGTGGCTTTCACAGAGCCCACCTTCATGGAACAGCCTCGGTTTCTTATCGGCCGTCCCAAGGAGTCACCTCACTACACGGACAGGACCGCTGAAATCAGCAGGGTGCACCTATCCTGTCCAGGGCAGTAGGGAGACATCCAAAGAGGTGATAATAATCCCAGACGAGCCCCAAATTGTTGGAAACATCCAAATACTTTTTGTCAGGACGGTATCTCTGATAACAGCAGATTTTATTAATTATTAAAATAATTTTATTATTTAATTTTTTAATACGGCCCTGTGCTTTCTGCCAACGGGCTTTAATTTCGTTATCATTAAATTTGCTGGGCAGTTACACTTTGGTAATGCGAACATTTAGAAAAGATGCAACGGATGCTGGCAAAAGGAAAAAAAAAAACCTCTTTTTTTACAGCTATTTATAAGCACTTAGCACAGCTCTCCTGGGTTTCAGCTTCAACAAATCCAGGCGCAGTGTCTTGCACCTGGGACAAGAGAACCCCCCACTACCAATACATGCTGGGGGATGAAAGGGCTGAGCCTAGGCCCGTCCCAAAAGAGCTGGTGGATGGCAAGCTGTACACGAGCCAGCAAAGTGCCCTCCCAGCCCGGAAAACCAGCCACATCCTGGGCTGCACCAAAAGATGTGCGGTCAGCAGGTGAAAAGAGGTGATCCTGCCCCTCTGCTCTGTGCTGAAGAGGCCTCACCTGGAGTACTGCGTCCATATGAAGAGCCCTCAGTGCAGAAGAGACATGGACCCGTTGGAGCACATGCAGAGGACGGCCACAAGAAAAAAAAAAACCAAAGGATCAAACACCTCACCTGTGAGGACAGGCTGAGAGAGCTGGGGCTGTTCAGCCCGGAGAAGTGAAGGCTCCGAGGTGACCTGGTAACAGCCTTTCGATACCCAAAGGGGAGCTAAAGGAAAGAAGGAGGGAAAATTTAGGTTAGATATAAGGAAAATATCCTTCATAGCAAGGGACAAGGGGAAACGTTTTAAGCTGGGGAAGGGAAGATTTAGGTTGGATGGCAGGGGGAAGTTCTCCACAGAGAGAGCGGTGAGGTGCTGGAACAGCTGCCCAGAGAGGCTGTGGATGCCCCGTCCATCCCTGGAGGTGTTCAAG